>NC_080025.1:28621160-28992901 GCF_030020395.1 Manis pentadactyla
AAGTAAAACAACCCAAGTAAAGAGCATAACCACAAAGACTAACTCAAAAGATGTCATGCATTTCCTAAAAATCTGTGAAATACTTCCATGTCCTCACAGAACCTTACTAAATAAAAACACACCAACTATGAAAAGTTGCTCTCTTTATTGGTGGGATCATAAGTGATATTTATTTTCCATAGTTCCTATAATCTGCACCTATTAAATAGTGAATTAAGTGTTAATGGACTGAATGCAGATACTATAAAGAAGATACCTGTCAACTGGAAGAAGATATTCACAAGACATATAGCTGACAATAAATTATTTATAGTTGTATATATAATGCTATACAAACACACACACACACATATGTGAAAAATACAAAGGACTTAATAGAAACATGGGTAAAAGCCTTGAACAGGTATTCCATGGAAGTAGTTAACCAAAGAGTCATTAGTACTCAAGAAAATTCAAAATAAATCCATAATACATATTATTTTATACCACTATATTGGCAAAAAGATTGTATCTGACAATAGAACATGCTGGGGAAGATATGGAACCACTAGAGTACTATAAAAGTTATGGGATTATAAATTACTTCAATGATATTGGGGAAATTGGCATTTTCTAGCAAACTTGAACATGTACATAGTCCATGATCCAGCAAATCTATCTCAAGCATATTTCTGTATCAGGCATCATAAATAATATAGTTAGCAAATCTCAGTGGCTTACTATCCTGGCTCATATCACATGCTGATATGGGTCAGTGTGGTGAGAAATGTACATTTCACTATTACTCAATCTATTGGATCTTCCAAATTCTAGAGCCTTCAGTCCTCTATTGTAATACCTTCAACCAGTCAGGAGAAAAGGGGAGAAAAAAGACATAGAATCATTTTTATGGGATAGAGTTGGAAGTGTATACATCTACTAAACAATTCTATCAATCTGAACTCTATCACATGGCCTGACCTAACTGCAGGGGATGCTGGGTAATGTGGTTTTGTGGAGAGAAAGGAAAAGATGATATGGATACCAATGAGGACAAGCAATTTCTGTCACACTTACTCCTTTGCTCACCAAGTCTCTCTTTGCTCCCTTATTACTGCACATAAAATTCGTCCACTTATTCCCAAGGAAACTAACCCATCCAAACATGTTATCCGGCTGTCTGCGGTCTCTGGGGTATGTGCAGTCTTCTCCAGATGTGGCTTCTCATTGCCAGCCTCCTATGAGTTAAAAATAATCAGCTTTCTCCAAAACTCCCATATGCCAATAAGCAACAAGGACAAGATTAGCATAAGAAATCATGTCCATTCAGAAAGAGGAAGAACTGGAGATACCCAAGATTCACCGATCTCTAGCAATAATGAAGAATCCCTGACAGATACTGCATACATACCTGATCCTAGGAGTGGTTCCTTGATTAGACCCTGATAGTACTGCAATGCTTTCTTACTTTCACACTACAGAATTTTGTCCTGTGTTTATCTTCCTCCTGAGTGCATCAGATATGGGTGCTGAGAGGTTTAAGGCTGTCCTTAGGGCTGGAATACTTTTGCAAGCCACTTTCTGCTAAAGTTACTTTGGGAACGATGATGCTGGTTTGCTAGGGTTCCCATACCAAGCTATCATGGCTTAAACAATACAAATTTATTTTCTCACAGTACTGGAGGCTAGAAGTCTGAAATAAGTGGGCTGGCATGCTCGGTTTCTTGTGAGAAACATGAGAAAAGGATTTATTCCACACGTCTCTCCTTGACTTGCAAATAGCCACCTTCTCACTGCATCTTTTTATGGCCTTTCCTCTGTATGTGTGTATCCCTAATGTCTTGTAGGTGTCCACATTTCCTCTTCTTAGAGACCTCCAGTCAGATTGGATTAGGGTCCACCAAAAGACCTCATTTTAGCCTAATCACCTCTTTAAAGGCCCTGTCTTCAAATACAACACTATGAGGCCCAAGGGGCTAGAATTTCACCATAAGAAAGTTGGGGGACACAGTGTAACTGTGACCTCCAAAGGTATTTTGCAGTTGGAACATCCAATTTTAAAGACAGTTTCTTTGGCAATGAAGTTCCTTCAAAAGATACTCATAATATATTTTCTTCCCTTGGATTTCACGTCAGTGACCACACCCAAACATCTTGCTTGGGTAAAATTCTCAGGTGGGCTGTATTTCTCTGCTTCCTTCTCCACACCCCCTTTGTTAAACTAATGGGTGACTCGATGAAGACATAGGGACAGTAGGCTGAGTAGAAGGCCCCCCTTAATCACAAGTCTGACTGGCTTTATTAAAATGAAGAATTTCACTGACCCTTTGTAACACAAAGCATCTTAAAAACGTTATCTTCTACTTTATGGGGCCCAAAAGTATGTAACATGTATATGATTTGGGTATATACATATCTAGTCCACTGTTAACATAATTTTGAATTTTGTATTTTTTTGCTACAACCAACACATGTGCAAAAAATTCTCAGGTTCTTGTGTTAGAGGACATGTCGATAGTTCTCCTGTCCTTTTCTGCCATACATGATTGCTGGATTTCCCAGGCTCCTCTGCAAGGAGGTGGAGCTGTGTGACCACCCCCTGGTCAGTGCAATGTGAACAGAAGTGGTGTATGCCATTTCCTGGCTTCCTTCCAGAAAGCTCCCCACGTCTATCCCTTTTCCTTATCTCTTAGCAAGAACACCCAAATTGTGTCATTGGCTTATCTGCCAACCATGTGGAATCAGATTAACAGGTTGGAGTACAGCATGGCAAAACTCTGGCAAAACTCTTGCCAGTGATGACTTCGGAGGCAGATCACCCACCTCCCAAGCTTTCAGCCCAAGAGTAATAAATTAGGAGAAAAAAAACGTTTGTCATGTGACTCACTAAAATTAACTGCCTTTGGTAAGGTACCATGAGAAAGAAAAGCAAGGGAAAATAAAAGAGAATAGAGACAGTCCAGAAATGTGTGTCCAATCTGTTAATTTAATATACTGGCCTCTGAGGTGGGAAGGGGGAATGAGGGGGGTTGTTCCAGGCAAGTCAACTACTGACAGCTCAATAGAAGCCTATGGAGAGAACAGCCAGAGACAGGAACCCGATGCCAAGCCAGAAAGGAGCAGACAAGAACCCGGAGGGGACACATGACATATTGACCAGACATTTGGGCTCTAGATCCCAGAGCCTCCATCATGAGCTGTGTTCTTAGGGCAAGTTACTTAACCTCTCTGTGGCACAGTTTACTAATCTGTAAATTGGGGAGGGGGCTGTGAATGTCACATTAGACAATAAACTCCAAATGCTTAGGATAATGGCTGGCACTCAGGAAGCACTAAGTAAATGTAAGCCATTGTTTTTATTGTTATCGCTGTTGGGAGCCCATATACAGCATGCCCAGAAGTTACGGATAAAGCCAGGAGCTGGGAGACCACACGGTTGGGTGAAGAGCTGAGTCCTAAATGGAACCGAAGCAGAGGACACAGGGTATACATGTGGAAGTAATGCTCATTGGACAAGATACCAGGACAAGTAGGCAAGGCTCAAATTGCTGCTGTGCATGTGTGTGTTTGCGATTTGCTATAGGAGCAGTGCCGTAAGTGTCCAACCATAGGATATAATTCAAACAGATTTGCGTTCTCTTGCTGACCCTGCCATAAGGATTTCTAATATACAAACCAGTTCATTTTTTTGTTGATGCATCTCTGTTGGCCAAACCAATCCCTCCGTGCGATGTCTGGGTAATTTATGGAGTGTGAGAAAGATACTATTTTGCTCATTTTCTTTATCAGAGATTAATTGCTTTTAAAGGAAATCATATTTTCCAGTTTCAAAGTTTTAATAGTAGTGAGAACATTTGCATTTTAAGAGTACTATTGGAGAAGACAGTGTTTATAATGCATACACAACTTATTAAATGGGAAATCCAGAGGATAGAACTTCCAGTGGTTCTGTGATTTTTAGGTAATTCTTATTTTAAAAAATTGTATAATCCAAAATGTAATATTCAAAAAGAGTAATTTTTAAATTAAGTGAAATCAAGACATTTTCTTTCCTTTGTTAACTACATTACTATCCCTTATCTTTGTATAAGTAACTGGCCTCATCTCTTACCGCTAATAATGAAGAACTAATACAAAGCAAACAGCTTTTTCTAAGACAAAGTTGTGGAAAGTTATCAAAAATGAAAATTTATCATATTAAGAACAAGAAGCATATTTAGGAAAGAGTAAGTCTTCAATTTAATATGAGGATGATAATGTTACAACCATTACAGATAAAACCAAAACTATTACTATATAAGAGTTGGGGTTATTTTAATCACAAAGAAGTTTAACAATCTTAAAAGAATAGATGGCTTAAGTATAATGATATATTCAAGTTAAAAGTCACCAGACATCTAATAGCCTATGGCTGTGTAACTACCTTCTGCTATAATCACACTAGTTGGTACATCATATTTGATTATCAGCTTACAGTACAATGTGTTCCTATTTAAACAGGCTGAACAAATTTACTTATTCAAAGGCAATTTTTTTAAAAAAGGAAGCTTCTCTGCTCACATGGGACTCTCCTTGTCACTGTCCCTGTAAGTTTACGACACACAAGAATAAGGAACATCTTGAGTTCTAAGGTCACAGAACTAAGAGTGTGTGTCCCGCCTCCACGTGCTGAGGATGTGAATGTGACTACTGATAATCTGCTCTTTAAGTTAACAATATCCTCAACCTGTAAAATAAGGATGTTACCTATCTTGTGAGTTTATTTTTTTCAGGATGAAATGAGGCAATTCAGATAAAACTGATGCAATACTAGCACAGATGTACACATGCTACAAAATGTTGGTACTATAACCCATGGCATGCTATAAAAATGTTGCTATCATTATTTCTACCATTTTAGTTATACTAGTATTAGTAGTAATAGCAGCAGTATTAAATGGTGGTAAGGCCTTAGGAGAAGCAGAGAGGAAAAAGAGAATTTAAGGCCTATATATAGGAAACCCTTGTTTTCCTGGTCATCCCACCTGGGGACTAAAATGAGGATCTCAATATTAGCTCTGGCACAGTATGTATCTGTCTTTGCTTTTTGAATACCCTCAATCTTTCATTTCAGTCTCTCTCCAGTGCTTCCAGGAATGCTACAGACATGACTCGATGGTCTCCACAGATGAGTTCCCTGATAGTGTGGTACTGGCCATTCCCCCTCTGTAGCACCCCTAGGGGTTTGTTATGCCAGCCTCAGGAGCTTGGCCTCCAATGCCCTTTGACAGGATCACCCCTGAGCCTCCCCAAGGTGCTGCCACTGTTCACAGCCCTGGCAATGTCACGGCTGCTCCTGCCAACACCTACTAATGTCTGCACCGAGCTGGCAGTGCCCTCTGCCAGGACTGCTGATGCATCAAGGTCGCAGCCCAAAGTCACAGAGGCATACAACTGTGCCAGAGAATGGGTCTTAATGTGGCCTGGCTTCCAACAAGTATTTAGATTCTCCAAATGTTTGAATGACTACTATGTGGAACATTTTTCTAGACATTTTTTACACTACATCATGCTATAGTAGTGGGGTTTTTTTTTGTACTTCATAATCATAGACTGGCAACTACAAGATGATACATTAGATGGTTTTAAAAATGCATGAAGTATGCAGTCCTGTCCCTTCTAAAAGGCTATAATAATAGTAATGCATTACTGTAAGGTAATTGCAAATGATAATTTTGGGAATGATAATATGAAGTACATTTTTGAGAAGGCAGAAATGGCCAAAGAGCTATAGACATAAATTAAGCTTTTTATTGGTTAATCTTCAAGAAAACAAAATGCTCTGTAAGTAATCTTCTTGCCCAGCAGGTATTATTTTAATAAGTAAAATGCCAGTCAGAGTCAACAGTCAAGGAGTGAATAGCAGCCTTAGTTTATAAATCTGCCTTTACTCCGACTCATAGTATGGGCTCAGTGGTACTTTTTAGTCCAGTTTAAACAATAAACTGTTGACCATTCAGTAGTTAAAAATTGCTTAATGAGTTTTACTAGTGCATTTCTGCATTTTTAGCCAATGACCACCCTTCTGTTTCAGTAGTCTAACTCCATCTACAAATTAATTTACCTCCATGACCACTACCACTGCCTTTCCTCCCTTGGTAATTAGGTGTTCTCCTGTTATCTAGGTTAGTTACTCCCTCCATCTAGGTTCTGGCTCCTTGTCCTTTTCCAAACAGTATTTGCTTACATGCTTATGCTTTAAATTTCTTTCTCTCTGTTGGCTATGTAAAGACACCCAGCCTTTGTTCCTTTGAGTGTAGGAGAAACATTTCTGTAATTTCTCTGCGTCCAACTTCCCTTCCCAGCCAAACTCTTAAAAATAACTTTGTAAACTTACCTTCTTCATTTGCTCATTTCTCATTTATTCTTTAATCCTTTATAATCTGGTGTAAACTCTCCAAAGAGAGAGCAAAGACAATAGTGGAGTGACTATAAGTTGGGGGCTACATTTTGTTTCTTACTTACCATTTCTGCACCTTTTAACTGAATCTCTCTCTTGCATTGGCTCCCATAACATTTCATTTGCTTCCTCAGCCCAGCTTACCTTTGTAGGTTCATCTATTTCTGTCTTTCCCTTAAATGTTGATCCATCCAGGTCACCACCAGAACCCTTTTTCCAAAATGCAAATCTAATGCAACTCTGTTTTAAATCTGAAGTGGTCTCCCATTTCCAGCAGGGCTTAATTTTTTCAGCTTATTAGTCTACTCAACAAAACCAACTCTATTCTCCATCTGAACCATTAGCTTTCACCCCATGTGCCATAAATTTTCATGCTTCAGCATTTGCACATATTTCTTCTACCTGAGATACTCCTGAGATAAGTCTACAACATTTGTTTCAGTCAGCAACTATTTATGAAGCACCTACATATAAGACAATACACTGGGCTTCAGGGATGCAGTGAGGATGCTATGTGCCCATCTAATGGCCATAGCTAGAGCTTTTTATTGCATGCTGTAACTTCAGTTGTTATTAACCATTCCCTTAAAGCTTTCTGATGGCTTCCCATTACATTTTATCTCGCACAACTTCTCTTGTCCTTTCTGCCTGTTCACCTACTCCACCTGCCGCTAATACATGTTCAAAAACGTCTAGAGATAATACTATTTTTTAATGATGTATCACATGGCAAGAGGTAAATATAAAATGCATTTATTCAGATACTCAACAAGCCAAAAGATGCAAAATTAGGTATTCCTCCTGCAATGATCTCAACCAGTAATAAAGGTAGAGAAAATAGCCACAAGAATGCAGATGCCAGATGCAAAAGGCATTTTATATAGCCTCCACATAGTTTAAAGTATACACACTGACACTCATAATCATATACATCATCATTTTCAGTAAAAGAATTCTTTATTTCTCCATGAAAAACTTAAAATACCTAAGGAAATGGAGACAATCAACATTTCTCATTCACACTAAATATTTAGAGCAATATGCCTCATTATTAGCACCTGCAATTCAACCAGGACACTAATATCATATTGTATTTAATCACAATAACTAAACCACCTTGATGTCATTCATTTCACCGCTATGTGTAGCTAGAAGACCTGTAAATTTGCATATTTTTAGATAAAGTACTTATAAAGAGCATAAGTGATTTCTGTCAAATACAAATACACTTCCTTCGCCCTTAAGTCCATCAATGGACCGTTCATGAAAACACATCCTTTCTAGAATCTTCCCAAATTAAATAGTAAGAACTGATGTTACAACATAGCAAAGAATATGGAACTTCTATGACTGAACTACTCCCAATCATATTTCTCACTCAAAATCTTTGCTTCCCAAATCATAGGCAGACATGCCTTTCAGACACATCTCTTTTTTTTTTTTGTCACTGTTGTCTACTCCTTTCCTGAGCTTTTGTTGACATCTGATTTTTTTCTTACCTTTCCACAGTCACCTTCTTATTCTCCTTTGTAGGTCTTTCTTTTCCCCTTTTCAAATCATTGCTCTCAATGTTCTCTCTGCTCAAGCAGGTGCTCTCTACTTTTCTCCTGAAATTACCATCCAAAGCCCAACTTCAGTGATCACCTGAACAGTCCTGACACTCCTATTTCTATCTGCAGCTCAGATCTTTCTCTCTTGCTCTTTATTTATGTCTTCTTATTTAACATCTACCCCTGAAAACACCACCATTATCTTACATTTAACACATAGAGACATGAATCTATATATTTACTCCCCAAATTTGCTTATTTCCCTGCACACCTAATCTCAATTTAGAAATGTTAGGGTTGCTTTTATGTTTATTCTTCATGCTCCACCATCCAAATCAAATGTTGATTTTTTTTCTATGACTATACCTCCAAATTTTATCCTTAAACGATTCCACTGCCATAGCTCTAGTTCAGCTATGCATCATTTCTTGCTCAACATCCTTAAATCCATGTTCTTTTCCACTAGCAGTTATGTATCTCATTTATCTGTTTATAAAATGCAAGATTTACATCTTCTTCATCATCATTTTCCCTAGTTCAGTCCCTGGGACATTGAAGTACCACAGTATAAAAGCTGTACAATGTAGCTAGGTCTTATTATGTTCTAAACACTATTGTAGATGCTCTGGATACATCGTGGAAGAAAACTGGGAAAGATCCCACCTTCCTGATGCTTACATTTTAGCAGGGGACAGACAATGAACAAAGAAAATAAGTAAATTACCAGCATGTTCCCATGGAAAATGACTTGGGGGTGGGGCGGGCGGGAGACTAGATTAATGGGGATGAAGAAAACCAGGGAAGGGCAAGTTGGAAATTAAATAAGGTGGCCTTAGTAGGATGACATTGTAGTAAAAACCTGAAAGAGATATGGGAGTTACACATGCATTTATTAGGAATAAAAACATTTTCAGGCAGAAGGAGCAGCCAGTACAGAAGCCCTAAAATGAGAACACGCATCATGTGCTCAAAAAAGTAAGAATGTCATGGCTAAAAGGAAGTGGCGAGGGGAACAGAAGCAGGAAATAATGTCAGGCAGCTACTAGGCATTTAGGGTCATTATTAGGGCTTAGGCTTCAGTTCTGGGTCATTATATTGGGTAAAATCCAATGAAGTTCCCTATGAGAGAAATGGGTCTGCAAAACTGAATTTATTCACCAAAATAAGAGAGAAAGTAAATGATGGTTTCATAAACTGTTGGCTATCTCAGTATCTCCAATAAAATATCTTCATTTAAAAATATTGCTGTACAGGGTGGAAGATGGCGGTGTGAGTAGAGCAGAGGAAATCTCCTCCCAAAACCACATATATCTGTGAAAATATAACAGAGACACCCTTCCTAGAATAAAGACCAGAGGACACAGGACAATATCCAGACCACATCTGCACCTGAGAGAACCCAGCGCCTCGCAAAGGGGGTAAGATACAAGCCCTGGCCCCGCGGGAGCCGAGCGCCCCTCCCCACCAGCTCCCGGAGGGAGAAGAGCAGGCAGAGCAGGAGGGAGACGGAGCCCAGGACTACTGAGCACCCAGCCCCAGCCATCCGGGCCAGAGGGCAGGGCGCTCGATACTAGGAAAACAGGGCAGCAAGAACAGCGAGCAGGCACCGGAGGCCGGGCGCAGGAGGACATAGGAAAAGCGAGCGACCAATTTTTTTTTTTTTTTGCTGTTTTGTTTTGGCGAGTGCTTTTTGGAAGTCTTAAAGGGATAGGACCCACAATACTAGGGAAACAGGGCAGCAAGAACAGTGAGCGGGCACCGGAGGCCTGGCGCCGGAGGACACCAGAAAAGCAAGGGACCATTTTCTCTTTTTTTTTAATTTAAATTTTTTTTTTTTTTTTTTTTTTGTGGTCGTTGTTTTGTTCTGGCGGGTGCTTTTTGGAAGTCTTAAAGGGGCAGGGCAGGACAATTAATCCAGAGGTAGGGAATCCGGGGATCTCTGGGCACCCTAACCCCTGGGCTGCAGGGAGCAGGGAGGCCCCTTACGGAGATAAATAGCCTCCAGGCCGCTCCCCCACTTTGGAGCAGAGGCCCGAGCGAGGCCACGCCCACAGCAACAGTGAAGATAAACTCCATAGCAGCCGGGCAGGAAGCAGAAACCCTGTGTGCGTGCAGCTGCCCAGCACAAGCCACTAGAGGTCACTGTTCTCCCAGGAGAGGAGGGCCACAAACCAACAAGAAGGGAAGTTCTTCGAGCCGTCACTCGTCCCAGCTCTGCAAACTATTCCTATCACCATGAAAAGGCAAAGCTACAGGCAGACAAAGATCACAGAGACAACACCAGAGAAGGAGACAGACCTAACCAGTCTTCCTGACAAAGAATTCAAAATAAGAATCATAAACATGCTGACAGAGATGCAGAGAAATACGCAAGAGAAATGGGATGAAGTCCGGAGGGAGATCACAGATGCCAGAAAGGAGATTGCAGAAATGAAACAAACTCTGGAAGGGTTTATAAGCAGAATGGATAGGATGCAAGAGGCCATTGATGGAATTGAAACCAGAGAAAAGGAACGCATAGAAGCTGACATAGAAAGAGATAAAAGGATCTCCAGGAAGGAAACAATGTTAAGAGAACTGTGTGACCAATCCAAAAGGAACAATATCCGTATTATAGGGGTTCCAGAAGAAGAAGAGAGAGGAAAAGAGATGGAAAGTATCTTAGAAGAAATAATTGCTGAAAACTTCCCCAAACTGGGGGAGGAAATAATCGAACAGACCATGGAAATACAAAGAGCCCCCAGCAGAAAGGATCCAAGGAGGACAACACCAAGACACATAATAATTAAAATGGCAAAGATCAAGGACAAAGAAAGAGTTTTAAAGGAAGCTAGAGAGAAAAAGGTCACCTATAAAGGAAAACCCATCAGGCTAACATCAGACTTCTCGACAGAAACCCTACAGGCCAGAAGAGAATGGCATGATATATTTAATACAATGAAACAGAAGGGCCTTGAACCAAGGATACTGTATCCAGCATGACTATCATTCAAATATGATGGTGGGATTAAACAATTCCCAGACAAACAAAAGCTGAGGGAATTTGCTTCCCACAAACCACCTCTACAGAACATCTTACAGGGACTGCTCTAGATGGGAGCACTCCTAGAAAGAGCACAGCACAAAACACCCAACATATGAAGAATTGAGGAGGAGGAATAAGAAGGGAGAGAAGAAAAGAATCTCCAGACAGTGTATATAACAGCTCAGTAAGTGAGCTAAGTTAGGCAGTAAGATACTAAAGAGGCTAACCTTGAACCTTTGGTAACCATGAATTTAAAGCCTGCAGTGGCAATAAGTTCATATCTTTCAATAGTCACCCTAAATGTTAATGGGCTGAATGCACCAATCAAAAGACATAGTTTAAAAGAATGGATAAAAAAGCAAGACCCATCTATATGCTGCTTACAAGAAACTCACCTCAAACCCAAAGACATGTACAGACTAAAAGTCAAGGGATGGAAAAACATATTTCAAGCAAACAACAGCAAGAAGAAAGCAGGGGTTGCAGTACTAATATCAGACAAAATAGACTTCAAAACAAAGAAAGTAACAAGAGATAAAGAAGGACACTACATAATGATAAAGGGCTCAGTCCAACAAGAGGATATAACCATTCTAAATATATATGCACCCAACACAGGAGCACCAGCATATGTGAAACAAATACTAACATAACTAAAGGGGGAAATAGACTGAATTGCATTCATTCTAGGAGACTTCAACACACCACTCACCCCAAAGGATAGATCCACTGGGCAGAAAATAAGTAAGGACACAGAAGCACTGAACAACACAGTAGAGCAGATGGACCTATTAGACATCTATAGAACTATACATCCAAAAGCAACAGGATATACATTCTTCTCAAGTGCGCATGGAACATTCTCTAGAATAGACCACATACTAGGCCACAAAAAGAGCCTCAGAAAATTCCAAAAGATTGAAATCCTACCAACCAACTTTTCAGACCACAAAGGCATAAAACTAGAAATAAACTGTACAAAGAAAGCAAAGAGGCTCACAAACACATGGAGGCTTAACAACACGCTCCTAAATAATCAACGGATCAAAGACCATATCAAAATGGAGATCCAGCAATATATGGAAACAAATGACAACAACAACACTAAGCCCCAACTTCTCTGGGACGCAGCGAAAGCAGTCTTAAGAGGAAAGTATATAGCACTCCAAGCATATTTAAAAAAGGAAGAGCAATCCCAAATGAACGGTCTAATGTCACAACTATCAAAATTGGAAAAAGAAGAACAAATGAGGCCTAAGGTCAGCAGAAGGAGGGACATAATAAAGATCAGAGAAGAAATAAATAAAATTGAGAAGAATAAAACAATAGCAAAAATCAATGAAACCAAGAGCTGGTTCTTCGAGAAAATAAACAAAATAGATAAGCCACTAGCCAGACTTATTAAAAGGAAAAGAGAGTCAACACAAATCAACAGTATCAGAAACGAGAAAGGAAAAGTCACGACGGACCCCACAGAAATACAAAAAATTATAAGAGAATACTATGAAAACCTATATGCTAACAAGCTGGGAAACCTAGGAGAAATGGACAACTTCCTAGAAAAATACAACCTTCCACGATTGTCCCAGAAAGAAACAGAAAATCTAAACAGACCAATTACCAGCAACGAAATTGAAACGGTAATCAAAAAACTACCCAAGAACAAAACACCCGGGCCACATGGATTCACCTCGGAATTTTATCAGACATACAGGGAAGACATAATACCCATTCTCCTTAAACTTTTCCAAAAAATAGAGGAGGAGGGGATACTCCCAAACTCATTCTATGAAGCTAACATCACCCTAATACCAAAACCACGCAAAGACCCGACCAAAAAAGAAAACGACAGACCAATATCCCTGAAGAACTTAGATGCAAAAATACTCAACAAAATATTATCAAACCGAATTCAAATATACATCAAAAGGATCATACACCATGACCAAGTGGGATTCATCCCAGGGATGCAAGGATGGTACAACATTCGAAAGACCATCAACATCATCCACCACATCAACAAAAAGAAAGACAAAAACCACATGATCATCTCTATAGATGCTGAAAAAGCATTTGACAAAGTTCAACATCCATTCATGATAAAAATTCTCAGCAAAATGGGAATAGAGGGCAAGTACCTCCACATAATAAAGGCCATCTATGATAAACCCACAGCCAACATTATATTGAACAGCGAGAAGCTGAAAGCATTTCCTCTGAGATCGGGAACTAGACAGGGATGCCCACTCTCTCCACTGTTATTTGACATAGTACTGGAGGTCCTAGCCATGGGAATCAGAAAAAACAAAAAAATACAAGGAATCTAGATTGGTAAAGAAGAAGTTAAACTGTCACTATTTGCAGATGACATGATACTGTACATAAAAAACCCTAAAGACTCCACCTCAAAACTACTAGAACTGATATCGAAATACAGCAAAGTTGCAGGATACAAAATCAACACACAGAAATCTGTGGCTTTCCTATATACTAACAATGAACCAACAGAAAGAGAAATCAGGAAAACAACTCCATTCACAATTGCATCAAAAAAAATAAAATACCTAGGAATAAACCTAACCAAAGAAGTGAAAGACTTATACTCTGAAAACTACAAGTCACTCTTAAGAGAAATTAAAGGGGACAATAAAAGATGGAAACTCATCCCATGCTCGTGGCTAGGAAGAATTAATATCGTCAAAATGGCCATCCTGCCCAAAGCAATATACAGATCTGATGCAATCCCTGTGAAACTACCAGAAACATTCTTCAATGAACTGGAACAAATAATTCAAAAATTCATATGGAAACACCAAAGACCCCGGATAGCCAAAGCAATCCTGAGAAAGAAGAATAAAGTAGGGGGGAGCTCACTCCCCAACTTCAAGCTCTACTATAAAGCCATAGTAATCAAGACAATTTGGTACTGGCACAAGAACAGAGCCACAGACCAATGGAACAGACTAGAGAATCCAGACATTAACCCAGACATATATGGTCAATTAATATTTGATAAAGGAGCCATGGACATACAGTGGCAAAATGACAGTCTCTTCAACAGGTGGTGCTGGCAAAACTGGACAGCTACATGTAGGAGAATGAAACTGGACCATTGTCTAACCCCATATACAAAAGTAAACTCAAAATGGATCAAAGACCTGAATGTAAGTCATGAAACCATTAAACTCTTGGAAGAAAACATAGGCAAAAACCTCTTAGACATAAACATGAGTGACCTCTTCTTGAACAGATCTCCCCGGGCAAGGAAAACAACAGCAAAAACGAACAAGTGGGACTATATTAAGCTGAATAGCTTCTGTACAGCAAAAGACACCATCAATAGAACAAAAAGGAACCCTACATTATAGGAGAATATATTTGAAAATGACACATCTGATAAAGGCTTGACGTCCAGAATATATAAGGAGCTCACACGCCTCAACAAACAAAAAACAAATAACCCAATTAAAAAATGGGCAGAGGAACTGAACAGACAGTTCTCCAAAAAAGAAATACAGGTGGCCAACAGACACATGAAAAGATGCTCCACATTGCTAATTATCAGAGAAATGCAAATTAAAACTACAATGATATATCACCTCACACCAGTAAGGATGGCTGCCATCCAAAAGACAAACAACAACAAATGTTGGTGAGGCTGTGGAGAAAGGGGAACCCTCCTACACTGCTGGTGGGAATGTAAATTAGTTCAACCATTGTGGAAAGCAGTATGGAGGTACATCAAAATGCTCAAAACAGACCTACCATTTGACCCAGGAATTGCACTCCTAGGAATTTACCCTAAGAATGCAGCAATCAAGTATGAGAAAAATCAGTGCACCCCTATGTTTATCGCAGCACTATTTACAATAGCCAAGAATTGGAAGCAACCTAAATGTCCATTGATAGATGAACGGATAAATAAGATGTGGTACATATACACAATGGAATACTACTCAGCCATAAGAAAAGGGCAAATCCAACCATTTGTAGCAACATGGATAGAGCTGGAGGGTATAATGCTCAGTGAAACAAGCCAAGCGGAGAAAGAGAAATACCAAATGATTTCACTTATCTGTGGAATATAAGAACAAAGGAAAAACTGAAGGAACAAAACAGCAGCAGAATCACAGAACTCAAGAATGGACTAACAGGTACCAAAGGGAAAGGGACTGGGGAGGATGGGTGGGTAGGGAGGGATAAGGGGGGGGAGAAGTAGGGGGGTATTAAGATTAGCATGCATGGGGGTGGTTGGAGAAAGGGGAGGGCTGTACAACACAGAGAAGGCAAGTAGTGATTCTACAACATTTTTCTATGCTGATGGACAGTGACTGTAAAGGGGTTTATAGGGGGGACCTGGTATAGGGGAGAGCCTAGTAAACATAATATTCGGCATGTAAGTGTAGATTAGTGATACCAAAAAAAAAAAAGTGGGCAGTTCCTGTGTGGTAACCTCCAATGAGTTCTACACAAGAGTATAAAGGGCATATAAAAGTGTAGGCAAAGGGTCTGTTTCTGTTTATACAGAGGATCAAAGCCTAATTGGGCTACCCCGAAAATGAACTAAGATACGATATGAAAAAGAACTTCCAACATCTGCACTCTCTGGAAGACTCATGCCAGAAGATGATCATCAAAAACCCCAACAAAGATCCACGCACTGCTACAGCTGTAGATGCACTCATCCCACCAGTTCCTGGACTTGCCATGGGAATGAGGAAGGAGATATCTAAGCTGGCCTGTGCATACAGTAAAACAACAAATTTGACTGGATCTATACTGTTGGAACTCAATCAAGAATTAGGAGAAGTGCAAATTGTAGCACTCCAAAATCTTACAACTACAGACTATTTACTGTTAAAAGAACATAAGGGATGTGAACATCCCCCAGGAATGGGTTGTTTTAATTTGTCTGATTTCTCTCAGACTGTTCAAGTTCAGCTGGACAATATCCACCATGTCATAGATAAGTTTTCAGAAATGCCTAAGGTGCCTAACTGGTTTTCTTGGTTTCACTGGAGATGGCTGGTAATTACAGGTATGCTTTGGTTATGTAACTATACTCCTATTATGTTAATGTGTGTGCACAATTTAAGTAGTAGCTTAAAACCTATACATGCTGAAGTTACTCTACAAGAAGATATGTCAAAGAAATAATCAATCTTCCCATATTTTCTTCTGCCTGCGACTTCTATAACTTTTCTTTTTCTTCCTTCCTAATTACAACCCTTAAATAGAATTCGTGCCTCATATCAAATTTACCGAGTATCATAATTCTTCCAAGTGGTAAAGATACCTCAAGACAAATGCTGGGCATAGAAGCTACAGGGCATAAATATGCAAAGAAATAAAAAGCTAACCATTTCAAACAATAAGGCTTCTCTCTCACTTACCAACTTTACATTTCCCTGTATGGCCCCGGAAGATGACTGGTTAGCCAGAGACGGTTAAGATTCCTCATGGGAGGAACAACCTAAGACAGGCACAGTCGCAGAGGGGCCATCAGGTGAGCAATTGGGGATCAACAGAGGTGAGGGTTAGAACCTCACCCCCCCTGTTCTGAGAGAGATCTTCTGCATACGTGGATGTTTTATTGCCCTGGTCTAGCTTGGATTAACACATAGTCTACAGGCACACACCTGATCATCTACATTTGCTCTCTTACAACACTAAACTATGTTTTCTACCTTTATCTTGTATCTACCTACCACTTCAGCATTTTATTAAAAATCATAATAATAAAGAGAGAAATGTGGTATCCACATATAAATCAAATATAAAAATCAAATGAGTATTCATATTTTAACTGACTGTTTATAGTTCATAATGCATGAGCAAAACCGAAGGTTTCTGTGATGGCTGCCCTTGTACTGTTCACCATGTAACTTATTCATTATGTAAGAATTTGTTCTCCATGTAAGAACTTGTTTGTTATGCCTCAGAAGATTGGAGACTGATGAAAATTAGGCTTGGGGTGGATTAATGATTGTGCATTGAGCATTGACTCCCCTATACAGAATTTTATTGCTGTTAACAACCATTTGATCAATAAATATGAGAGATGCCCTCACACACACAAAAAAAGTACACACTTCCAATGGTAAAATAATAAGTGACCGGGATGTAATGAATATAGTCAAGATATTGTAACAGCTTGGTATGGTGATAGCTGGTACCTAGAATTGTCATGTATATAAATGTTGAATCACTGTGTTGTACACCTGAAACTAATGTAATGTAATACTATATGTCAACTACCCTTCAATAAAAAATAATTATCTACAAAAAAAAAAATATTGCTGTACATAACACTTGATTCTTTTAGTAAGTCTTGTACATTTGAAGTAGTTAAATAAAACCAACCTTTTTGACTGCACTGATTGGAAAGCTGGCCCTGGGTGTTTCTGACACTACAGCACACTGTGCACAGTTGCTCAAGTCGCCATGAGCAACAGAGTTTTGAAAATGTTCCTAATGGTCTGAGAGGAAAAGTGGCACCAAGCCCTGGTTAACCTCCATAAGAAGCACGAATTCCAGCATCCTGCACATTTGTAAAACGGCTGCTGCAGATCATGTATGAATGGAGAAGGTAGATTCTTGAAAGGAAGCAACCATCCACAGTTAATGAATGAGAAATGACACATTATTTTGAATCTGTCTTTGAAAGTTGCTTTTGCTAGGAGGTCCTAACGCTCCACATTTATTTCCTTAGCCTAAAGAATTTTGATATTGATGGAAAGTCCTCTACAATGCCATCAGTGACCCAGCGCACTGGGAAAACACCTTATTTAGGGCAGTGGTTCCATCAAACCCCCTTGGAAGACCTCAGGTGACTTCCTTTGCTTTAGACAGGCATTCAAGGAGGTGGTATTCCTCCCAATCTTGCCCCTTTATTCTTCCTGCCTCACCTAAAGGGGAAAAACTATAGTAGTGGAGAAATATTTTGATGATCACAACCCAGGGAAACACGCCCACAAAGAATATTTAATCAAAAGACTATACAGTGCCTCCCCTATCCTGCACCTTACGACCAAACACAGGGTTCCAAGGTGAGAACAGTGGATCACAGCTGACAGAGCTACAAGACTCACTGTCTCTAAAGAGATTAGGGAAGCCCAGAGTCAAGAGGGGAGGCAGAAACAAGCCCTTCAAAGGAAACTTAAGGCTCTCTCACTTATAACTATAGCAAACACAGCTCAGCTCCTGGCCACATTAGCATAAACTCTCACAATAAAGAACTACTTACCTTAGTTCTCATTAGCCCATGAGATGTGTCTACCTACCAACAAAATTACAATGAATGCAGAAAAGCAAACAAGAAAAACAAAACAAACCCTGAGGAGACAAATCATCAGACTGACGTGGATATGTTGCAGATGTGGGAATTAAAAGACAGAGAAGTTAAAATAATCGTGATTAAACATGCCAAGAGCTCTAATGGCCATTGCAGTGAAATATTTTAAATGTTGAAAGAAAAAAACAAACAAACCTAGAATTCTATATCCAGCATTTTCCTCAAATGTGGGAGAGAAAGCAAGACATCTTTGGCAAAGTCAGAGGAATTCATTGTTATCAGACCTTCCTTGCAAGAATGTTAAAGGAAGTTCTTTAGGTAGAAGGAAAAAGAAGAAGGAAAAAAAAGGGTTTAGAAATGCAGATCTACACAAAGAAGAGCTACGGAAAAGCAATAAGGTAAAAAAAAAAATCATTTTCCTTATTAGCTCTTTGGCAATTGGGTGCCATGCTTCAACATATCCACTGTGCTGTGACTTTAGTAAAGTCATCTTGCTGGTTAAAGACCATGAGTGCAGCATATGAAGAAGCACATAAATGGCAGAAATACTCTAAGATACTGGAAAGAGAAACTGGGAATACTCATGAGATAACTACACTACTAGGAAGCAGGATAGTTTTAACTAAAAATGGATTTGGATTGGTTTAAAAAGTATAATGGCACTCCAGGATTACCAATAAAAAATGTTTCCAGAGGATAATATGCTGAGAGGAGATAAAATCAAGTATCAAGGTAAAAAAACAATTCACAATTAGAAAGCAATCAGAAACAACCTGGGACAGGATTGCTGCAAGGTAGAGAAGCTGATTACGTCTGGTCAAGCAGGAAAAAAGAAGTTTATTGGGTAAATATTAAGCGAGAGGGCTGGAGGAGCAGGTTTAAGCCTCAGCTTCCACAAACAACGCTCTGAACCACGCACGGAAAGGGCAATGAGAAAACCACCGATTCTCGCACATTTAATAAACGGGAGGTACCACAGGTTTTTCTAATTTGTTTCAAAGAACCTGATTTTACTGCAGCCGCGCCGGGTCTAGCCGGCAGCCACTCCTGCTCTAGGACGCAGGCAGGACGCCCACCGCCGCGCCGCAGGCCTGGGGGACCGGCCGTCGTCCTCCGCAAAGGCGGAGGCTGCGCTGCCCGTCCTTCCGCCCTCTGCTCCCTTGCGGACCGGCCTCCCCTGCTCACCTTCCTCGTTGGCGGCGAGAAGGCAGCGCGTCTGGGCTCCAGCTGCAAAGGAAGAGAGGAAGCAAGTTTTTGGCTTCTATCAGGAAGGTAAGACTCGCAAGGGAAGGTTTTCCAGACCTGCGGAACTTTCGAACTTACCTTCTAAAGTTCTAGGCAGCAAAAACCATGAGGCTCAAAGATACTGAGAACCTGTCCAGTTTACATCGCTGCCTGTTGGTTCAAAACTTCGAGAGTTTCCGGGGGAGTTTAAAATCTGAAATTGGCCCCCCGAGCCTGGAGGGCGTGGAGAAACTGAAGGCAGGCCCTCCAGGTCGGCAGGTGGCAGGTATAGTGGGTAAGGGGCTCACCTACGAAGCTTGTCCTGGGCGGCCCCCGGACGAGACCCCCACGCCCGCCAGAATCTTAGGAGCGTGTGCAGCAGCTTTGGCGGGTTGGGTTCCGGGATCCGGACCAGGTGATCTCAATAAGACGGCGCTTTCCCGAGCCGCGCCCCGCGGGGGCTCCAGCTGTGGGATGACAGGCAGCACCGCACTGCCGAGGCCCTAGGTTTAGCTCACAGGTCAAACTGAAGCCACGTTCTCTCCATGACCCCCCTTCAACACTGGCAGAAATTCTCAAACATGCCGATTCCATTCATTGAAGGAAAAAAAATTTATATTAATACTCAATGCCCATACTCAAGATTACATAAGGAATGAAAAAGCATTTGCACTCATACAAAAACCTTATGATGATTTCAGCTTTAAGAAAAAAACATCCCTAGGCTGCCTTTTACCAGTAAAATAGCTTAAAGTCACAGCACAGTGGATATGTTGAAGCATGGCACCCCAGATGCCATGCTTCAAATCACCCAAGACTTCTGGTTACCTACAAGTTTCAGAAAATTCAGTGAAAAATCCATAAGGATCAGAAAGATGTTCAAATAAAATAATTCTTAGTTCAACTTTCTAGCACCAAACTTTTCATTGTGTGTAAATCAATATGCATTGAACTTTTTACTTGTAAAAAATAGTTTAAGAATCAATAAATAACAAGCTAAAAGTCAAAGAATGCACAAGACATTGTAGTTAACTCATAAAAAATGAGCATTAGTTACATTTTTAATCACACAACCCAAACTGCTATTTCTGTGTCTTAAATAGAAATATCTTGATCTCAAAAATTTCATGCAGTTTTGAAAGGGGCTTAATTTATAATCAGGTTTTCTTTTCTCGTTTGGAAGAATCTTCTTTCAAAATAAAAGCATCAGAGATTGGCATGAAATATAAGGTTAATTGAGATATTTCTGTGTAAGCTGTTAACTAGTTGAAGAACCTGTAACCTGAGTAATAACAGATATTTCTCTAAATGCATATTATATTGTCCTTATGTAGGCAAAATCTAGTGATCCTTCATGTTATTGCAACATGGCACAATACAGCATATATATTCTCATACTTTCTGATGAAAATACAGCAGGAAACAAAGCATAAAATGAGAAACTGGATGAATTTCAAGTCCATTGTTTCTTAAAAATTTGTTAATGTTTACTGTAATATGTTTTAATTTATTGGCCTATTATAGTTCCATAATCCAAAGACAAATGGGTCCTAATTTTATAAATGTACCAGATGTATAGGTCAAGATTAATATACATTTTTTGATACAAACTAGCCTGCTTTTCTCTACATTTAAATTTCTGGGCTAGCAGAAGTGCCAATTTAACCAAGCTACGTTCACAGAGAGGTCTATAGTGTTCCCAAATTGACAATTCTTAAAGCTCCAAAAACAATAATTTTTGCACTACACTATCTTGATGTGTGAGCAATGGAAAAGTAAACAATTATGGAAGTAAACTAAAGAAAGGAAAAAAGCGTTTTTTTATGCTTGATACTGTTAACAAAGGGTCTTGTATTATTACAGTGAGCCAAATTCTCTAAGTGCATAAAACAGTCCCTGGAAATAAATTAGGTGGAAACTGCATGAACTTTTTCTGTGCACCAGAGTCCCGTTTGTTGCCAGGAGACATCCATACAGGATGGCCTGCCCACCAGGAAGTGCTATGAGACATATAGATTGTTACCACTAACTGCTAACTTCTGGCATTTCTCTGGAGCAGATTTCCAATTGACCATGTTGACAGTCTTTCATGTGTTATATTTTGTCTGATTCTATAATAAAGACTTTTGGTTACCTACAAGTTTCATAGAAATCCATAGTGATTGGAAAGACTTATAAATAAAATTCTGGAAACACTGATTAATTTATTCAAATGACAACAAGGTTGAAGGCAAGTTTTAAACAGCCCTAAATTACCTGAGGATTGCAATGTATAGGTGATATTCTGCACAAAAAATAGCAACTAGCTGTTCTATATCTCAACTGAGGGTAGAAAAAGAAAAAAAAAGTCTTGACAAGTAACATGAAAGGCTTGGTTTAAAAAACAGGGAAAAATTTCCTGACAGTGTTTTTGTAAAATTGTTTTCCTCTCATTACAAAAGAAATACATATATATATATATATATATATAGTCTGTGCAGAAAGAATTTTAAAGTACAAAAATAAAATCAAGGAATAACAGTCAGACAGAATCCTATTACCCAAGGTTAACCAATAACAAAATGAAATGTTGGTATATGTATTTTCAGATATATATGTATGTATACACACATGTTTATAGTATTTCAGACATGATTTTTTTCATGGGACATATCGTCAAATCAGTAAAATATTCATCTGCAACATGTTTTTTAATTTAACAATTCTATCTGGATGTGCCACTAATATCATAAAATAATATATCTCACATTTTGACTATAATTTGGCTATTATTTTATTCCTATGATGAATAATCTTGTACAATATATAATTTCTGTGCACACAATTAAATTTTGTCTTAGTATACATTTCCAGAATATAAAAATTTGAAGAATTATAAATATTTTGTTTTATGTTGTAAAATGACCCTTCAGAATGTTTGTTCCAATTTAGCTCCTACCAGCAAATGTGTGAGCGTTCTTGGTCTACATTGGCTTCTATTTCTTTTATCTTTGTTTTACTTTGTATTTTTTTCATCACTGTCTTAATGCTCTTTAATGAAATGCCTGACTCTTTTTCCTTTGGATGCATTGGTCTCAGGATTTTGTAAGTGTTCTCCATGTATTTAGAGTTTCCTAATTTATAGTTTACTTTTTCCTGTCATTTTAACATGTCTTTTTTGATCCTCATGGCTCCCCTTCTCTTTTCTATTCCATTAAAAAAAAACTCTAAGCATGTCTCTAAGCTCTACTTAATATTCAACTATATTGTCTTCAAATAGTTTTATTCTTTTAAATGTTTAACCATCATTGTGGTGAGAGGCATGAAGTGGAGCTTGAATTTCTTCTTTCCAAATAGTTAACCAAATGCATTCACTTAGTGATCAGCCCATATTTTGTTCTACTAACTTTAAGTGCAATCCAAGAATATCTCCTGGATACATCCACGGACATGAGTCTATTTCTGAACTTTGTATTTCATTCTACTCATTTGTCTTTCTGGCAGTACCATATTATTTATTTATTTATGTATTATTTTAATAACTAGGTTTCGGAATACATTTACCATCTAGCCATTTATGTTAGTTCTATTCTTTTGTTGTTTTTATGTTCCCAAAGTTACTCTGATTCTGTGTGCTTTAAAATAAAGCATGATTCATTTAGGATTCTTACTACATTTAGGATTCATGTAGGATTCTACAAAAAAAAAATGATGTAAAAGGTAAGATATAATGGAATGGGAAAAAGAACAAGGAATATGCATTGATTTGGGTATTATTCATACTTCAACATATCTTCTTTACACCCAACATATAATAATGATATAAATAAAGATAAAAATTTGGAAGACAGCTGAAGATAAGTAACACGAATAAGCGAAGCCAAGGATTTGCCCCACTTTGGGCCCAGTGTCAGCTCCTGTGAGTCAGCCAGCCAATGCCCCACGAAGAGGAGGGTCTGAAGCTAGGTTTGTAGCTTTAAGTCAGCAGCATAGGCAGTTAAAAAAGACAAAAAGAGGATGCCTTCAAGGAGATTTCCTATAGCTATGCTTTATTAATTGTGTCCTCCCAAAATTCATATGTTGAAGCCGTAGCCCCTGGTATCTCAGAATGTGACTTAACTTTGAGATAGACTCAACAGAACACAAGGAAGGAGAGAGAAGAAAACAAAGACAAAAAGATTATAGACCAGTGAATATGTTGGAAGAAATAGATACAGACATATCAATAATAGCAAATGTAATTTAATTATTCTCATCTTTTAATAGCCAGAGATGATCAAGATGGAAGAGAAAATAAATTCAGCTTGTTGTGTTTTGCTTTCAAGAAGAAAATCTACAAAAAAAAAAAAGAATGATGTAAAAGGTAAGATATAATGGAATGGGAAAAAGACCAGCTATGCAGATGCTAATCAAGGGAAACATGCTATCGTAACATTAATATAGGGCAAGTTAGACTTTAAGGTCAAAGTCATTAGAAGTAAAGTGAGGAATAGTGTGGAAGTAGGGTGCTATGATAGAAGGTGATGGACAGCTGTTTTCCACTGGGGCCACTGTCACGCGGTGATATTTTAGCTGAGGACTGAACGGTGAGAGGAGGCCAGTCATACAAAGATCTGGGAACTGAGCACCCCAGGCACATGGAACAGAGATCACAAGGGCCCCAGACCGGATGAACTTGGTATGTGGGAGGGTCAGCCAGAGGCAGTGGGACTGGGCAACCAGGAAAGGAAGGGTGGCAGTGATGACTTTGGAGGTAGCCACCCATCGATCACACCGACCTTCACGGCCAAGGTAAGAAGTGCACTTTTTGTCCAAAGGTTATGGAAACCATTGGCTTTTAAGCCAGAATGTAACATATTCTAATTTGTATTTTTTAAAAAGATCACTACACCTGAGGTTTGGAGCATGGTTTAGAGCCTGGGGGAACAGTGTAGGTAGGCAGGACAAACATTTAGGGAGCTATTTGATAATCTAGAAGAGATGGGTGACAGCAAGCTTTTTCTCCTTCAGCCCCAACAATTGTATACATTCCACTACGGTTCTGTCCTAGGCCCTTATTTTTCTCTTCTCTCTTCATGATCTATTTCCATAATTTACCAGCTTTAAATAGATGAGTCGTGAATATTTCTCTATAACCTTACCCTTTCCCAAGACACAATCCTTTATTACCAGTTCCCTACTGGACATTTGCAGCAAGATAACCTGCAAGCACCTCAAGCTTTAAAATGATTAGCTTCCCCATAACTAACCAGCATCAAACCCAGTATCACTGCCATCACTAGTCTTCCCACCAGCCAGTGTTGAACTCTGAGCATCACTTCTGAGCTTCCTGTCTACTTGTTCTTCAAATCCAATCAGATCACAGTCCCTCATTGTCCACTTCTACAATGTCTCTTTCCCCACCTACTTCATGCTTCCATGGCCACCATTCATTTAGATGCTTATTTCCTCTCTGTTGTGTGCAGGATTGTGGGTGTATAATCTCTACCCCCTGGTGTCACACCCTTTACATTTTGTGGCAAAATACACTTTGCCAGTGGACGTGCGGTGGCTAATATGGTGATCCTAAAATAGAGAGGTAATCGATTATCCGAATGGGACTCACATGATCACATGGGCTCTAGCGAGCAGGAAGCTGTTAGGGACCAAAAGCAGGGTACACACAACGTGGCAGGGCTGACAGATACCATTTCAGGGCTGTTTGCAAAAGTAAAATAATAGAAATAATTAAATGCCCACCATCATTGGAGATTAATTAAACAGACTGTGACAGATTTACTAAATAGAAAACCAGGTATCATTCATAAGAGAAGCTAGACTCTCGGTGTCTCATAGAAACATTTTCTAGAATACGTTGAAAAGTTCAAAAACATAAAGAAGATTATGTTTACTAGTCCACCCATTTGTGTAAAAAATATATTATGTCCTTGCATGTCAAATATATTGAAGTGTTCAAAATACGTTCTTACTTGTGACCACCTCTGCCAAGTGGGGCAGCGGGTTGGGGACAGTAGATCTTTTCTCTTCTACCTTTCTGTTTTGGTTTTGAATGATGAACATGCATTTTTTTAAAGGCCTTAGTCATTTTACAATTTTGCTTTGTTACACTAGTCCTTCAATTTCCATTTTACTCATGTATCATGTATTTGACTAATCTGCCTGTCAAAAATCCCCAGGTGAATTCTGTGGTAGCCAGGATGAAAACAAATGACTTAAGCATAATCTTATTTTACCTCTAACTTGCCTGTAATGATAGAAATAAAAGGTGTAGAACTTGTTAATACTGTACATTTAAGATTAAAATCTTTCAGACAGAAATCTTTATAATTCCTTTAAGTAGGTCCTTTCTAAGTCATATGAAAGTATTTGTTTTGACAGGTAATTTTCTGTTCATGTTTAAAACTGACTCCATTTTTAACTTTTTTTTTCTGACATTGTGGAAAATGACTCATTAAAAAAAGTTCACCTAACATTTCCTGCTTGAACAAATTGAAAGATTAATACTTTTCATTTAAAAAAAAAGACTCAATTTAATGTAGATAACCTGGGGTTCTATTTCTTTCTATGGAATAAATAGGCCAAATGATATATAATTACAATTAGAATGCCTTCTGTATTTACTAATACATGTCTTCATGATTAAAAACTATTTTCAGGAAAACAAAGCATATACAGTTACTCAAGGGTTTTATCCAAACCCAATGGTAAATTTCTGAGGACGCCATTGGTGAGGACAAAATAATTCATCTTTTATTATGGTTGTTATGCCTTACAACTTTTACCCTTACCTTTCATTCTCTGATATTGCTAGTAAGAAATTCGATTTTATTAATAAAATTGAGTGATTACTACATGAACAAATTAGCAATAAGTCTTAATAGTAGAGACTGGTCAACAGTACAAATGTATAGTAAATATTAAACATCTCTTCTTGGATGCTTGTCAGTGTAAGAGAGTGAAAATAAATGGGACAAGTATTGAGTACCTACGTGAAACGAGCATTCTATTTGGCTTTCAGAAAATTTTATTATAGATCAGTGTAATAAGTATCTTAGATTACCTTACAAGTGATGACAGGAAGCAGAAAGCGACTTACTCTTAGCAGTATGAGGTTACCTAAACTATAGAGCACTTTTTCTCAACAGATATTCTGTAGAATGCTGTTCTTTTGTGAAGTTCAGGGAAAGAAATGTCTAAAATCAATGTTATATATAGTGAACATGACAAGTTCATTTCCAGCTTTGCTCTTCCTACTTTCCCCTTTTCTGAAATTCTATATCAGAACTTTGTAGAGCTCTTTCCTTCTCAGAGAAGCTTCCAGATCACTGCGTCTAAAGTAGCCTTTTCCTACCAGTTGATCTCTACCGTATCATTGTATTTTATTTTCTCCTTAAAAATTAGCATTATCTCAAAGTTTCTTGTTTATACATTTGTCTACATATTTATTTTCTGCCCCCTTCTCTCCACCACAAGCCTTAGTACTGGACTGTCAGCTGCATAAGAGGACCGACCTTATCTGTCTTATTCAGCACTTTATCATCAGCACCTATTGAACAGTGCCTAAGGTGCTCAGAAAATAGTAGTTGAATGAATGACTTTGCATTATCCAGTGATGGTTCTACACAATGCATGTTGCTGTAATATTATAATAAATGAGTCTCTTTAATTTTATTTAACCTTGTGTCTCCACAGTGTATTTGACCATTTTTCCCTAGTTAGATAAACATCTCTTATAATTGTATCCAGTTTGAAGAATCCTTTGATAAATGTGGCCACAGTGAAACCAAAGAAGACCCATTTCCCAAAATGCTGCCCACTTCATCTGCCCAAATACATGCTCAAATGCAAATGTCAACAAGAAGGTTTACTAGGGAAGCCATCATCAGCCATTAAGGTAACACCAAAAGTGAGTTTGTCAACTTAACTAACAGAGCCTAATGTGGAGGGAATGGATCCTGGGAGATTACAGAAGGGGCCTCAGGAGGCAGAGAAGACAAGGGAAGCCTCCAGCCATGAAGAGGGCACCATGAGGGTAGAGGACTGGGGGAAGCCTCAGAGGAGATGTTACACTGGTGCAAGGAGCTTGCACACATTTTCTTCTTGGACCAGAGAGTGGCTAATGGATGTATTACATGGTTTTTTTAACTCCTCCAAGTGCATGCAAGTGGGTAAACAGATATTAGGGTTCTCACTTGCTGGCTTAGTGGTTTGTTTGAATTCAGATTTTATTTTTGTTAGTTCCATGTTGGAGCTACACAATCACCCACTTACCCACTTCGCTTCACTAAGAGAGGAAAAAGGACATGCAGAGGCCAGCCATGCTCTTCCTAATAGCAACAGCGCCGACTTCCTCTCTGGCTGGCTGTTCATTTATATGATTTCATATGATGCTCATGAGAACATCACTAAGGTTTAACATGAGCAGCTACTAAGGCGCAGGGAAGTTAAGAGACTTGGCCAAGTTCAAAGTAATTGGTGGAGTAATTAGGACCCAGACCTACCACTGACTGGCCCCAAAGCACATTGACTTTCTGTTCTGCCAGGATCCCAGGCCGTTTTTCTTTAATTAGTGAGAAATGGAAAGGGGAAGGATCATTGCTCCACCTCCAGACCTGTCCACCTGGCCCTGCAGTGTCATTTCCGATTGGTCTGTTGCATTTTATACAGCTTGGAAATGGGGCATGTCCTTGAGGATGAGCCCGTGTGGAGGACCAGAGGAGCATCGTGCCGGAGTTAAAATCCACTGCATTTCCCTGATGTCCCTTTCTTGATGCTTCAGGAAAAAGAAAATCACAACATATATTTTAATCAAAATGGGTATTACATGAGGAAAAAAGAAAATAATCTGGTTCCTTTGTAAACTCAAGCAGTCTTGGGGAATGTCTGGAGCTTGAATTTATCAGCTGTGCCAATTTCCTTGTTCCCTTGTTTTTAAGTTAGAATTTACATATGCCTGCTTATTTTTGATGCCCCTTGTAAGATGTGACAGTGTATTATGCAGGGCAATAAAATAACATTGAGCATAGAGCAAAAACCTCAGCAAGTGTAAATATATAGACGTTCAAAGGTAATCAGAGTAAGATGTTATAGTCAGTCAAGGCAGTATCAGAAGGAAAAAACAGATGGTAATATTTCAAATTATACAGAACTCACGACCAATCAGAGAAAATAAACAAGTTTATCTGTAAGGGCAAACTTTTTACTTAAATTGAATTTCAAGGAGGCATGAATATTTTAAATAGGTCCCTTATATAAAAGGTTCTTAGCAAATTAATTAACAGAGTTACCATTGGGAGTGAAGCCTAGAGCACAACAGATTCCAAATTCTTTCTTCTTAATAGGGCCTAGAATGCTAGTCATGCATTGATTACCAGAGGTTATTTTGGGCAACATTTGGGAGGCAAAGCAATAAACAGATCTGGTCAATTCTCTTCTAAAGACCCTCTGAGAATAATCGCTACCTGAGCCATTTATTGGCATTAATAATGAGAAAAGTGAGTTGGGAAATACCAGATGTTAGTGAAAACCTGTTCAAAGCTCTGCCTTGAATGGGAGGTTGCTCAGTTTATTCAAGTCTAACTTAGACTAGAGGCATGTTTTAATAATTATTCAGTGTGCTTCCCTACAAAGTGTGCTACAGAAATATTCTGAACAACCTGCTCATTTTCGGAAGTTACATATGGACAGCTTTGTGATAGTCTGTCCCCAGCCTCCATGATTTCTCTGAGGAACATGGATTATATAGGAAATTTCACAGGTCATGGACATTTTTTTTTTGTCTGAGGGAAATTAAATGGTACTAGATAATATCAGAATAACACTTGGAATTTGTGTAATATTAACTAGGTACAAAGTACTTTTTCATGTATTATATCATTTAGTATTTATGATTTAAATACACTCTAAGCTCTGGTTCTTTGACATTTTGAAATGTGTCTTTATTATTAATAAAACTTGAGCCTTTGGGATTACCAAGTGGTTTCATTACTTATTTCTGTATGTACATATTGCACAAATATTTATTGGACACTTGTAAGTTCTAGGAATATAAAAGTAAACAAGACAAAAGTTTAGTAGAACAAACAGTAAATAATGAATTGCAAAATTAATCATTTCATGATGACTGTAATAAGGACTCTGAACAAAGAAATACAGGGAGTTATGTTCATAATTAACAGGGAGATTTGACTCAATTTTGTAGATTAAAGAAAACATTTCTGGGAAAACTTTACATGAGTCCTGAAATGTAAGTAGGAATTAAGAAATGGAAAAACTATTCCAAGTAGATGAGGAAGCAAGTATGAATGCCTTAAGACTGAATAAAGTGGTCCAAGTTCCATGATCCAAGAATTTAATGAGAGCAGGCATGGCTGGACTAAAGGAGTGTATGGAGATAGAGTTTGGAAGGTAGGGTTTGTAGAAAAGCTGAGATTAAGTAAATGATGGCCAAATCATGCAAAATCTTGCTATAGATTTTCATCCATGTCCACGTCACAGCAATAAATGCTTACTAAACACTTGCTGTGTGCCCGGTAGTGTTTATGTACTTCACATGCTTTATATTGAACAATTCTATGAAATAATCCTGATATCACCCTCATCTTACCAGCTGAACAGAGTGTGGAGAATTTTAGGTCACTTGTCCAAGGTCACACAACTAAGATATGAGCAAGTTGAGATCTGACCCAGATGGTCTTGTTCCAGAGCTTTCTCTCCTAACTCCGGACTGAGCGTTAGGAAGACCAGTGCCGGCTGGGAGCAGGGAATGGGCACATGTACCTATCTACCCTTGCCTAGGGTCAGTGGGGTCCTGTCAGTGAACATTTACTGGATTCAAGTGATGTAAAGAGCAAAGTATTGCATGTGATAAATATAATAAGGCATTTATAAATGCTTCCCATAAACTAAAGGAAACGAGTGAAAACAGTGTTATAATACTTCATTGTCTCTTCTAGTAGATATGCTTAAACTCTCTCTCACAGAATTACTGTTGTGGCACCTAACTGAAATTCTACTCTTACAAATGCACGTTGTGCTTTTTATACTTCTTTAACACATGCAAGTATTAGGAGATTATTGGGGATTATTACAAAGGAGTGATACTTTTTAAAATGGAAAGCTATGGAAATTAATTGAGTTGGTAAATGCAATTAGTCGCCACTGCTTGTTTTCATTTTTTTTCCATATAGAAGTACCTATGTGAGAGTGTCAAGAAAAATTGTGGTTTTTCCCCAATGCCTTTTTTTCCTACTATGACTCATATTATAAAAGTAAAGTATAATCAGTCTTCAAGTGTGATTCTTGAGCCAATATGCTGGTGAAAGACAGGAAGTTGGCTGCTCCTAGACAAGGCCAATGTCACTGTCAAGAAATTACTTTGTGTGTGCGTGTGTCTAATTTATTTTGCACCTGGGTTTCTGATGTACAGAGAGCCCAAGATGACACCTTTGCTGTGGACTTGGCAAAGTGCGATTTTGGATACAGGCTCTGATACCTCAGGGTTGTTAAGCCTATGAATAAAATCAGTTAAAGGACATACTGTTGCACCTTTTGAATTATTGTTCATTTTGCCCCACCTTCTTTTCCTTCATTAGCCTCAGGCAGAAAGCCAGCCTGAGATTTATTTCTCACTCATGGCCTTTCTTTTCTAGATTGTCGTTCTGTTATTTATGGGCAGTAAAACTAATGCCTGAACAAATGTCAAATTCCACTTAAACCTTTATTCCCCTCGAATAACGGATGATCGAGTTATCTGACAGCTTCAGCACACATTTCAAATGAGATTATGACAACTTACTTGAGGTGGAATAACTTCCGAGGCCCGTGACTGAGCTGCTCTTTCTGGTGCCACACCAGCAAACCGAAACTTAGCTTTCCTGTCCTCGTAAATGCTCTGCTTGACCAGAAAGGCAGTCTGTCCAGTCAGCCGGCCCCCGAATGCCAAGCCAGCTCTGGGTGTTCTCACGCCAGCAAGGGCGACTACTTGGCCCCAGGCAATCAGCTATTTCCTGGCTGTTTTCTTCCTTGTTCTTTACTCTTTACCCTATAAAAGCTTCCTGCCTTCTGCCCCATTTTGCAGTTCTTAAAAGGAGACTGTCCACTTCATGAAGTATTAAATAAAGGTTGTTTGACTCACCTAAATTATTTCCATTAATCATTGTTTAACAGTTATTGGTGACAGAGTATGGGAATAGAAGCTGACCGCTAATGGCCTACGGATGAGGCACACAGGCAAGGCGCTCGCTGACCTTGGAGTCCACTGTCCCTCTGATCATTCCTGATGGCCACGGGGGTAAGTCACTCTCGGAGTTGAGCTCTGCTCCCCTGTGTGCAGCTCTCCAAGCCACACTTTATGTTTTTAAATACATATAGTCAATATTTAATACATATATGTTAAATATGCATATATAGTCAAATATATATAATATATGTATAGTTCCTGGGAGGGTTCCAGGATGGTTATATTAGGAGTTCACAAGCCCAGCTGGCAGCTATAAGGAGACTCAAAGCCTCAAGGTTAAGTCCACAGCAAAAACCACTGGGATCCTTGGGAAAATCAATTAAGACAAGAAATTCAGACTGTTTGAACCATGAAAATAAAAATATCAGTAGGCACGAGTCAGGCTATTAAAAGCCATCAGGACATCTGCTACTAGGAGGAAATCTCATGAAAGCAATAATAGATCTCCTGGTAGTGGGAATCTCAGAAGCCAAAGCCACAAACCTGGCCGGCACAAGTTGAGCACTTAAAGCTGCTACGAGTACTTCCCACTTACCTCAGAGACCCCTGTGCCAGGCTGCAGAATGAGTTAGCTTATGCTAGGTTGTCTTCAGCCTCACGAAAGCTTCCATGCACTGAGGTATACTGTGCCTCAAGAAAATAAAACAGCACCACAACATCCCCAACCTAGCAGCCCATTCCACTTAGATATTAATTTGTCTCCAAGAGACCGAAAGCTTAGCTAAAAGAATGGGATCCCAGAAGTTTAAAGAATTGAACGCACCACCTTCCAGCAAACCTGTTTATTTTCTGTCTAAGAAGTGTGGTCCTGGAAGCTCTGGATACCTACAAAAATGGCGAACTCTTACTAAGACAACCTAAAATTACAATGGCTGTGCTGGGGAATGTCCCAGTTAGACAATAGTGCTCACTTAGAAAGTGTGCATGAAAGCAGTTTCCCAAGTCAAACCAACAGAAGGGGATGACTATTTTAATTGGCATGCAGGAGCCTCCAGAAGACTTCCAAATTCCAAAATAGTCTCATTGAAAGATTCACTGTGAAAGGCTAATTCACTGTAAAAAATTATAGGTGCAGACGACACCTAAAATAAACGACTGTGAAACTGCTGACTCCTATGACTCCCTCTATCCTGCTTAACCTGACCACTCAGACGGCTAATCCTCTGTGAGCTGTCTTTCCACCCAGAAGACTGAGGGACCACAAGACCATAAACAGAAGCCCACCGAGTCAGTAGCTGTGTACCTGTAATAGCTCCAAAGCCAGAAACCTGAAACCATTGGGCCTCCCCCACGCACCCTCCCTGGACCCGTGGTGCCAACCCTGGCCCAGGAATCGGTGTCTCTCTTGCAATCAACCGGGACACTGGAAAAAGTACTGTCTTCGAAGGTTTTGTCAAATCCTTGTGTACCAGCTGGAACACCCCCATAGCTGCCTTCAAAGGAGGCTCCCCTGTGGCTTCTCCCAGGGTTGAGGGGACCTTCTCTGGGGGATTTGCCAGCAAACTTATGCTAGTTATTTCCTTAAACAGCCAAGGGAAACTAGAATTAATATTAATGGAGAATCTTACCAGTTTCTGGTCGATATTAGAGCTACACTCTCTACTTTAAGCCCTGCTCACTCTGGAGCCTGCAGATGGGTCCTGGGAAAACTGGCAGAAGCTGGTGCAGGGTGGGAATGCATACCTGAGTCAGCTCCCCCAAATCTCTGCAATGTCTGATGGAGAAAGGAGGGTCAAATCTCATGTTGTCCCTTCCTTGCCACATGCATGCTTTTGGGAACTTTGGGGTGTCCACTGGTTGTTGATCCTTGTGTCCAGGCAACAGCTTTGCTGTTTTGTGACCTAAGTTTTGCTTGATTTTTCTCTGCCTGGGGCACACGGTTTATCAGTTCTTACATATGCAGGCAGCCCAACTTTCAGGTTGGGAGCCCCCCAAAAAAGGCCAGACAGACACATGTGCCATGCTCCATTTGCAGCTGGGGTCCTACCAACGGTTGTAGGGTCTCAGGGGAATTGTCCTTCCTGTTGGCTGTCTTGGGGAGTGGCTCTGGATCTTGGGAGGGTAGTATCTGTTGGGATTCTTCCGTCTTCTGAAACTTGAGAAGTTGTGGTTAGACGTGGGCAAGATTGGAAGGTGATATTCAGTTCAGAGCCTGCAAGGTCTATTGCTTACTACAGTTCTCAGAGTCTTTGGTATATGGTTTATGATTAGATCCGTGCACACAGAGCTCTGGGCTGAGCACAGGAAGTCATTAACAACTTTATTAGGTCACCTTTTTGAGCTCTGTAGTCTTCTTGGTACTTTATTGCCCAGAGACACCCCTTTCTGGTCCCATGGCCAAAAAGCTGGAGCTTTATTTGCCTTGCCCTGCCTTGTACACCCCTCAGAGGTACTCATGTCTGGGACAAAGGGGCAAGGACAGAGAAAGGGGAAAAAAGAACAGTTTCACCGCCCCCTCCCCACCCTCTTAGACAACAGCTCCTCTTCAGAATTTTAGATGACTGCGTTATCGCCACTGCCCACTACTGTACCTGCCAGAGAACCCCTTTCCTACTCCTCAGTTCCAAACTAGAGGACGTTTGGAACCCCTCTGTCCACCCAGAAGTTCCCTGTGAGTTCCAGATGCCTTGAAGCCAGGCCTGTAGACACAACTGGGGGGAATATGGTAAACTCACAGCTGTTTCAATGGTACTAATTGCCATTTTAAAAAGTTCTCTAAGACGTCCCACAACAGACCACTTCAACATTTTTAACCCATGTTTTCTCAAACGTATTTATCCTCAGAACCCGATTTTTACCTAGGGTTTCTAACAGCCTATGGAACGATTGTTTCTCAGGGATACATTTCCAAAAATAGTGTTCTAAAGTAAAACCAAAATATTTTGTTTTAATTCTGAAACTATTGGTAGTCTTCTTTTACTTGACTGCTGTGAAATAAACCACATTGATCATATGACATTATTAACATATTCCGTTAGGTCTGTGTTTAGGAAAATAATGCCTTCAGATAGAGGGTATCCTTAAGCATCCCAGCAGTGCACGTAGATTTGTCTATGATCTACTTGATATTATTCTTGGTAGCTTTTTGGATGTTCTAATTTTCAGAGCACTTTTATAATAAAAGTGCTCTTTTATAAATTTTATATATTTTTTATATTTATATATATATAATATTTTTTTATATTTATATATATAATATATAAAAAATATTTTATATTTATATAAAAAAAACTATTTTTGTTTTACACCTGAGTTTTTTTATTTTTAACTACATTTTGTGTTCCTGTGTCTTTAAGGAATACCTATTCCCAGTTTATTTGTCCCTCTTCTTGGAATTCTAACAATGCAAAATACATAATTTGCACTTGTACATGTATATGGTATGTGTGTGCATGAGAGTACCAGTTCTTCTGCATGAGCATTTTATTAAAAATATTCAAAGCAAAGTGGTGTGTAGTATTCTAGCAAGAGAATTATTTACATAGGAAAGCTTCCTCATTGGTGGACAACAGGACATCTACTGTTAACCTTAATTTTACTAGATCTATCTCTAAACACAGAAATAGCAAAAGAAGAGATAAACTGTTATACTTATCTACAACATTTAATCAAATATTACAATGTGATTAGAATATATTTTCTGTGTGATGACATAAGTTTTTGGATGTAGCCACATCTATACTTGCATCTGTTCTGCCACTTTTTCAGTTTTAATTAGCAGTATTTTCCTTGCAAAATCAGTGATATATTAGAGATAAAGTATATAAAGCATTTGGGAGCATTAATAATCCATTAAAACAGGGAAGGCAGTATACTAAGAAAGTGCCTAGTACAGAGTTGTGTCTTAATAGTTACTATAAAGTCCTTTCAGCATTACTCTTTAACATGTGTCTAAACTGTTATTAGAAATAAATATGAAATTTCCCTTGTCAACAGGGACTTTTAAAATTACATCTTAGGCTTGCTACAAGTTCATAGATATTTTTATTAATAATTCATTTAAAATACATCACTACACTAAGCCCCTTTTACAATTTTCCCTAAGTGGAATCTTGACTGAGGTATTTTGTCAAATATTTCATTTGTCCCTTAACAAAATAATCTATATGAAGCATGTTTCCCTGTAATTAGAATTTTAAGCAATCAGTTATACTCATTCATATTTCTTCTCTTCCTTCTTTAAAGTCTCATTATAGTCACAGAAAAAAAAGTAATTTTAAGATTAGAAGATTCTGGGGTCCAGAATAAAACTATATTCTTTTGCCAATGATTAAAATTATGATTCAGGCTTCAGTATTCTAGTAAGGCAGTAGAATCAAATATTTTTGTTAAATAATTCTCAGAATGAAGTATGGAATCATGCTATCTGCCCTCAAGGCTCATAAATGCAGAGGATCTTACATTCTATTCAAGTAGAAAAAATTACCCTAGCTCTGTAATTAAAGAAACTGTGGAAATTTTTTTTTCCAGATTTCCTCTTCATTCAATCATAACAGAGATCTATTTAGTCTCCACTATGTCCCATGCACTATATTAAGTGATCTGGGAGATATTCTAATGAGTAATACCCAGCATCTGCCTTCGAAAAGTTGATCATTTGCTGTAGAAGATAATGTACACTAGTGAGTATCCTGGTGAGGGAAGCAAGTTGAGTGTGGCAGTGGTGGTTCATGATCTGGGAGGTGTTTTTTTTTTTACTTACACATGAATGACACCTCCACTAAGATTTGAATATGTTCCCTACAGTGAAGATGCTACTGACCCATTCCTGTCTCAACCAGTGAGAATCCTGCTGTGATGCGTCACTACATGGACAGAGATATCAGAACTTCAGCTTGTGAATGTTAAAAAAAAGAACCAAAAAATAGGGAGAAAAAATACAGATCGAGCAGAATTGAAGACAGAGCATCAACTCTTCCCCCAGTTTCGCTTACTCTTACTCATATTTGCTCGCACTGCTGTCGAATTACCTGCCCTCACTTAGCGTTTGGTATCTGTGATTAAGAGACCCAGGAACTGACCCTGACTTTCCATTTCTCCTTTCAAATCAGATGATCACCATTTCACCTGTTCATCCATCTCTAGTTTCTGTCTGGCTTTTAATAAGGAAGTGACTTTTGGTGTTGTTATATTTTTTATTGAAGTATAGTTGATATACAATATTATATTGGTTTCAAGTGTACAACATAGTGATTCCACAGTTACATACATTATTAAATGCTCACCCCAGCTAGGGTAGCTACTACCTGTCAATATAGGGAGATGTTACAAAACTAATGACTCTATTCTCTGTGTGATACTTTCATCCCTGTGTCTAATTTATGTTATGATTTAGATGTTGTGCCCCTTTATCCCCTTCACCCTACCCACCCACCTCCCTAACCCCTCCCCCATGGTAACCACCAGTCACTTCTCAGTGTCTGAGGCTATTGCTATTTTGTTCGTTTTGTTTTGTTTTAGATTCCACACATAAGTAAAATGATATGGTATTTGTATTTCTCTGCCTGTGTTTTTTCACTTAGCGTAACACTGTAAGTCCATCCATGTTGTTGCAAATGGCAAGATTTCTTTCTTTCTTATGGCTGGATAATATTCCTTTGTGTATCTGAACCACCTTTTCCTTATCCATTCATCTGTTGATGGACACTTTGGTTGCTTCAGTAGCTTGGCTATTGTTAATAATGTGCAATAAACATAGGGGTGCATATATTCTTTTGAATCAGCAATGTTGTTTTTTCTTCAGGTAAATTCCTAAAAGTGGAGTCACTGGGTCATTTGGTATTTCTATTTTTCATTTTTTGGGGCAACCTCCATACTGCTTTTCATAGTGGCTGCACCAATTTACACTCCTACCAACGGTGTCAGAGGGCCCCCTTTTCTCCACATCCTCACCAATACTTGTTATTTCTTGTCTTTTGGATAGTGGCCATTCTGACTGGTATGAGGTGATACCTCACGTAGTTTTGATTTGCATTTCCCTGACGATTAGCAATGTGGAGCACTTCATGTGCCTGTTGGCCATCAGTATGTCTTCTTTGGAAAAATGTCTATTTAGGTCCTCTGCCCATTTCTTAATTGGATTATGTGGTATTTTTAGTGTTGAAGCATGTAAGTCCTTTATATATTTTGGATGTTAACCCCTTATTGGATAAATCATTTACAAATATATTCACCTATAGGAAGCCTTTCGGTTATGTGGATGGTGTCCTTTGCTGTGCAGAACCTTTTAGTTTGATGTAGTCCCAACTTGTTCATTGTTGCTTTTGTTTCCCTGGCCTGGAGAGATGTGTCCAGAAAAAAATTACTCATGCTTCCCATTATTTTTTCTTGTTTTTTTCTAAGAGTTTTATGGTTTCATGTCTTATCCATGACTAGGTCTTTAATCCAGTTCAAGTTTACTTTTATATATGGTGCTAGGGAGTAATCCAGTTTCATTCCCTTGCATGTAGCTGTCCCTTTTTCCCAATACCATTTATTGAAGAGGTTGTCTATATTCCTAGCTCCTTTGTCAGATATTAATTGACAATATGTGTGTGGACTTTTTCAAGGTAGACAATCACATTCAGTTTCAGAAGTCAAGAAAAATCAGGAAAGGCCTCACAGAGAAGGATACATTTTAAATTTCAGTAAGTAGAGACAAAGAATAAAACATGCCAAGTACTAGTAAGATAAGTTAATAAATAATTTTGAAAAAATGAAAGGAGTATTCAGTGTTTGATAAATATTGTAAGGTGATTGGAAATAGAAATTGTAGGTGGACTTTGGGTTGGACACATATGAGTTAATTTATTAGGCAATGGAGAAACGTTGGGCATTGGCAAATGATGTGACTGAATCAGTGCTTAGGGAAGATTAATGTGGAAGTAACTTGTAGAAAACTGGGACGATTCATAACTTACCTTTACCACAAAATAGGAATATCAAATAACCTAGGACGCAGTGTACAAGTTCAGCCTACAGGAATTAGCAATCAACAGAAAGGATAGACCAGGAAAGACAAAATCCAGGGGTGAAGATGAAAGGATTCTGGATCAAGAAATGTGGCTACGTGTTGATGAAATGACTGGGAAGTGTGAACAACAGCCAAAAACCACAGCTGTTTCTTCGACAGGTTCTGGTCTGAGTGACTGAAAGACTGATGCTATCATAAATCCAAATTTTAGACTTGGGAGAAAACACTGGGAAATAGAATGAGTTCACTTCATATCTGTTAAGTTTAAGGGACTTAGTAAAACACCCAGCAGAATATAGAAATAGATCTGACAGCTGGAAATGCAAGATGAACATGCTGTACAGAACAAGCTTGGAAAGGGGGGAACTTGAGGGTGAACAGAGTGTGGAAAGAGACATCAGGAGATGACGACCATAATGGCGATGATAATGATGTGGCAGTAACAGTAAAAACTAAACAAACTTAAGGGAAACAAAACACATAGAAGGTAAAAGAAGTAAGAAGGGCAAGCACACCCAAAAAGTTAAAAATAAGTGGGAAAAATAGGATAATGTTCTGGAAGCAAGGGAAGCCCGCAAAGGAAGGTGGAAGTGGTCACCACGTGCCAAGATGAAAAAGGAGAAAAAACTGGGAAAGTTAGAGTTGAATCGGTGATTCGGGAGTCCTTAAAGTGGGGGCGCTAAGGATTTAAACAGCAAGAGGTGGAACGGTGGCAGTGAGATGCAGGCAGCAAGTTGTGTGGAAGGGAAGAGAAGAAAAAGAATGGTAACTTGAGGGAGACACTGTTTAAGAAGGAGTGCTAAGCACTCCTGTTTAAAGCAAAGGGTAGCAATACCCAGACAAAAATAAATACACACTAGAAAAGAGCTCTGGGAGAGTCACTTGTAATGCAAATTACAGAGAGAAAATAAAGGAGTGGGGATATAGAGCCCATGACTTAGGAGTGATCGGAAGGAGGGCACAGCAAAAGAATGGAAGGATTTGAATGGAAGATGTGTGAAGTTGTGAGGGTTCAGGAAAGGTGTTGCGATGATCAGAGAAAAGAAGAAGCGACATCTTCTGAGAGTGAGAGGACAGATAATTGAGATGGAGCTTAAAAATAGTGGGGCACTTTCGTCTCAAGTGACTGTAGTTGGTAGGACTGACGGTCAATAAGGGGTAAATTAAAAACTTCCTGCGAATGGAAGGAACTCCTGTTTCAAGTCCATCAGTTGTGTTCAGATACCAGACATTTGCAGTGGATACTCCAAGGTGCTTTTGTGATTTACTGCAGGACTGTTCATCAGTTTAGGACAAGGAACAGTGAAATCTGTGATTAACTTATCCAGAGCTGGGAGCTCTAGGGCTGCACAAGAAGAATTCAGGAGTGAGCAGTTCTACCTGCTGACTATCTGATAAAAATGTGGTTGAGATGGTGACCAGAGGAGGTGGGGAAACACAAACAAGCCAGAAGAAAATAGGACAGACTTTGATACTGGGGAAGAAGAGCTTGAAAGTTATGGTAATGGTGGAAAATTCAGCAGGAGTGACACGCAAGTGAGCTTAAAGAGGAAGTTGTGACTAGAAGTGGGATCTTCTGACTCATGGGCCAAGATCCAAGGTAATGTCATGATGCAGTTGGACCCAAAGTGAAGAGAGAAGGGGTGACTTTTCTCATCTCCTTTGCTGGCTGCATACACTTCTGCTTAACCGTTAAATATTGAGGTGACCCAAGGTAAGCGCCATGCTGCTTGTTCCCTGTGTGTCACATCCACTTTAGATCACGTCCATTGCCAGGGCTTTGCCTCTCACCTCTCCGCATATGACTCTCAAAGCTATTTCTCCAGCTGTCTCATCACCTCCTAGCTTCATTTTTTATGCAGCCAGCCACACATGACGCCTCCTGCTGGGTGTCATTTCAAAACCAAACCCCAAAGCCTGCTCCTTCCCAGCATTTCCATTGCACTAACTGAGTAGCCAGCCCCAAGCTGCCTAAGCCAAGAGCCTGGGGACCGTCCTTGACACTTGCCCTCTACTCCCTGTCACCCACAGCAACTCCGCAGATCTTGGCTACTCCCTTTTAGCGCCTATTCTGAGTCTGAGAACTATTCTCCCTCCACTCGGCTGTCCCTTTCCGGTTGGGCTATAACAATAGAATCCCTCTTTATTCGTCTCCATTTTCACCCCGCAGTGAACTGTTCTCCACACAGCAGTCACACAGTCTTTTGATAATCGAAAACAGAGTTTGTTTCTTTTTGGATGCATTGAATCCTTTGAACTTACAATAAAATCCAAACACCTTACCATGCCCTACGCCATCCTTGGTGACAGTCCCCCTGGTGACACGCCTAGCCCCATTTGTGACTATTCTCTCCTTGCCCACTCCATACAAGTCACATTGCCCATCTTCCTGTTACAAGGCTCATCAGCATTTTCTCACCTTACAGTCTTTATATTGTCTATTCCCTCTGCCAGAAGGGCCCTTTCACAGCAGTGCCTCTGATGATTCAGGTCTCGGTTTACGTGTACTTCAGTGACATCACACCTCAGTCAAAGCTGCCTCCCAATCACGATTTACTTCACTGCTCTCGGGTGTTTCTGTGCAGAGCCCTTATTAGTGCCTGGCATTTTGTTTTTAATTTATTTACTTACTTTTCTATCTCATATACTGGATTTTATGTTTTGTCTGCCTATCGATCACTATATTCTGCGTACCTAATACAGTGGCTGATATATAAAAGGTACTCAGTAACTTTTTCTCAAATAAATGAATAGGTGGTTGAAATCATTGTTTGAATTTGTCACTTGTCATTATATGTCCTCTATGTTCAGTACATGGTAACACAACATTAAAAATGTATCTTATTCAGAGCAATCCTTATTTTGTCTCTCAAAAGTGGCACCAAGGGAGGACACACTCGTTTTCTTCCAGAGCAACTTGAGCTAACAGTGCAGCCTGTACACAAGCCTTACCCTCCAGTCCCTTTTCCTAATCTCTGATCCACTCGCTTACATTACTTTTTGGATGATCCAGCATCTTGTAGGAATGGCTACCATGTTTGCTGTTCAGTACAATGACTTTCCACCTGGAGGCATCCGTAACCATCTTCATAGTGAGGCTTACTACTCATTTCATAGTCAGTAATCATATTTATTTGTCCCCAAATTATCTCTGGCTTCTATAGTGCTTTCTGAAAGGTAAGGAGCCATAACTATTAACAAGATATATAGTTTTGTTAGAGGAAACGTAACATTTAATTGCTCACTGTTTCTTCATGAATGTTTGAAATCTATTCACCAGGGAAAAAGTCCTTGGATAGAATCTCAGATGTACAACTAGCGGTGAGGCCATTCTTGACTCTATACACTTGAAGTTGGAAGAAATAAGAATAAGACTAGACCAAAATTTCAGAAGAAGGAATTTCCTATGGTTTAGGAAAGCATTGTCTCTGTACACTAGATCTTTTTGCCTTTTTCCTAACAATATCTCCTGCTTCCTGGGGTTTCCATAGAGTAGAAGGCTCATAAATTGGCTAGAGTAGAACTCTAAGTATTTACATCAGTAAAAGGAACAAACTGCATGAAATTTGATTTTGGATTATCAAATGTTTAGCAATTTATTTTTGAACCAACTTTTTTCTTCTGTGGGTTTCCACTTACAAAGGAAATATTTCTATTTTCAATTGGAAAAATTGTGCCCATGATATAGCTTGTATGATATATAAGCTTATATGATAAAGCTCTGAGAACAGCTTTGGGGACATTTCCAATTAACTATGTTCACTAAGGTGGTTAAAATTCTCTGAATTATCTACTGTTGAAATTTATCATCACTTAAATTTTATTTGAATGCTTAGTATTAGGAAAATTTAGTCTATAAAATTCACAGGTATGAACCTCATTTATATCATCTATACTATCCATTATCCACTACATTACCTTTGCTATGATTGCAATCAAGTTACCATTGCAAGAAGGAGGATGGCACCTGCAGAGGGTATGGTCAACAGACAGAGTGTGACAGAGATCACACACTGTGTCATAATTTCAAATTTGCCAAGTCTTGAACTCTTACAAGTAACAAAGCTCTAAGTGGCAATGGTCATGACATATCACACCACTTGTTCTGCTGGATACATCCTTGTCAGGGTCCATATAAGTGTTTTATAGTATCTATGGACATGTCTTCTGCAAAATGAGAGCACAGAGCGCAATATTTTGACAAGTCCATTAATCCGAATCAGTTATCGATATCAGGCCCACCAAGTTTGGCTTGTCAAACATTTTCACTAATATTGTGAAGGCATGGCAGTTAAATGATATCACTGTCTTCAGATTCTGTTCTGTTCACCAAAAGGGTAATATGAAAGTCTCATTTTATTTAGGATTTTCACTCACTTTCCTTCAAAAGTGTAACAAGAAATTCCAAAATGGTTTTCCCCACATGAAGGAAAGTTATTTTATACTCTGGAAGTTTTGACTTTGATCAGAGGTCTTGTGATGGACATTCAGGATCTCTTAATGCTGCTGTTTCTGAACTTAAAACTTTGAAAGTGTTCTATGTCTTCATCTTCTCATAGTAACTGATGATATTTCTTAAGACATCCATCATGTACAAGTCAGGGTCAGAGAAGCCTTGAATGAAACCCAAGATTTTCTTCAGAAACACACTGAGTAAAGTAGTTCCTGATTTTTTCTAACTGAACTGTGCAAGTTATCAAATGAATTGAAAAACAAACTCCTGAAGACTCTGTCATTTAAAAGGTTGGCACAGACCAGGTCTCCAGCAGACTTAGTTTATAAAAAGCTCTAAACACATATATAATATACTCATATGTAAGTACATAATCCTGTTACTTTATCACTGAAATATGAGTGAAAATGTTATTTATGAACCTTTTTAAATAGGACAATATCCTCATAAATAGTTTTTCTTATGTAACAACTTAGGAAAATGCTAATGTTATTTTCTTATGCATTCTATATCTGGATTCCATATCTGGAGTGAGGTAGGAAACATTTCAACCAGGAAAATTCTTTCCTAGAGAAAGGGCAGAAAACTCAGATGTCAGAATTTCCAGGCTATTAGAGACACAAATGCCATTTTAATACTTGAGGGAAATAGGAGCAGCAAGTCATGGGGTCTTAGCCCTGCATTGGTCAAACTTGCCAGGAAAGGTACTATGTGAGATTAACAAAAGCCACACAATTGCAACCTGACAACCAACCATGATGGAGAGGTAATTTAACAGTTTGACATTCAGCTGAGACACTTCAAAGAATGAGGTTTCTGTATTTCTTATCATTTGAATGTGGTTGAAGTTTTTAGTAGCTCTAACATGAAGACCCATTTCTCAGAATTATGGAAAGTATTGTTTCATTATACATTTGTGAAAGTAAGCTTGTTAGTAACAGGCTAATACAAATGTTTCACTGTATTTTGTTTGGAGGTAATGTTATAACTAATAGCTCTCCTTGCATGCAGGTGCTTCTGGGAAATAAAAATAATCTATAAACACTCTGTACATGTAAAAATTCTTTGGGATATTATGCTCAATTGTAATATTTTTCCAAAATGATCAGGGAACTTGTTGGTAGTGCCTAAAGAATGCTCACCAAATATTGGGCACAGAATAAATCTTTATTGAACAAACAATAAATGAGCAAATAAGTAAGTGAAGACTCTGATATACTAAGTATTAACTGCCTCCAGAGAGAAAATGAGTTTCATGACTTTATGGCCATACCCCTCATTGATTTTATTTTTCACCAAAGATACCTTTATTCCACTTAATCATCTATTTTATCCAGAATTGACTTCGAATTTCTTGTGGCCAATTCAAAAGGAGAAAAAATGCTATACACTGTTAAATACCAAGGAATATATTTCAGGGTCTGAACACAATTTCAAAGCAGGATATTCAAAAATATTTTTCAACAATGGCGCTATCAATTTTCACATATGATACAGCAAGCAAGAACACACCCAGGTCTCTTCTCCCATCACAAAGCCCTAGAAATAATTGAAAGATGGTTCTTTTTTGAAAAAGTAGCCACAGTGCCTAATTTCTGAGGACCAGAAGTCATAAGGAAAATCCACAAAACTAAATGCAGGGAGGGCTGAATTATAGAGGAAATGAGCAGCCCAGAATATGAACAAGAGGTCAGGAAGTACAACCGACAAGGTAGTCACTCCAGGGAGGCCCCACCCCAGAAAACAATGAACAAAGAAACAGCAAGGGGTCAGTATACGGGGACATGGTTCAGTCCCTGGGCAAGAGCACCCAAGGTGGCGGGCGCCTCTGTCCACTGCTCCCTCTCCCAGTACAAGCAGCCACCGCACGTCTGTGTGGCTCCGAGAGCAGCGCCCTATTGTTTGCTCAAATCCTGCTTCATCAGAACCAAGGACATGTGTTGGCAAATGTATTGAAAGAGTGGATGAAGTAAAGCATGTTTAAGCCAGAAAAAGACTGGAGCTTTCTGGTCATGTGAATGCCAGCTCATCAGATCACCTGTCTCCTCTACATTAGGTCCCAGAAGCCCACCACATGGCTGATAAGCCTTTCTGCATCAAGCTCTCACGGGCCTGCTGCCATTTCCCAGGGGCACTGACTTCCCGTGCATCATGCTTCTGGATCCCCTCCATGTTATCTGTTAGACGAGTCCAGTCTAACCACACTGGCGATGCCTTCAGGTGTATGCCTTTGATTTTTGCCAAACTATATTTCAATCCCATGAGCTGTCATAAAAAGTGGTAACGATACCTGCTTGTGTATCTTCCACAGAGTTAGAAGCAGCATTAACAGCCTATAAAGAAATAATCTTTTCACATTAGAGAGGTAATAGGTCATAGCTGTGAAGAGTGTTAACCCTGGGACAAGCCTACATAAGTAGATCCATGTGCAATCTCAGGCAAGACACAGAATTTCACTTCACTCGGTTTCCTCATCTATGAAGTGGGGGGAAATAACAATGCCTACCTCGAGGGGTTTATGGAAACTATGTGAGTTAATATGGGTAAAGCTCTTAAAATAGTCCCTGTCACTTAATGTTTAATGAACAGTAGCTATTACCTGTTAAAATGAATTCCAGTAAAAATAGGAAAAACTTTCTAAATAGGATTTCACTCATTCTATTTTGAGACTTGTTCAAACTCCTTCCTTTCTTTTAATTTTTCCCGTTTTCATTAATCTTGGCAGACTTCTTCAAGGTTCAGTTATCTGTCTTCGCCTCATATGGGATGCTTTTCAAAAGGACTAGGGGTCCAGGGAGAAAGAAATCTAATTTCTGAGCTTCAGTTATTTTATCTCTAAAATAAGTCTAAATACGAATTTTGCTGAAAATAGACAACTTGCCAGTTGCCCATCTATACTGCCCATTGATAAAGTCCTTTTTTGTTATTAAGTGTCATCTATAAATTCTAGGATGCTAACAATCTGGAAGAGGAAAGAGTTTCATAGAGACAGAGGAAATCATGCAAATAACATTTCCTTTTCTGGGTTGACCTACATCTTGTGTTATTGCTTGTTTCTCCCAATTCCCAGAGACCTTTAAAACAGACCGGGGACTGTAGCAGGTGACTCATTCAGATGGCAGAGCAGGTTGACTTATGTTAATTGAGAGCGGCCACACCAGTTGTCTGAGGTTATATAAGCAGTTTTTCTTTGCTGCTTTGCCTCACATTCTTGCACTTTTAGGAGAATAATATCAGTAGCATAGTCCACTGGGATTTTGAGAAAATTAATGAGATTATGTAACCATTTAAAAAAAGTAGTTGAACATCTCAGGAGAAAGGCAACCAACCAGCTATGGTTAAGTCCTGACATTCCAGCAAATGCAGGGAAGGAGCCCCCGCCCCACAAAACCCATGTGATACAATGTTTTGCCACATTCTTCACTGAAAAAAGATTTTATATCTAGGGGAGTTATGAAGAGTTAGAAACCCTTCTCAATTCTTTCTACCCAAAAATGTTTTGGGTGGTTCTTAATCATAGGGGGAAAAAAATCATTGAAAACAATGACAGGAAACTGTGTTCTTGTCATTTTTGTAAATAAAAGAACCTTACAAGAAATGACAACTGGGTGTGAAAAAGTATTGTAGGTCATTTAGTTATCCACTAACACATACGTCTGATGCTACATTCTATTTTCAGATCCTTTATCAAAATACATGAACTTTTTGCGATGTATTTTCCTGATTCAACTGATAGGTTGCTTATCTTCAATATATTTTCTGACTCTGTTTTAATAACACAAAAGCATATTCTCTCCTGTAGTCCTTTCAATGCACTTCTGAAGAGTTTCTTTCAAAGGATGACACCATTCTGATGTTTACAGAACAATGCTTGTTTATATGTGAGTTCAATTTCCAGTGTGTCGGTTACCTTAAGTCTCAGTTGGGAAATCAATGCTATTCTGTATCTGATGCGATAATAAACAAGCCTTTTAAAACACTTCCAACTTAGACTTTTCCACCTTCCTTAAAGTCGTCATGGTAGCTGCGCTGAGACAAGGTGGCTTTATTTAATGTCCAATGAGAACTCTGTAGGATTTAAATGAAAATAATAGGCTTGACCTTAATGTCTGATAGGGATAAAGCAAACTGTGGTACAATCCCAAACAATAAATGAACCCAAGAAATGCGAACATTTCTATTAAGTAAGGGTACTTTCCCATAACTCTGGGTTCTTTTCACAGACTATTTGATGATATCCACTCCACCACTTAATAACTTCCACTCCACCACTTAATAACTTGTGCTGTATTCATTCCTTCTACTTCAGGAAGGGAGATTTCCACAGGCACCAAACAACAGCTCTTGGCTATACAGAAAGTAAATATTTTTTTCTGCACAGAACAAAGCTTAAAATGAAAATTCAGTCTTAGAGAATTTTTTTCAGTATTTACATACAAGTTTTCTTATCATTTTGAAACTCCTTTTTAACTCATTTAAAAAAAATAATGCGATATTTAATCACAAGAGAAAGTATTACTAGAATTTCTTAAAATAGAAAAACCCCTGCAGAAAAAAATATACAGTCAGCTAAAATCCCAAACCTACATTAATTTGTGGTGAATTCAAGACTTTAAAAAAATATCTTTATTTTTACTTTTTTCTTTTTCTGGGGCACAGTGAACCCTTACAATATAATTGAAAAAGTTATTCTTCTGTTACATTTATTATCATTGTGGCTATTTTCTCTGGTCTGTTTTTCATACACACAAACTCTTCCAGTATTGGATCTGTTACCTGACTGTACCTGTCGTCTCTATTTTTGTACCTTTGTGTTTTTTCCATCTAAAAAGGCATCCTGAGTGCATTCCACATTGCTGAATTATTTTGTTATTCAGTCTTCCAATTTACCAACTCCAGTGTAGATTTGATTTGCTTTTACATTTAGGGCTTCCTTGAAATTTTCCCCTTTTTGTCTAATAGCGGCCTTGTCTTGGTGCATGTTAAGATGTCCCATGTTTTTTGGTGTTTTCCCATTGAATAACTACAATGATTATTTTCCAGATGGTATCCATCCTCTCACTACAGGGGTTTCTATGTTCTCTTTTCAGTAGGCGTTTTCTGCATGTGATATATTTTCCTCCTCATTCTTTTGTGCTATGGCCAGATGCATCCAGAGTAAGTTTTAGTCAATAAAACAGGATGCCTTGATTCCTAAGGCTCCATCTGAGTGATGACCCACCTCTCAGGTCACTCTTCCTAGTCAACCACGTCCCGTGTGCCTGGGTTTAGGAGGCCATGGATAGCGCTCTCTTCTTCCCATTTTTCCTCCCATTACTTTTCCACCATCATGGAAAAATTGTGCTCCTTTCAAAGCCACCCCGTCTCATTCTATCACAGTCGTCCTCTCTTCATTCATGATCAGCTGCTCAATGCCTAGAGCTCCAATTCATTGGCTGAAGACTTGGTACCTGGGCCTCTGGTTTTCTTTTCTGCCCAAAGTACTAGCTAAGGCCCTGGGTACTTTCAGCCTTTCTGGGGATGACCTACTCTTCCCTCTGCCTCCAGCCTCCCTGACAGCCCCTCTCCATGCCGCCCTGGTCTTCCCGGCCACACTCCAGGTCATGCGGTGACACAGAACTGCAGCAACTCTGAAATGCTGTTAAAATATTCCATATTATGTCCTTAGATTCCTAATCTTCTAGATCTCTAAACTGTGTATCCATTCCTATTCCTTCATCACCTCAAAATCTATAGTTCTTTGACTCCCTTAAAACTCTCATCATTCATCTGCCACTTCCACTCACTCCCTTCCCTATGTAATATAACTTTAGTAGCCCATCATTCAGCTGGAAAAATGTATACCTTCGTTTTTCACAACTCTCTCCTTGATGCCCATGTCTGTAAAGAGGAGAATTTCTTGAGGAGGCGGAGCCAACATGGCGGCGTGAGTAGGACAGTGGGAATCTCCTCCCAAAAACATATATACTTTTGAAAATACAACAAACACAACTAGCCCTAAAAGAGAGACCAGAAGACGCAGGACAGTGGCCAGACTGCAGCTACACCAGCGAGAACCCAGCGACTGGTGAAAGGGGTAAGATACAAGCCCCGGCCCTGCGGGACGCGAGCGCCCCTCCCCCCAGCTCCCGGCGGGAGAACAATAGGCAGAGCGGGAGGGAGACGGAGCCCAGGACTGCCGAACACCCAGCCCCAGCCATCCGGGCCAGAGCGCAGACACAGTATATGCCCAGGGGGCCCTGGATACTGGGAGAACAGGGGGTAAGACCTCAGAGCGGGTGCTGAAGCTGATGCCCCTGTGACAAAGAAAAGCGGGGGCTTTTTGAAAGTCTTAAAGGGACAGGGACTTAACAGCTTGACGGAAACAACCCAGGTCACAGTACAGCAGCTGGAAATTACAGGGAAAACCGGGTGCACTAACCCCCTGGGCAACAGCTCTGAGACCCCTCACGGAGGCAAACAGTCAAGCAGCCCCCCCATCCATCACCCCACCGGGCGCTGCGAAAGCAGAGAAGCAGCCTGAGACAAATTCCGCCCACAGAAAGGGAAATTTCTCCCTTCCGGCCAGGCAAGACACAAAGACCCACTCTACACGCAATTACCCAACACAAGCCACTAGGGGTCGCAGTTGCCCCAGTAAAGAAAGGCCAGTAGTAAGTGAAAATTTTGGCCCTCCCAGCTGACAGTCAATAGCACCTGTCAACATGAAAAGGCAAAAAAATATGATTCAGACAAGACTAACCCAGACAGCTTCGGCATCTGCTACATCTTCCCCTGAGAAGGAATCTGGGGAGATAGATTTAGCCAGTCTACCTGAAAAAGAATTCAAAACAAAAGTCATAACCATGCTGATGGACTTGCAGAGAAATATGCAAGAACTAAGGAAGGAGAATTCAGAAATAAAACAAGCTCTGGAAGGACTTCAAAACAGAATGGACGAGATGCAAGAGACCATTAATGGACTAGAAAACAGAGAACAGGAACGCAGAGAAGCTGATGCAGAGAGAGATAAAAGGATCTCCAGGAATGAAAGAATTTTAAGAGAGCTGAGTGATCAATATAAAAGAAATAATTTAAGAATCATAGGCATTCCAGAAGAAGTAGAGAGAGAAAAGGGGATAGAAAATGTCTTTGAAGAAATAATTGCTGAAAATTTCCCCAAACTAGGGGAAGAAATGGCCTCTCAGACCACAGAGGTACATAGAACTCCCATGACAAGGGATCCAAGGAGGGCAACACCAAGACACATAATAATTAAAATGGCAAAGATCAAAGACAAGGACAAAGTATTACAAGCAGCCAGAGAGAAAAAAAAGGTTACCTACAAAGGAAAACCCATCAGGCTATCATCAGACTTCTCAACAGAAACCCTACAGGCCAGAAGAGAATGGCATGATATACTTAATGCAATGAAACAGAAGGGCCTCGAACCAAGACTACTGTATCCAGCACGAATATCATTTAAATATGAAGGAGGGATTAAACAATTCCCAGACAAGCAAAAGTTGAGGGAATTTGCCTCCCACAAACCACCTCTACAGGGCATCCTACAGGGACTGCTCTAGATGGGAGCACTCCTAAAAAGAGCACACAACAAAACCGCCAACATATGAAGAAGGGAGGAGGAGGAATAAGAAGGGAGAGAAATAAAGAATCATCAGATTGTGTTTATAATAGCTCAACAAGCGAGTTAAGTTAGACAGTAAGACAGTAAAGAAGCTAACCCTAAACCTTTGGTAACCACAAACTTAAAGCCTGCAATGGCAATAAATTCATACCTTTCAATAATCACCCTAAATGTAAATGGACTGAATGCACCAATCAAAAGACACAGAGTAATAGAATGGATAAAAAAGCAAGATCCATCCATATGCTGCTTACAAGAGACTCACCTCAAACCCAAAGACGCGCACAGACTTAAAGTCAAGGGATGGAAAAAGATATTTCAAGCAAACAACAGAGAGAAGAAAGCAGGTGTTGCAATTCTGGTATCAGACAAAACAGACTTCAAAATAAAGAAAGTAACAAAAGACAAAGAAGGACATTACATAATGATAAAGGGCTCAGTCCATCAAGAGGATATAACCATTATAAATATATATGCACCCAATACAGGAGCACCAACATACCTGAAACAAATATTAACAGAACTAAAGGAGGAAATAGAATGCAATGCATTCATTCTAGGAGACGTCAACACACCACTCACTCCAAAGGACAGATCCACCAGACAGAAAATAAGTAAGGACACAGAGGCACTGAACAACACACTAGAACAGATGGACCTAATAGACATCTACAGAACTCTACATCCAAAAGCAACAGGATACACGTTCTTCTCAAGTGCACATGGAACATTCTCCAGAATAGACCACATACTAGGACACAAAAAGAGCCTCAGTAAATTCCAAAAGATTGAAATCCTACCAACCAACTTTTCAGACCACAAAGGCATTAAACTAGAAATAAACTGTTCAAAGAAAGCAAAAAGGCTCACAAACACATGGAGGCTAAACAACACGCTCCTAAATAATCAATGGATCAATGACCAAATCAAAATGGAGATCCAGCAATATATGGAAACAAATGACAACAACAACACTAAGCCCCAACTTCTGTGGGACGCAGCAAAAGCAGTCTTAAGAGGAAAGTATATAGCACTCCAAGCATATTTAAAAAAGGAAGAGCAATCCCAAATGAACGGTCTAATGTCACAACTATCAAAATTGGAAAAAGAAGAACAAATGAGGCCTAAGGTCAGCAGAAGGAGGGACATAATAAAGATCAGAGAAGAAATAAATAAAATTGAGAAGAATAAAACAATAGCAAAAATCAATGAAACCAAGAGCTGGTTCTTCGAGAAAATAAACAAAATAGATAAGCCTCTAGCCAGACTTATTAAGAGGAAAAGAGAGTCAACACAAATCAATAGTATCAGAAATGAGAAAGGAAAAATCACAACAGATCCTGCAGAAATACAAAGAATTATTAGAGACTACTATGAAAACCTATATGCTAACAAGCTGGGAAACCTAGGAGAAATGGACAACTTCCTAGAAAAATACAACCTTCCAAGACTGACCCAAAAAGAAACAGAAAATCTAAACAGACCAATTACCAGCAACGAAATTGAAGCGGTAATCAAAAAACTACCAAAGAACAAAACCCCCGGGCCAGATGGATTTACCTCGGAATTTTATCAGACATACAGGGAAGACATAATACCCATTCTCCTTAAAGTTTTCCAAGAAATAGAAGAGGAGGGGATACTCCCAAACTCATTCTATGAAGCTAACATCACCCTAATACCAAAACCAGGCAAAGACACCACCAAAAAAGAAAACTATAGACCAATATCCCTGATGAACGTAGACGCAAAAATACTCAACAAAATTTTAGCAAACCGAATTCAAAAATACATCAAAACCATCGTACACCATGACCAAGTGGGATTCATCCCAGGGATGCAAGGATGGCACAACATTCGAAAGTCCATCAATATCATCCACCACATCAACAAAAAGAAAGACAAAAACCACATGATCATCTCCATAGATGCTGAAAAAGCATTTGACAAAGTTCAACATCCATTCATGATAAAAACTCTCAGCAAAATGGGAATAGAGGGCAAGTACCTCAACATAATAAAGGCCATCTATGAAAAACCCACAGCCAACATTATATTGAATAGCGAGAAGCTGAAAGCATTTCCGCTGAGATCGGGAACTAGACAGGGATGCCCACTCTCCCCACTGTTATTTAACATTGTACTAGAGGTCCTAGCCACGGCAATCAGACAAAACAAAAAAATACAAGGAATCCAGATTGGCAAAGAAGAAGTCAAACTGTCACTATTTGCAGATGACATGATACTGTACATAAAAAACCCTAAAGACTCCACCCCAGAACTACTAGAACTGATATCGGAATACAGCAAAGTTGCAGGATACAAAATCAACACACAGAAATCTGTGGCTTTCCTATATACCAACAATGAACCAACAGAAAGAGAAATCAGGAAAACAACTCCATTCACAATTGCATCAAAAAAAATAAAATACCTAGGAATAAACCTAACCAAAGAAGTGAAAGACTTATATTCTGAAAACTACAAGTCACTCTTAAAAGAAATTAAAGGGGACACTAACAGATGGAAACGCATCCCATGCTCATGGCTAGGAAGAATTAATATCGTCAAAATGGCCATCCTGTCCAAAGCAATATACAGATTTGATGCAATCCCTATGAAACTACCAGCAACATTCTTCAATGAACTGGATCAAATAATTCAAAAATTCATATGGAACCACCAAAGACCCCGAATAGCCAAAGCAATCCTGAGAAAGAAGAATAAAGTAGGGGGGATCTCACTCCCCAACTTCAAGCTCTATTATAAAGCCATAGTAATCAAGACAATTTGGTACTGGCACAAGAACAGAGCCACAGACCAATGGAACAGACTAGAGAATCCAGACATTAACTCAGACATATATGGTCAATTAATATTTGATAAAGGAGCCATGGACATACAATGGCGAAATGACAGTCTCTTCAACAGATGGTGCTGGCAAAACTGGACAGCTACATGTAGGAGAATGAAACTGGACCATCGTCTAACCCCATATACAAAAGTAAACTCAAAATGGATCAAAGACCTGAATGTAAGTCATGAAACCATTAAACTCTTGGAAGAAAACATAGGCACAAACCTCTTAGACATAAACATGAGTGACCTCTTCTTGAACATATCTCCCCGGGCAAGGAAAACAACAGCAAAAATGAACAAGTGGGACTATATTAAGCTGAAAAGCTTCTGTACAGCAAAAGACACCATCAATAGAACAAAAAGAAACCCTACAGTATGGGAGAATATCTTTGAAAATGACACATCCGATAAAGGCTTGACGTCCAGAATATATAAAGAGCTCACACGCCTCAACAAACAAAAAACAAATAACCCAATTAAAAAATGGGCAAAGGAACTGAACAGACGGTTCTCCAAAAAAGAAATTCAGATGGCCAACAGACACATGAAAAGATGCTCCACATCGCTAATTATCAGAGAAATGCAAATTAAAACTACAATGAGGTATCACCTCACACCAGTAAGGATGGCTGCCATCCAAAAGACAAACAACAACAATTGTTGGCGAGGCTGTGGAGAAAGGGGAACCCTCCTACACTGCTGGTGGGAATGTAAGTTAGTTCAACCATTGTGGAAAGCAGTATGGAGGTACATCGAAATGCTCAAAACAGACTTACCATTTGATCCAGGAATTGCACTCCTAGGAATTTACCCTAAGAATGCAGCAATCAAGTATGAGAAAGATCAGTGCACCCCTATGTTTATCGCAGCACTATTTACAATAGCCAAGAATTGGAAGCAACCTAAATGTCCATCGATAGATGAATGGATAAAGAAGAGGTGGTACATATACACAATGGAATACTACTCAGCCATAAGAAAAGGGCAAATCCTACCATTTGCAGCAACATGGATGGAGCTGGAGGGTATTTTGCTCAGTGAAACAAGCCAAGCAGAGAAAGAGAAATACCAAATGATTTCACTCATCTGTGGAATATAAGAACAAAGGAAAAACTGAAGGAACAAAACAGCAGCAGAATCACAGAACTCAAGAATGGACTAACAGGTACCAAAGGGAAAGGGACTGGGGAGGATGGGTGGGTAGGGAGGGATAAGGGGGGGAGAAGTAGGGGGGTATTAAGATTAGCATCCATAGCGGGGTGGGAGAAAGGGGAGGGCTGTACAACACAGAGAAGACAAGTAGTGATTCTACAACAGGTTGCTACGCTGATGGACAGTGACTGTAAAGGAGTATATAGGGGGGACCTGGTATAGGGGAGAGCCTAGTAAACAAAGTATTCGTAAGTATTTGTCATGTAAGTGTAGATTAATGATTAAAAAAAAAAAATGCAGTTCCTATGTGGTGACCTCTAATGAGTTCTACACAATAATATAAAGGACATATAAAAGTGTAGGCAAAGGGTCTGTTTGTGTTTATACAGAGGATCAAAGCCTAATTTGGCTACCCCGAAAATGAACTAAGAAACGATATGAAAGAGAACTTCCAACATCAGCACTCTCGGGAAGACTCATGCCAGAAGATGATCATCAAAAAACCCCAACAAAGATCCACGCACTGCTACAGCTGTAGATGCACTCATCCCACCAGCTCCTGGACTTGCCATGGGAATGAAGGAGATATCTAAGCTGGCCTGTGCATACAGTAAAACAACAAATTTGACTGGATCTATACTGTTGGAATTCAACCAAGAATTAGGAGAAGTGCAAATTGTAGCGCTCCAAAATCTTACAACTACAGACTATTTACTGTTAAAAGAACATACGGGATGTGAACAGTGCCCAGGAATGGGTTGTTTTAATTTGTCTGATTTTTCTCAAACTATTCAAATTCAGTTAGATAATAACCATCATATCATTGATAAGTTTTCACAAATGCCTAGGGTGCCTAACTGGTTTTCTTGGTTTCACTGGAGATGGCTGGTAATTACAGGTATGCTTTGGTTATGTAACTATACTCCTATTATGTTAATGTGTGTGCGCAATTTAAGTAGTAGCTTAAAATATATACATGCTGAAGTTACTCTACAAGAAGATATGTCAAAGAAATAATCAATCTTCCCATGTTTTCTCCTGCCTGCTACTTCTATAGCTTTTCTTCTTCCTTCCTAATTACAACGAATTCTTAAATAGAATTCGTGCCTCATATCAAATTTACCGAGTATCATAACTCCTCCAAGTGGTAAAGATACCTCAAGACAAATGCTGGGCATAGAAGCCACAGGGCATAAATATGCAAAGAAATAAAAAGCTAACCATTTCAAACAATAAGGCTTCTCTCTCACTTACCAACTTAACATTTCCCTGTGTGGCCCCGGAAGATGACTGGTTAGCCAGAGACGGGTAAGATTCCTCAAGGGAGGAACAACCTAAGACAGGCACAGTCGCTGGGGGGTCATCAGGTGAGAAATTGGGGATCAACAGAGGTGAGGCTTAGAACCTCACCCCCCCTGTTCTGAGAGAAATCTTCTGCATATGTGGATGTTTTATTGCCCTTGTCTAGCTTGGATTAACACATAGTCTACAGGCACACACCTGATCATATACATTTGCTCTCTTACAACACTAAACTATGTTTTCTACCTTTATCTAGTATCTACCTACCACTTCAGCATTTTATTAAAAATAATAATAATAAAGAGAGAAATGTGGTATCCACATATAAATCAAGTATAAAAACCAAATGAGTATTCATATTTGAACTGTTTATAGTTCATAATGCATGAGCAAAACCGAAAGTTTCTGTGATGACTGCCCTTGTACTGTTCACCATGTAACTTATTCACTATGTAAGAATTTGTTCTCCATGTAAGAACTTGTTCGTTATGCTTCAGAAGATTGGAGACTGACGAAAATTAGGCTTGGGGTGGATTAATGATTGTGCATTGAGCATTGACTCCCCTATACAGAATTTTATTGTTGTTAACAACCATTTGATCAATAAAAATGAGAGATGCCCTAACAACAACAACCAAGAAAAAGTACACACTTCCAATTGTAAAATAAATAAGCAACCGGGATGTAATGTATAGCATAAGGAATATAGTCAAAATATTGTAACAACTTGGTATGGTGATAGCTGGTACTTAGAATTATCATGTATATAAATGTTGAATCACTGTGTTGTACACCTGAAACTAATGTAATGTAATACTGTGTGTCACCTACCCTTCAATAAAAAATAATTATCTATAAAAAAAAAAAAAAAAAAAAAAAAAGAGGAGAATTTCTTGAGAACGTAACAAAAACTGAGTCCCATGAAACTATACATTGGTGGTCATTAATATCAGCCAGACCCTTGCAATTTTTCAGTGAATATTATCACTTTAAATATCTGACATACTGCTTATGACCCAATTCACAATAGATAAATAACTTCTTATTTCACACAAAAGAGGCAGCCATCAGATGAGGAGTTCCTCATCTTATTTATACCCCCAAAAATACTAACCTGTACTGACAGAGCTAAGAAGTTCAGCAAATACTAAGCAAAAGAATTGAAGAAAACTAGACCAAGGTGCATCACAATCCATTGCTCAAAAGCAAGAAGTCTCAAAAGTATCCAGAAGGAAAAGACACATTGTGTACATAAACACAAAGACAATGATAGCAGAGATTTCTTGTTGGGAAAAAAATGCCAGCAGGAAAAGAACAGAGTGACATCTTTCAAGTATTGAAAGAAAAAAACAATCAACTTAGAATTTTAAACTCAGTGAAAGCAGAGTCGTAAAATAAAACAGTAGTAAGATGATACAGAAGCTGAAAGGGTTCATCACCTGCAGACTGCACTCTTAGACATGTTTAAGGAAGTCCTTCAGGTGCATGTGAGCTGATATCGGACAGAGCTATGGATCTAGAAGAAGAATGAGAAACACTGGAAATACAGTCCCACAGAAATGATGGGGGGATTTTTTAAATGTAAAGTACTAGAAAATTGGGAAGAGTTTTATTTGGAAACTGACAAATTTCTGTAAGAGAGAAGCCTATGGAATCATTAAGTGCTTCATAGCTTTGAACCCAAAATAGGTGAAGAAAAGAACCACCTCAGCAGAATTCCAGTTCACTCAAGATCAGAGGGAGCTGAGGCTCAGAGTGGCAGTGGACCAGGTTGGCTGGTAACATGATCAAAGGGTTAGGAGCTCCTACAACCAGTGCTGTTGGGCCCAGCATTTGTCCTGAAGCTAAATTGCTTATTGGGAAATCTCAGCAGTCTCAGGAACTATACTGACATGCAAAGAGGAACCTTAAGTAATTCCTAGTCTCCGCGATGCATCACCATGCAAGGTCACTCTGAACTCTTGAGCATTGGACACTGCTGAGCACACTGTCCTCCAGGAAACCCTCTCTCCATTTACACACATGATGCTCCTTCTCCTAGTTTTCTTCCTTCCTAATTTACTTCATTCAGATAGCAGAATAGCAATATCCTTTCCCAGCAATTCCCTAAAAAAAATGATTCTTTGGGTATCTTCAACAAATGAAATCTTTATGAACTACTGGTAAACAACAGACAACATTTTTTTAGCAAACTGAGTTTGACAAATCAGCAGTATAGACAATAAATGAATGCGACTTGCTGTTCTGAGAAGTGGTATTTGGTAAATTGAGTTTAGGTAAATTTGATAAATTATTGTTGGCAAATACCTATGAGTGAACACAGATTCTACTTGCTCTATCTACCCTTAATGTTGGCTTCCCTTTGAATCCCATCCCTTCTTCACTCTAGAACAGTCTGAACAGATGCCTGTGGGCTGAATTTGTCCCCAGACAGTTTTAGCTAATGAGCACAGTAATTAGAATTTTCTACATGTAACATTAAACTCATTTTTAAACCCCATACATTTCTAGCTAATACTCCTGTGTACTAAGAGAAGGTCACATCTCCATCTAGCTGATAACCCCGATGTCATTATCATTTACCCCTAAACTTTCTACCCTCACATTTTATCAAGCAGTATTTCATCATTTATGCCACAGATTTCTCTCTATCTGACCTCCTGTATCTACTAGTAATTCCTTGAGCTCAGTTCACCATAATATGTCATCCAGATCCCTGCCAAAGCTTCAAAATTGGTCTCCTTTCCTTTGGGCTTTTCCCTGACCTGCAAACACAGTGTGCTTTTCTAAAATGAAAATATGATTGTGCCACTCCTTTGATTACAACTGATAAATGGCTCCAAACTGTTTTTACATATAACAGAAACATTTAATTTTGATATATAAAGACTCTCGTGATCTCTTACCTATTGACCTTCATTTGACTCAGGACATTTTCTCCCAGTCACAAAGGGGCTTTACAAATGAGTAGTTAGGATCGGGTCTTTTTTCCCAAGTCCATTCTGCCCTTCGTCTATGGTAAACAGATTTAGCCAGGTACAGGGCCATCCTGCTAGAGACTACGCATTCTAGCCTCCCTTGCAGCTATGTTAATACCGAGGGAATATAAGTGGCAGTGATATATTAAACCCCTGAATCACTTCCCCAAAAGAAAATTTTTGGTACAGTGTTCATCTCTCTTTCTTCCCATGGGCTAGAAAGTAGACAAGGAGATGAGTCAGTGGTAAAGAGGCAAATGAGGACAATATGCTGGAACTATAATATGGAAGAAACTAGACCTAGATCTTCCTGAAATCAGAGCTGCTTTCTTGCCTTAAACCACCCTGAAACTCCAGCCTATTACATATCAGAAAATACATTTTTATCTCTTTCAGCTACCATATTTTGGAGTCTTTTTGTTACATTTAGCATAGCCTGCAATTTAATCAATACAGTAGCTGAAGCAAAAAGGTTTATACATGTCCAATGTACAAAATATATTAAGAAGAACTTGTAAATGTAGTTGCAAAAAAAAAATAAAAGAATGAATATTTCTATGTCTTGAATACTTAACTCTTAAATAAGTCTGTACAAATTCCAGTTAGCTAAAAGACCACTGGAGTCACTCATTGCTGGACCCAGGTACATTTATCTCCTCTTACTAGAACACATTTCCAATCTTCTCATAGAAGAAAAATCCTACTAATCTTTCAAATTTTAACATAAATGTCACTTCATAAAGAAAGTTTTTGCTAGGTTCCTTTCCATATCCAAATTTGGGGACCACTACTATTGCTTCTCACGTGCACAGACTCCAATGCACAGATCTGTTTAGTTGCCTGCTCATTACTAGATTGTGTGCTTCATGAAGGTAGGGGCAGTGTCTGTCATTCTGATGTCTTAAATCCAAAGTCTGGTTCAATGCTTGATATGTAGTAGACTCTCAAAAAAAAATGTTTGTTGAATCAAAGTTATATAGCTTCGGTAATGAATCCCCTATTATAACCTCTGCCTGTCAACAACTGTGTAAGTTTCAACTAAACAAGAGTATGTCAAAGTCCAAGAAGCTGTACCCATGGCCCCCAGTCATAACTCCCTTCCTTTCTAAAGACAACCTTTATCTTGAGTTCAGTATGAAAATAAGTCTGATTGATTTGGGGCCGCTACAACAAAATACCACAAACTGGCTTATGAACAGCAGACATTGACTTCTCACAGTTCGGGAGGCTGGATGTCTGAGATCAGGTCACACGGTCAGCTTCTGGGGAAAGCCCCCTTCAGGACTGTAGACTGTGCCTTCTTGGTGTATGCTCACGGGGCAGAAAGAAATGAGCTAGCAATCTGGGGCCTCTTTTATAAGGGCTTCGCTGGCATGACTGAATCACCACCCAAAGCCCCCGCTTGGTTTGGAGGACTTGATACATCGAGGTTAGGATTTCGATGTATGGTTTTTGGGGGAACACAAATATTCAGTCTATAACAAATTATAAATTATGGACAGAAGGAAGGAAGGAAAGAATAGAAGAAAAGAAGCATCAAGTGATATAACTGTGGTAAAGTTTTGGCAATTTCAGTTGGAAGCTCACTTATATGGGAATAATTAAGGTAAAAATAGCGTCTGTTCATATATGATTTTTATTCTTTTCAAATTCCTATTTCTATCGTTATTACTCACTTTTTAAAATACATGACTTCTGGCTCATAGTGAGAAATATAAAGCAAAAACAAACTCTGAATGGTTTTTAATTGTGGAATTAACAGATTAAATGAACAAATCTTGAAAATTAAGGCTTGTCAATGTTCTCTCACAAAACTTTTAAGTGAATTTTCTTCAAAAATCACTTTCCACCATTTGAAATCTAATAGCTGATAGCCACAAACTTAATAAAAATTAAGATTGTAAGTTATATTCAACTAGTGTGCAGCACTGTAAACATTTTTTCTTTCTTTATCACAGGTTATTTACCAGCATAAGAGACCGATTTACACAAGAGATTTCCTTGAATACAATCTCCTAGGAATAGGCTTTCTCTCATCAGGTCTTTTACTTCCAAGCCTAAGCCTGAATAATAGGGTTCACACAATGCTTTACTATTGATATATTCACATACTATTTCAGAATCCCACTAGGATTGTAATTGACACTATCTGAATGATATCATCTTCTTTTAAATATAAAGATATCTATTTTCCTTGAAGTAAGAAGAAAACACACAGGTATTTAAAAAATGGAGTGTAGTTCCAAATATCTTTCTTCTGCCTTTAACTGTCTCATTAATTCAGCAGGTAATATTCAGGCATCTTTTGTTGATTTAGTACTCAAAAGTGGATTTTTACTTATACTGAATTCTATATATCCCCACACTCTTGGTGTTTGAGTTTAAAAGAGTATGAATAGATTTGAATACATTTTTCATAAACTTGACTGGAAAGATACATTTTATATTATTCTATTTTCTTTCTATCTTTATAGACATGTATATGTACACATTTACACATACATAAATAAATATATATATGTATTCAAATAAAATGTGTATAGCCATATAGATAGACATACATACAGGTATAGATATAAATAGCTCTTTTCTTACTTACTTTTCCTTAACTCATTTTTGAACAGAGGGAAAAACCTGTATTATTAAAAATTACTATTATAATGATAATTAACTTCCAAAACTTGTCCTTTGAACCTATTGACTTGGTATAACTTGAGACAATCTTCATCCATCTTATAAAAGTTAAGGAGTGAAATAATTCTGAAACCTGAAAATTTGTATATTGGTATTTTTAAAGTGATGGAATTTGACCTCAATATTGTTGATCTTAATTTTAAAGTAAGATGAGTGAAAAACTAAATTTCAATTCAACCAGCATCTGAAAACACTGGGCTAAGTGAAATTAGGCAGAGAAAGACAAATATCATATAATTTGACTTATTTGTAGAATCCAAAAACAAAAAATAAAGCAAACTGAACAAAACAGCAGTAGACTCAGACACTGAGAAGTGACTAGAGGTTACCATGGGAGGAGGTTGGGGTGTGAGGAGAGAGAGGGGGATGAAGGGGCACAAAAAATTCTCCTTCCTATTGTGAGTTGGTCACAGGGATGACAGTACAGCATGGAGAACATAGGCAATGATTCTGTAACATCTTCCTATGTTGACAGACAGATAGTAACCACACTAGTAGGAGTGAGGATTTAATAATACAGGTAATTGTTGAACCACTGTGTTGTATACTTGACACCCATATAAGATTGTATATCAATGATATTTCAATAGAAAAAAAATTTTACAGACAAAACGTATAGACTTCCACTTATCCACCTGACCAAAATGAGGAAATAGAAATAATCCGGTTTCCACTTTCTGATTAAGGTGATCAAATCATTCCCCAGCCTTCTTTCTTCAGACCAAACCACTCCAATTTCCTTCTTTCTTTTATTAGTTGAATTTTAATCACCTTTTTGGCACTGGACAGCAAAGTTATAAAATGTAGCCTCTGAGAAAACTAGAGTGGAAAGATAAGAAGTTAATCCAAACTGTAGGTGGATGAAATCCAAACCATAGCAAGCTTTTCTTGGTCCCTATTCATTGTAAAATCCAAGACATAATAAAAAAGTTCACCACATTATATTTAAATTCAATATTGCTATTTTACTGTACTCAACTCTCATGCTAGTTTTCTTAACTGTGGTTTTTCACTAAAGTTTTTTGCTATCCAGTTTGCAACTCATAAGTTTTTGTATTGTATCTGTCATTGTCATAATTGTAGTGTTTAGTGTCTTTTTCCTCCTAAATTATAGTTCTATATCTATTTAAATTTCTCTTTTGACCACCTAGCATATTCACCATGATTAAGTCTGATCATTCATTTAACTACATTTGTATAGCCTTATTCTGTCCATGAGTAACTCCTTCATATTCTAATTATCTCTCAACTCATTCATCTTTGTAAGAATGGCCAACATTAACCACAAAAGCCAGAGAATCAGTGGGAGGAGCCCTCATCCAGACCAGGTCAGAAAAACCAACTCAATCAAACCGTTCAGAGCTGGTAATGAGGGGAATCAGTGTAATACCGACTTCCCAGGTTGTCAAAAGCTGCATTCAAATCAGAACTTTCCCCACTGAACCTGCTTAGAATCCATCTCAACACAAACACTGGGGAGCCACTGAATCTTTAAGGAATCAATTTGCTGTCTTACAGATTGATGTGTAAATTCAATCGGCAGATGCAAAAATAGCAAAAAACAAATATCTATTGAATGAACATATTTTTTATATACTGGGGAAAATATGGATTTTTTTTCTTAGAGCAAGATTATTCATTAAAGGTTCTTGACCATATTTCTAACAATCCTGAAATGAACTTCAGTAAGACCATTAACTCCCCAAATTTTATGCACCATTTTGTATATAAATGTGAATGGACATGTGTATATTATACTAAGAGAGAAGTTATGGTTTTCCCAGTATTTTCAAAGTTATCTATGACTTCGTCTGTTCTAGACCCACTCTTCTAATAGAGTTTAATTTAGGATAAATATCTCACAGTGATAATGGTAAAACTATCCATTTTCAACAAAATGTAGACTGCTAATTAAACAAAATATTGGCCTCTGTAGTATTCAGACTATACTTCTTCAGAAATGATCATCAGGGCACACTCATAAGAACAGCTGTGGCTCCTCGATAGCTTGGTATTTGCCTCAGTGAAATATACAGTAGGATCTGTGTCTATCTTGATTTATTCTTCCCTTCACAATGGCTAATACAGTGATGGGAATATAATACAGTTCAGCCAAGTTGTGGTGAGTGACTGAATAAAGGAATGCACGCTATTCCTTTGAAGTTTTAATGCCATTCGGATAAAGAATGAATAACTATTTTAGTTCAGGGGCTTAAAAGTTAGGACTTGGCCAGGTTTAAAATTAAATTTCTTATAAAATAAATAAATGTGATATTTTTAAGCACATGTAGGGATGCAAAGATATGACGGTTAACTCAGAAAACAAAGCTGAATTAGCTTATGATAAGGTCTTATAATATATACATAAATACATACTTTAGTGTCAAATAGAAAACTTAATGTTGTAAAGCCAGGTTCCACATTCCTTCCCAAAAAAGGACTCAAATTATACTATATGTAATTTTATTTAAAGAATAAAATTGTATTTAAACAATAATCTTAAGAAGATAAAAATATATGTAAAAAGTCTGAAAAAGGTGGAACATTTAAAGTGATTTTGCATAATTATTTCTGTGGCCTTGTAATTTTTTTTTTTGGCATTTCCCAAATTCTGTAATTTTTACTTCATCCATGTTCTACAGGCCTCTCTGCCTGTATACGAGTCCCTCAGACTCTATTATCAGCACAGCAGCTTGAAAGATTCTTCTGAAATATAACTTAGATCCTGTCACAGCTCTGCTTGAACTGTGATGGCTCACAAGGTCTTCACATAGACTACAAGGCCTTGTCTGACCTGTCCCCCAGCCTCATCTCTGACTGCTACAGCCCCTTGCTTTGGCTGCCCACCCACATGAGGCTGCTTGCTCTTCCCCTAGATCATGTCCAGAACATTCTAACTCAAGAGCACTTGACCCGGTTGTTTCCTCCACCTGGTGTATTCTTCCCTTGGATATCTGCCCAGTCAGTTTCTTCTCCTCAACTCTGTTCAGCTCTCCCCTCTCAATGAGGCCTTTATTCTGACCATCCTACTTACTACCACCTGCCCAGCAAGCTACCCACAAGCACCTACTTGCCTTATTGAATGTTTTTACCCTGGTCAACTTTTTTCTTATATCGAAAGCCTTTATCATTTATCACCAAATGTATGTAATAATTTGCCAGTTTATTAAGCTTATTAAGTATGCGTCTTCCCTCTCCTACCTCTAAATATAAGAACCACCAGATGTTTGTCTTGTTCATTCATTGTTATACCTGAAATTCCTTGTAGAGTTCTGGGCCCATAGTATGTGCTGAACAAACATTGGTTGAATAAAATAAAGCTTTATTGAAACGTTAAATGTTTTAAAGCTTAATGACAAAAAAATATTCTTCCTGTTCTACTCCATTATTGAAAGCAGAGAGGAAAGGAAAGTAGGAAGCTGTAATGGTTTATAGCAATACAGGGAAAGAGAGGATGAGATTAAAGGAGATTTGCATTCTTTATAAAATGACCTAATTATAGCTGCCTTTCCTGATAGTATCATCCTTCCAAACAGCACATACATGACTGTCCTCATTCCCCTCTCCATCTGAGACTTAGGACTTGACTTTTTTTTTCTGATCATCAGTGTTGGAAAGTCATCGTAAGCTGCAGTAATATGACTGCATTCTGATAACCTTATTAACTTATTAATGTGGATGTGGATATGAAAATGCTGTCAACTATTGGTCTCCATCCTACTTTTCATTAATAGCATATGTACAAGATAATCTACAAGGCTTAAACTTCACAAAAGCACAGATCCATGGAGTTTGAATAAATGTTAAAGACTTCCTATTCCCTGTCTGATTCTTAAATCCCTTCAATTCACTGTCTCTGAAAGCAGCCTATTCTATTTTCAGATATTTCGACTCTTCTTGTTGGAACACTCCATCAGCCATACTAGTGGCTTCACACACTGTCCCAATTCTGCCCTTGAGGCAGAACAGATAAAGTGTCCTCTGTTTTACCAAAGACCAGCCCTTGTATTTGAAGACAACTCTCATTTGGCTTTAAGTCTTTTTTCGGTATGGTTTCTTTAGAAGGCTTTATATAATTCAAAGCTTCCTCAGCTTTCTAAAAGAGCCCTACAAACTCTAATTTGCCAAGTATTCCTGATCAATTGAGTATTACTACCTCTCTTATTCTCAATATTGTACTTCTTTCAGTATATAAAACAAGTATTTTAGCATAAATGGCCATTACAACATTTAGCCATTCAGTTATTCAGTAAAACACTTCAATAAAAGTTATAATCATGAGAGTGATCTAAATTTCAGTTATTCCTTGGATTAAAATCTGTCAGAATACTGTGGTCCTAAAGAGACATTTGTATAAAAAAAGAAAGAATTCAGGGCTACATCAGGTAATAGTTGATCAGAATTAGATGGACTAGAATAGAAACTTGAGAAATAGACTCCCATAAGTAGAGTCAATAGACTTTTGATGAAGGAACAAAGGCAATGTGATGCAGCAAAGATAGTGTTTTCAGTAAATGGTCTTGGAACAACTGGACATCCACATGCAAAAGGTGAATCTAGACACAGATCCTAGAGCCTTCACAAAAAGTAGTTCAAAATGTGCTCCATGAAGGAGGAGTGGTCAAATGCCAAAGGGCGGTCGAGTTAGGTGAGGGCTCATAATTGAACCTCCCATCTGGCAATATGAAGTCCCTTTGTGAGTTCAACCCAGAGATGAGTGAAGAAAAGCTTAAACTGAGTAGGTTCAAGGGGAGGGAGAGGGGAGAGGGAGTAAGAAATGTTGAGGAGGTGGAAACAGATAATATGGACAACTTTTGAGAGAGAGATTTTTGCAAAGAGAAACAGAAAAACGAAGTAGCTGGAGTCAGGAACATAATTAAAAGAAGGGCTGTTTTCTTAAGGCTAAAAATATTTCATCATGTTTGTATGTTGATTGGAATAACCCATTCGGGAGTAAAATTTGATGATTACAGGGAGAAAAAAGATAATGACAGGAGCAAAGACCTTAAATAGAAGGCAGGACATGGGATCCAGTGCTGAAGGGAAAAGTTTGGCCATAATGGTGAACCATTATGATGGATGCAGAAACAAAGTATTCGGACATAACTGCTCATAACACACAAGGCTTGACATCCGTGGTGGAAAGTAAAGAGGGTCTCTTCTGATAGCTTCTAAAAAGGATACACATTGGGGTGAAGGGAATGTACATAATAGTTGACTGAGCAATAGGAGAATGAATTAACTGAAGAAGCACAGTTAAGCTTGCCAAGGCGGGGCTGAGTGGTCACCTAAGATGGGTTTAAAGATATTTAACTAAGATACTTTTAAAGTAAGCACAGTCTGTGTGGTTGTGTTCTTTCCAACCACATTCTGCACATGCAGAGCAGATGATTATGTACTAAACCAAGGTTGGGGTTTTTCCCAGGCCAGAGGGATGGAGGCAAAGAGAAGTTCAAAGTTACTTTTTAAATAATGATGCAGTCTCTGTATTTTAATACAGAAACATGTCCTCAATATATTAAGGTAATTAAAGCTAATTTAGCAACAGTATACATCATTTTGTCCTATGTTTCTGTCCATCTGTAAGTGGGTAGGTGTGAGTATATACGGTGTAGAGAATTGAAAAGTAAAAGAACATACACCAAATCGTTAATAATTACTTGATTTGTCTCTGCGCATTTTAGGGTGTTTCTTTACAATCAGTCTATATTGTTTGCTACATGATTCCCAGAAGTGTCTGGGGAAAGTATGCCCTGTTCTGAGTCCATAGCACCAAGTTGGGAAATGGACTCAGATCAGGCTAAATTGGCCTGAATCACCACTTTGATTGCTCTTAATGTATTATGCACTGCATTCTGCAATCACATGGTGCATTGATAAATTCCAATTTTTATCAGGTACTCATAGTCTGAGTAGTTGTCCAGCACCTCATCATGCAAGGCCATGTGCAGGATTGCTCCAACTTCATGAATTTAAGGTGTATGTATATAAGACTGAACCCAGAAGTAGAAAGTGCTGCTTCCAGAAGATTTGATAGGATTCTTCTTCACCCACCCAAAGTTGCTGTCCAAAGACCTGGGTTCCCTAAGGAGATCTTTTTTGAGACAGGGAACTTGCATTTCCTTCAGCCCTGGACAGTGTTGCCCTCTCAGCTGAGTCTTGACCAACAGGGTGTGATCCTGTATGCTTCAGATAAGAACATGACTGAGTCACAATATCATTACCTGTGTATAATTTTCCAATTGACCAATAATCATTTGATATTCATCACTACATTTAGTTCATGTAGAAATGGTCTAGAATATAACATTTCTATTTTTCCCTCCTACAAGCATAACAGATACCCAGCTTCACCACTCATTATTCTTATATGATCTGTACTTTTCCAATCAGGTGAGAAATTAAGCCATTTCCAAACTGAAAACCAAAAACATCAGAATGTTTTTAATTCATCCAGAATGGTAGGATTTCTAAGTTTCTCTATGATCATCCAAATTCTACCAATCATTTGAGGGTCAGTTCAAGGTCAATCTCAACCATAAATACCTCTCTAATTCAAGCTTCATCAATCTTTCACGTCTTTGACCTACCACATTATCATCACCATGGCAGTCACCATCATCTGATCAAAATCAACATATAAAAAGGCACTAAAAACTCCTTCCTACTCAGTTCATGATAAATAACAACAATAATGTAATAATAGTTTTAAAGGTCTACACTGCCATGAGTTGCTTTTATTCCAATCTTTCTATATTTTGTCTTGAATACAAATGAAACTTAAGCTCCTATATGAGAAAGACTTCATTTTGCATTTATTTTTAGTGGATTATTAATGTTGGATAAATTATTGCTTCATTATACCAAACCTGATATGGCAACTCCTTCCAATACAGCCTTACATGAATCGTTTTTTAGAAAGTGATGTCTAATGGATGGCTAGGTGTTATATAAACAGAACTATATATGTGTGCATATAAGTAATAAATATAAAAGCTTTACATACGTACACATACATAATTGTATATGTCAGGACAAATGGATGGATTGTATGAAATAGAATCATCCTAGAATCATATTTAACTAAAAGTGTGATTATTTTCATTTTATTTATTGACACTTTGTTATACTGGAAGCTTAACATTAAGTTCATGAAACTGATGGTCTAAATGTAGCCTGCTGTGAATCATATAAGTCTAGGATACATCTTTTGTTGTCTTTATTTTTCTGTGCAGTGCCTCACGTGTTCCTGTGCACTTGGTTAACTTTAAGTGACATTTCTCAGGCAATTAAGGCAATTGCACTGCCCTAGTGTTCCTAAGACTAATTTCCTCTTGCCAGATAAACGAGTCATCCAGCTCCTTGTTAACTCTCATTGCAAGTTTGCATAATTTTTGCTGGGTTCATGAAGGTCCTGACAGGATTGCTAATTGGATCCTACCAAGCAGTTCAACACAATAGCACTTTCCTAAACTGCAGAATTCTGAATTGGAATGGTTGAGCGAGGTCATCTGGTCTAACCTTCCATGCAAAGATAAATTGCTTCTTCAACATCCAAACATTTAAACGTGGATTTTTTTTTTAGCTTGAGCTTATTTTTCTTTTCTTTTTTTTTTCTTTTTTGTGAGGGCATCTCCCATATTTATTGATCAAATGTTTGTTAACAACAATAAAATTCTGTATAGGGGAGTCAATTCTCAATGCACAATCATTAATCCACCCCAAGTCTAATTTTCGTGAGTCTCCAATCTTCTGAAGCATAGCAAACAAATTCTTACATGGAGAACAAATTCTTACATAATGAATAAGTTACATAGTGAACAGTACAAGGGCAGTCATCACAGAAACTATCGGTTTTGCTCATGCATTATGAACTATAAACAGTCAGTTCAAATATGAATACTCATTTGGTTTCTATACTTGATTTATATGTGGATACCACATTTCTCTCTTTATTATTATTATTTTTAATAAAATGCTGAAGTGGTAGGTAGATACAAGATAAAGGTAGAAAACATAGTTTAGTGTTGTAAGAGAGCACATGTAGATGATCAGGTGTGTGCCTGTAGACTATGTGTTAATCCAAGCTAGACAAGGGCAATAAAACATCCACGTATGCAGAAGATTTCTCTCAGAACGGGGGGGTGAGGTTCTAAGCCTCACCTCTGTTGATCCCCAATTTCTCACCTGATGACCCCCCTGCGACTGTGCCTGTCTTAGGTTGTTCCTCCCTTGAGGAATCTTACCCGTCTCTGGCTAACCAGTCATCTTCCGGGGCCATACAGGGAAATGTTAAGTTGGTAAGTGAGAGAGAAGCCTTATTGTTTGAAATGGTTAGCTTTTTATTTCTTTGCATATTTATGCCCTGTAGCTTCTATGCCCAGCATTTGTCTTGAGGTATCTTTACCACTTGGAAGAATTATGATACTCGGTAAATTTGATATGAGGCTCGAATTCTATTTAAGATTTGTAATTAGGAAGGAAGAAGAAAAGCTATAGAAGTAGCAGGCGGAAGAAAACATGGGAAGATTGATTATTTCTTTGACATATCTTCTTGTAGAGTAACTTCAGAATGTATAGGTTTTAAGCTACTACTTAAATTGCGCACACACATTAACATAATAGGAGTATAGTCACATAACCAAAGCATATCTGTAATTACCAGCCATCTCCAGTGAAAATAAAAAAACCAGTTAGGCACCTTAGGCATTTGTGAAAACTTATCTATGATATGGTGGATATTGTCCAACTGAACTTGAACAGTCTGAGAGAAATCAGACAAATTAAAACAACCCATTCCTGGGGAATGTTCACATCCCTTATGTTCTTTTAACAGTAAATAGTGTGTAGTTGTAGGATTTTGGAGCGCTACAATTTGCACTTCTCCTAATTCTTGGTTGAGTTCCAACAGTATAGATCCAGTCAAATTTGTTGTTTACTATATGCACAGGCCAGCTTAGATATCTCCTTCCTCATTCCCATGGCAAGTCCAGGAATTGGTGGGATGAGTGCATCTACAGCTATAGCAGTGTGTGGATCTTTGTTGGGGTTTTTTGATGATCATCTTCTGGCATGAGTCTTCCCGAGATTGCTGATGTTGGAAGTTCTCTTTCATATCGTATCTTATTTCATTTTCGGGGTAGCCCAATTATGCTTTGATCCTCTGTATAAATGCAAACAGAGCCTTTGCCTACACTTTTATATACCCTTTATACCCTTGTGTAGAACTCATTGGAGGTTACCACACAGGAACTGCCCTTTTTTTTTTTGTTTGTTTTGTTTTGTTTTTGGTATCACTAATCTACACTTACATGACGAATATTATGTTTACTAGGCTCTCCCCTATACCAGGTCTCCCCCATAAACCCCTTTACAGTCACTGTCCATCAGCATACAAAATGTTGTAGAAACACTACTTGCCTTCTCTGTGTTGTACAGCCCTCCCTTTTCTCCTACCCCCCCATGCATGTTAATCTTAATACCCCCCCACTTCTCCCTCCCCCTTCTCCCTCCCCACCACCCATCCTCCCCAGTCCCTTTCCCTTTGGTACCTGTTAGTCCATTCTTGAGTTCTGTGATTCTGCTGCTGTTTTGTTCCTTCAGTTTTTCCTTTGTTCTTGTACTCCACAGATAAGTGAAATCGTTTGGTATTTCTCTTTCTCCGCTTGGCTTGTTTCACTGAGCATAATACCCTCCAGCTCCATCCATGTTGCTGCAAATGGTAGGATTTGCCCTTTTCTTATGGCTGAGTAGTATTCCATTGTGTATATGTACCACGCCTTCTTTATCGATTCATCTATCAATGGACATTTAGGTTGCTTCCAATTCTTGGCTATTGTAAATAGTGCTGCGATAAACATAGGGGTGCACTGATCTTTCTCATACTTGATTGCTGCATTCTTAGGGTAAATTCCTAGGAGTGCAATTCCTGGGTCAAATGGTAGGTCTGTTTTGAGCATTTTGATGTACCTCCATACTGCTTTCCACAATGGTTGAACTAATTTACATTCCCACCAACAGTGTAGGAGGGTTCCCCTTTCTCCACATCCTCGCCAACATTTGTTGTTCTCTGTCTTTTGGATGGCAGCCATCCTTACTGGTGTGAGGTGATACCTCATTGTAGTTTTAATTTGCATTTCTCTGATAATTAGTGATGTGGAGCATCTTTTCATGTGTCTGTTGGCCATCTGTATTTCTTTTTTGGAGAACTGTCTGTTCAGTTCCTCTGCCCATTTTTTAATTGGGTTATTTGTTTTTTGTTTGTTGAGGCGTGTGAGCTCTTTATATATTCTGGACGTCAAGCCTTTATCGGATGTGTCATTTTCAAATATATTCTCCCATACTGTAGGGATCCTTTTTGTTCTATTGATGGTGTCTTTTGCTGTACAGAAGCTTTTCAGCTTAATATAGTCCCACTTACTCATTTTTGCTGTTGTTTTCCTTGCCCGGGGAGATATGTTCAAGAAGAGGTCACTCATGTTTATGTCTAAGAGGTTTTTGCCTATATTTTCTTCCAAGAGTTTAATGGTTTCGTGACTTACATTCAGGTCTTTGATCCATTTTGAGTTTACTTTTGTATATGGGGTTAGACAATGGTCCAGTTTCATTCTCCTACATGTAGCTATCCAGTTTTGCCAGCACCATCTGCTGAAGAGACTGTCATTTCGCCATTGTATGTCCATGGCTCCTTTATCAAATATTAATTGACCATATATGTCTGGGTTAATGTCTGGATTCTCTAGTCTGTTCCATTGGTCTGTGGCTCTGTTCTTGTGCCAGTACCAAATTGTCTTGATTACTATGGCTTTATATTAGAGCTTGAAGTTGGGGAGTGAGATCCCCCCTACTTTATTCTTCTTTCTCAGGATTGCTTTGGCTATTCGGGGTCTTTGGTGCTTCCATATGAATTTTTGAATTATTTGTTCCAGTTCATTGAAGAATGTTGCTGGTAGTTTCATAGGGATTGCATCAAATCTGTATATTGCTTTGGGCAGGATGGCCATTTTGACGATCTTAATTCTTCCTAGCCATGAGCATGGGATGTGTTTCCATCTGTTAGTGTCCCCTTTAATTTCTTGTAAGAGTGACTTGTAGTTTTCAGAATATAAGTCTTTCACTTCTTTGGTTAGGTTTATTCCTAGGTTTTTTTTTTTTTTGATACAATTGGGAATGGAGTTGTTTTCCTGATTTCTCTTTCTGTTGGTTCATTGTTGGTGTATAGGAAAGCCACAGATTTCTGTGTGTTGATTTTGTATCCTGCAACTTTGCTGTATTCCGATATCAGTTCTAGTAGTTTTGGGGTGGAGTCTTTAGGGTTTTTTATGTAAAGTATCATGTCATCTGCAAATAGTGACAATTTAACTTCTTCTTTACCAATCTGGGTTCCTTGTATTTCTTTGTTTTGTCTGATTGCCGTGGCTAGGACCTCCAGTACTATGTTAAATAACAGTGGAGAGAGTGGGCATCCCTGTCTAGTTCCCAATCTCAGAGGAAATGCTTTCAGCTTCTCGGTGTTCAATATAATGTTGGCTGTGGGTTTATCATAGATGGCCTTTATTATGTTGAGGTACTTGCCTCTATTCCCATTTTGCTGAGAGTTTTTATCATGAGTGGATGTTGAAGTTTGTCAAATGGTTTTTCAGCATCTATGGAGATGATCATGTGGTTTTTGTCTTTCTTTTAGTTGATGTGGTGGATGATGTTGATGGACTTTCGAATGTTGTACCATCCTTGCATCCCTGGGATGAATCCCACTTTGTCATGGTGTATGATCCTTTTGATGTATTTTTGAATTCGGTTTGCTAATATTTTGTTGAGTATTTTTGCATCTACGTTCATCAGGGATATTGGTCTGTAGTTTTCTTTTTTGGTGGGGTCTTTGCCTGGTTTTGGTATTAGGGTGATGTTAGCTTCATAGAATGAGTTTGGGAGTATCCCCTCCTCCTCTATTTTTTGGAAAACTTTAAGAAGAATGGGTATTATGTCTTCCCTGTATGTCTGATAAAATTCCGAGGTAAATCCATCTGGCCCGGGAGTTTTGTTCTTTGGTAGTTTTTTGATTACCGCTTCAATTTCGTTGCTGGTAATTGGTCTGTTTAGATTTTCTGTTTCTTTCTGGGTCAATCTTGGAAGGTTGTATTTTTCTATGAAGTTGTCCATTTCTCCTAGGTTTCCCAGCTTGTTAGCATATAGGTTTTCATAGTATTCTCTAATAATTCTTTGTATTTCTGTGGGGTCCGTCGTGATTTTTCCTTTCTCGTTTCTGATACTGTTGATTTGTGTTGACTCTCTTTTCTTCTTAGTAAGTCTGGCTAGAGGCTTATCTATTTTCTTTATTTTCTCGAAGAACCAGCTCTTTGTTTCATTGATTTTTGCTATTGTTTTATTCTTCTCAATTTTATTTATTTCTTCTCTGATCTTTATTATGTCCCTCCTTCTGCTGACCTTAGGCCTCATCTGTTCTTCTTTTTCCAATTTCGATAATTGTGACATTAGACCATTCATTTGGGATTGCTCTTCCTTTTTTAAATATGCTTGGATTGCTATATACTTTCCTCTTAAGACTGCTTTTGCTGTGTCCCACAGAAGTTGGGGCTTAGTGTTGTTGTTGTCATTTGTTTCCATATATTGCTGGATCTCCATTTTGATTTGGTCATTGATCCATTGATTATTTAGGAGCGTGTTGTTAAGCCTCCATGTGTTTGTGAGCCTCTTTGCTTTCTTTGTACAGTTTATTTCTAGTTTTATGCCTTTGTGGTCTGAAAAGTTGGTTGGTAGGATTTCAATCTTTTGGAATTTTCTGAGGCTCTTTCTGTGGCCTCGTATGTGGTCTATTCTGGAGAATGTTCCATGTGCACTTGAGAAGAATGTATATCCTGTTGCTTTTGGATGTAGAGTTCTCTGGATGTCTATTAGGTACATCTGCTCTACTGTGTTGTTCAGTGCTTCCGTGTCCTTACTTATTTTCTGCCCAGTGGATCTATCCTTTGGGGTGAGTGGTGTGTTGAAGTCTCCTAGAATGAATGCGTTGCCGTCTATATCCCCCTTTAGTTGTGTTAGTATTTGTTTCACATATACTGGTGCTCCTGTGTTGGGTGCATATATATTTAGAATGGTTATATCCTCTTGTTTGACTGAGCCCTTTATCATTATGTAGTGTCCTTCTTTATCTCTTGTTACTTTCTTTGTTTTGAAGTCTATTTTGTCTGATATTAATACTGCAACCCCTGCTTTCTTCTCACTGTTGTTTGCTTGAAATATGTTTTTCCATCCCTTGACTTTTAGTCTGTACATGTCTTTGGGTTTGAGGTGAGTTTCTTGTAAGCAGCATATAGATGGGTCTTGCTTTTTTATCCATTCTGTTACTCTGTGTCTTTTGATTGGTGCATTCAACCCATTAACATTTAGGGTGACTATTGAAAGATATGTACTTATTGCCATTGCAGGCTTTAAATTCGTGGTTACCAAAGGTTCAAGGTTAGCCTCTTTAGTACCTTACTGCCTAACTTAGCTCGCTTATTGAGCTGTTATATACACTGTCTGGAGATTCTTTTCTTCTCTCCCTTCTTCTTCCTCCTCCTCGATTCTTCATATGTTGGGTGATTTGTGCTGTGCTCTTTCTAGGAGTGGTCCCATCTAGAGCAGTCCCTGTAAGATGTTCTGTAGAGGTGGTTTGTGGGAAGCAAATTCCCTCAGCTTTTGTTTGTCTGGGAATTGTTTAATCCCACCATCATATTTGAATGATAGTCGTGCTGGATGCAGTATCCTTAGTTCAAGGCCCTTCTGTTTCATTGTATTAAATATATCATGCCATTCTCTTCTGGCCTGTAGGGTTTCTGTTGAGAAATCTGTTGTTAGCCTGATGGGTTTCCCTTTATAGGTGACCTTTTTCTCTCTAGCTGCCTTTAACACTCTTTCCTTGTCCTTGATCTTTGCCATTTTAATTATTATGTGTCTTGATGTTGCCCTTCTTGGATCCTTTCTGTTGGGGGTTCTGTGTATTTCCGTGGTCTGTTCGATTATTTCCTCTCCCAGTTTGGGGAAGTTTTCAGCAATTATTTCTTCTAAAATACTTTCCATCTCTTTTCCTCTCTCTTCTTCTTCTGGACCCCTATAATACGGATATTGTTCCTTTTGGATTGGTCACACAGTTCTCTTAATATTGTTTCATTCCTGGAGATCCTTTTGTCTCTCTCTCTGTCAGCTTCTATGCGTGCCTGTTCTCTGATTTCAATTCCATCAATGGCCTCTTGCATTCTATCCATTCTGCTTATAAACCCTTCCAGAGTTTGTTTCATTTCTGCAATCTCCTTTCTGGCATCTGTGATCTCCTTCCGGACTTCATCCCATTTCTCTTGCATATTTCTCTGCATCTCTGTCAGCATGTTTATGATTCTTATTTTGAATTCTTTGTCAGGAAGACTGGTTAAGTCTGTCTCCTTCTCTGGTGTTGTCTCTGTGATCTTTGTCTGCCTGTAGCTTTGCCTTTTCATGGTGATAGGAATAGTTTGCAGAGCTGGGACGAGTGACGGCTGGAAGGACTTCCTTTCTTGTTGGTTTGTGGCCCTCCTCTCCTGGGAGAACAGCGACCTCTAGTGGCTTGTGCTGCGCAGCTGCGCGCAGACAGGGTTTCTGCTTCCTGCCCGGCTGCTATGGAGTTAATCTCCGCTGTTGCTGTGGGCGTGGCCTGGCTCGGGCAGCTGCTCCAAAGTGGTGGAGTCACGTTGGAGGGGGAGCCGCCGGGAGGCTATTTATCTCTGTAAGGGGCCTCCCTGCTCCCTGCAGCCCAGGGGTTAGGGTGCCCAGAGATCCCCGGATTCCCTACCTCTGTATTAAGTGTCCCACCCTGCCCCTTTAAGACTTCCAAAAAGCACCCGCCAAAACAAAACAACGACCACCAAAAAAAAAAAAAAAAAAAAAAAAAAGAAAAAAAATTTTAAATTAAAAAAAAAAATTTTTTTTTTAATTAAAAAAAGAAAAAGGTGGGCACTCATTTTTCTTTATTCTAGGGTGCCAGCCTCAGGCCTCTGCTCACCAGTCTTGTTGCCCTGTTTCCGTAGCATTGGGGTCCCTATCCCTTTAAGACTTCTAAAAAGCGCTCGCCAAAACAAAACAGTAAAAAAGCAAAAAAAAAAAAAAAAATGGTCGCGTGCTTTTCTTATGTCCTCCGGCACCCGGCCTCCAGTGCCCGCTCACTGTTCTTGCTGCCCTGTTTTCCTAGTATCGAGGGCCCTGCACTCTGGCCCAGATGGCTGGGGCTGTGTGTTCGGCAGTCCTGGGCTCCGTCTCCCTCCCGTTCTGCCTATTCTTCTCCCGCGGGAGCTTGGGGGAGGGGCACTCAGCTCCCGCTGGGCCGGCGTTTGTATCTTACCCCCTTCACGAGGCGCTGGGTTCTCTCAGGTGTGGATGTGGTCTGGATATTGTCCTGTGTCCTCTGGTCTTTATTCTAGGAAGGGTTGTCTTTGTTATATTTTCATAGATATATGTGGTTTTGGGAGGAGATTTCCGCTGCTCTACTCATGCTGCCATCTTCCGCCCCTCTCTATTTTTCTTTAATTCATAAAATATATTTAATTCTTCCATCTTCTCATGGCATCTATATAAAGCTGGGGAAAAAAATAACTGGAAGCATATAAAAAATAAATCTGTGGTGTATGAGGATGATTTCTTCAAAAATGCTTTTAGCTATCGAAGATGAGATGGTGTTAAAATACCTGGTCTCCTTAGCATGTTAATTTAAGCAAAATTTTAAAATTTATTTTCTAAAAAACCAAAACATCTGTGGTTGACATTGTTCATTATTTCAAGTGATGGCTATTTTGATTTTTGTTTGTTTTGTGACATGCAATGATATTAGGAAAGTTTTTCCTCAACTGTTCACTGTTTGACACCCTTCAGTCTGCACACCCAACTCTCCAAGGTCCTGTGAAGAGGGTGTCATGATAAAATACTGAAATGGTGATTGTAGGGGCTCAGGAACACCTATTAAGCCAATTCATTTTATACATCAAAATCTATGAAGTTATTTGTTGCTCTTATTATCAGAGGCATCTGATAATTTTTGTTCAAGTGTGTTTAATCAAAGACAAGGATTTTCCATGTGTGTGTATATATATTCAGAGTGGTTTGTTTCTAAAATACATTCTTTATCCTCATCCCATGCAGAGATTAAATTTTCTGCCAAATGTCACCTGGGAAAGACACTATTAGCCAAGGTCGAGTCGTCTGGTCGTTTCTCAGACACGAGGTGGTGTCTCTGTTGGTACTGTTCATCCAGTAGCGTCTTCTGGAAACCAGTGCCTCAATTTTTTTCTTCCTTAATAAATCTAGACAAATCTAAAAAAGGAGTTCTCAACCAGATTATATCAAGACTACATCAACTTCATTTTAAGCATATAAAATTCTCTTTTACAAATGAACTATAAAGTTTCAAACTTCGGAAATTTTTGAAATTAAATTGTTGTATCCACACAACTACCATCATACTCAATGGTAAGAGACCTTTCAGAACAAGACAGGGACGTCACTTCTGCCACGCATATTCAACATAATATTGGAGGTTCTAGCTGGAGAAGGCAGGCATGAAAAAGAACTAAAACACAACCAGACTGGAAAGGAAGAAGCAGAACCATCTCTGTCTCTAGATGACATGATCGTCTATGTAGAAATCCTAAGATTCCACAAAAATACAATCAGAGCAACATTGCAGAACATAAAGACACAAAAAACAGGTGTACTGCTATATACAGTAGCATGAACAATTCAAAAAGAAAATAAAGAAAATTCCATTTACAGTAGTACCCCAAAAGTATATATACTTAGAATAAATTTAACTCAGAAGGCAAAAACTTGTACAGTGAAAACTACAAAACTGCTGAAATAAATTAGACATAAGTAGGTGGAAAGACATCCTCTGTTCATGAATTTGAACACCTAACATTGTTAAGAATACAGCATTACCCAAAGCAATCCGCAGATCCCATGTCTGAATCCCATTGGCAGTTTTTGCAGAAATAGAGAAACCCATCCTAATTTTCATATGCAACCACTTAGGATCCTGATAGTCGAACAATCTTGAAAAAGAACAAAGTTGGATGTCCTGATTTCAAAATATACAACAAAGTTATAAAAGAAAACAAAAGTAATTAGAACAGTGCGGTACTAGCATAAGGAGAAACATATAGACCAACAGAATTGAGTAGAGGCCCAGAAATAAACCTCCTATATAAGGCCGAATGATTTTCACCAGGGTGTCAAGGCCATTCAATGGGGGAAGGATAATCTTTTCAACAAATGGATTCTTTCTTTTTAAATCTATATATCCATACAGATGTGCATCACATTTTATTTATTCCCCTGTTGATGGACACTTAGGTTGTCTTAGTTACTGTGAGCAATGTTGCAGTGAACATGAGAGTACAGATGCTGCCGTGAGCTGCTTCAAGATCCTGATGTCATTTCTTTTGAATATGATTGGTGGATCATATGGTAGTTATACTTTCAATTTTGGGAGGAATCCTCCTACCATTTTCCATAACAGCTGTACCAAGTTACATTCCTGCCAACAGTGTACAAGGGTTCCCTTTTCTCCACATCCTTGCCAACGCTTTTCTTGACTTTTTGATAATCATCCTAACAGATATGAGGTGATATCTCACTGTGATTTCGATTAGCATTTCCTTGATGATTAGTGATATTGAACAGCTTTTCCTGTACTTTTTGGCCATCAGTATATCTTCTATGGAAAAAAATGTCTATTTCAGGTCCTTTGCCCATTTTTAATTGGGTTGTTTTATGCTACTGAGTTTGATGAATTCTTTACATATTTTAGATTTTGACCCCTTATCAGATATATGATTTGCAATATTTTTGTCCATGGAGTGCTTAAATTTAGATAAATGTACTGTGATGTCAGCCCAAAATCTAATTACTTGTGATTGAAGACTTTCATATGTGGTACATAGTTAACCTTTTCAGATACTATAGTTGTATATAGAATAACTAAATTTACTGTTTAAACCCTAGATATTTTTATGAGAAAGAGAGCACTATTAATTATTATGCCAAGACAACTGGTATCTAGTCACTTAGGCAAATATCACACCAGGTCCCTTTTCTTAGAAGAGCAGTATTTCTTTGAGTTATCAAGACTTCCAGTATGACTTGTCATCCTAGGAAAATGGTGAGGACAAATGAAAATTACAATGCAGAAATTTGCTTGCTTCTATCACATATAATATTCCTTAAATGCAAATATTTTACTGACTGGCATAATAGATGCCTATGCTCCTGCAACACTTTACTAAGAAAATATTTGCAGAGGAGTTCTAAGGGAACAATTTGCGATTAAAATCACAGAGCAAATCCATTATTACTTACTAGAAAGGTTTGCAAATGAGTAGAATTTACTGTATGTCATTAATGTTTTAGTAAGTGCAACTCCTGCAAGCTAAGCAATATAGGGGCTATCCAAATGGATTATGAGAACTTTTTGGTAAAGCACATTTTTTTTAAGGACAGAGTTGTTTTTCTTAAATCATTATTTCCAACGAAGCACTGATTTTTATTATTATACCTAGCAGGGTCATTTGTAAGGTAATTATCCCAGAAAAAGGAATTTTGAAAAATACATAGTTACAGGTACCGAATCACACCATAATATGATGAGAATGGGAGTTTTTAGAAAGATATAAACAAGTAGAGAGTCAACAAGAATTTGTAAACACAACGTGTCCAAGAAATCCTCTGCAGTTGTGGAATGGAAATCTGGAGCAGGACAGAAGACAGACGTTGCTGAGGAGAGATGTTTGTTCACTACTCCTGAGGACACGCCTCCTGCGTGGAGAGCTGTGACGTCACCTCCGTGCCTCTTCACATCCTCATCGTCAGGGGCAGCACTCAGCTCAGCCTTGCCACGTGCTTCTCCCACCGTGGAGCGCTCTACCAGATCAGTGACGTCTGGGGCAGCTGGGTACCTGTGCAGCTCTGGGATTCTGGGTTTGGAAGTCTCCGGTTCTACACCAACTTAAAGCCTCAACCAGCAACTGTGGGGATGTTCTGATGACCCTCTTTCTGCTCCTTAGTTTAATTGCTCAAGTGGCTCAGAATAAATGTGACAAAGAAGTGTGCTATCCATGGAGACCTTAGGAGACCGCAACACTTGAATGAGGGTGATTTTTCATCTCACAGCTGAGATTTGTGATGACTGCCAGGTGAGAAGACAGGCATGGCTGGAGAGGAGCTGGTCTCATCATGCTTTTCCTCATTCTGCAAGTGTTTATATGTTCTCCTTCTAATCGAAATTGTTCCGATATCTGTCAACATCTTAGACATTGGAGTTTAGGTGATAAGGGGAAAAGTAATTGAAGGAAGGAAAGGAGGAGAAAAAAAGTAAGAAGCATCTACATTGGCCAGTTAAGTCAGTATAAAAATCTCAAATGCTTACATTAGCATTAGTAGCTAGTTAAAATAATCTCAAGTCCATAGATGAAGACTGTTTCCTTTATCTATTGCTATCTAATAAAACACCAAAAATTTGGGGGCTTCAAAGATACATTTATTCTCATAATTTTGTATTGTCTGGGCTCAACCCAGAGGTCCCTCTGCTCTATTTGGAGATGGTTTGGTTCACTCATATGGTTCCATGCCAGAGAGTTTCATTCATATATCTGGTGTCTCAAGTGGAATGGCTGAGATCAATAGAGGCAGGCTGAGCCTCTGTTTCTGGTAGGGTTGCTGGATTTCTTACCTGATGGCTCAGAACTCCAAGAGAGTGAAAGCAGACACTGCCCGAACTCTTAAGATCTCATCCCAGAGCTTGCACAGCATCCATTCTCCATATTCTATTGATCTAGCAAGTTGCAAATCTGGCTCAGATTTGAAGGGAGGAAAAACAGACTCTGCTTCTTGGTAGGATGAGTAGCATGTATGTAAAGAGATGGTTGGAAGCCCTTATTGAAAACTTACAAAGAAATAAAATGTCAAAGAAGTTAAACAATTTGTTCAAGATCATCTTGTTACAAAGTGGCATGTCTGGTATTAAACTATCATGTTTGTCTGATTCTAAAGCAAGGTTTCTCAGTTATACCAGTGGTTTCCAAATTGTGCTTCACCTTGTTACAACCCCTACAGGTATCCATGAGCCCCCGGGCGCCCCTGACTGGAGTAGCTGCCCCCCACTTAGCTGTATGATAATATGTTCTTTATGCATGGATTTCTTTGAAGGGAAGCTTCAGAAGCTAAACAAATTTGAAAATTAGCACCCTGCACTTCATTTGCTTGCCTTGAGAAATGAAAGTGGTAGCTATATTCTCAAGCACTTTGCAGTCACCAAAAAATGGGGTGGCAGAATTTTGGTCATGAAAGACACTGGAATGTTCCTCCAGTCTTAAGAATCTTTGTTGCCATGTCTACAAGTATAAATATACAAGTTCCTTCAATATCTCACCATAAAAAGGTCTTAAACAACTCTTCAGATAATTTTTCAGCAAAATTTACCATATAAAAACCTTGCTCTTAAAACCACAGTGTAAAATAACTTTCTTTGAAATTAAGGAATTTTCTTCACCAGCTTCATTTGGTACCTTATATGCTTCTGTATTATTTTCATCTTCTGTCAGTTGATGGATGTTAAGAAAATAGTCTGTGAAAATTACATGGTCCATAAATAAAAGAAAATACTTTGGCTGAAAAGAAATACTTTATTGCATTTAAAAATCAAATAGATACTTGTTTGAATAAATTCTTACTCTAGTAATCCCTGCTACTGTTCTACTCTTCATACAGAAATATTCAAGAGATGCATAAGATTACCTGAAATATAATTTTTATTGAAAGAAATGAGAATATTTTTTGATGGATCTGATATGTTTACTAATAACCCAAATTAAATCAATTGTGAATAAGAGCATTGTATTCATTTAAGTCAAGTTAAATGAATATGGACAAGAAGTTTTAGAGACAAATCTCATTTTACTTATTTGTGTTCTCCATTCATTAGAATAAAAATAACCAAGATAAGATCAACAAATGAGGTCTTTTCCCTTCCTTTTCACAAAATCTGTAGACTATGCATCCGTGTAGAGCTTATAGAAAAGCAAATATTTTTGAAATTTTGAGTAGATAACATTTACATTTGGGAAAGGGATTTTATTATAGACACTAGATTTGGATATTAGAATAGCAAAACTGGGAAGAACATTAAAGTGATCTGGTTTATCTTTAATTTTAGTTTATTCCCAAAGACTTCTCTGCTTCAAATATCTGGTCTAAGTTAGAAGTAATCCTAGAGAAAATACCAGGTCACCTTTGTGCTCTGCCATATGCTGCAGTGCACCTTGCTTTTCTCTCTTTGTGTTTCTCTTGTCACTTCATATAAAGTTTCAAACTTCATATCACAGTAAAGAGGAAGTTGGAACACAACATAAGATAATTCAGGTGTGTGGGGAGGCATACTTATCATAAATCAATCTTTACTAACTGACTTAACATATCCAAGCCCAAGCTTAAGTGGGGTACTGTGTCATTTAACTAAATGCTGTCATGTTCTGGCATTTTTTTCCTGTTCTCTAAGAAATGATAGAACACCATAATTTTTCCCCCTAAACCTGTCAATGCATTCAAATTCTGATTTGAAGACTTTAAAAATAACAAATGAATTGAATTGTGAGGTTTGAAATAATGTTCTTTTATTTGATTGCATTAGATTGTGCCCAGCAACCTGTATGTAAAACATTAGCCAAGTGAATTCTGCTCAGAACAATGTCTTAGATTTATTCTTTTCTCATACATTATTCTCATCAGCTTAGAAGATGTTAGATATTCCTACTTATTACTGAAGTGCACACAGCAAGATTGTATTCAAGAAAGTTTACCTAACGATCTACATAAAGTTATGTATTAATGCAGCCAAACATTTAAGAAAATTCTCTTTCCTTCTGTAACTGCATGCTTAATGAAATCAGGATGTGAAATAAGTAAATACCTGACATAATTTGAAATTAAAAATTATTTTCATTCCTAAGAAGAGAAAAATATTTCCTGTTAATAACATATCATTTGTGATGTAACTGACCACATGACAAATAACAAATTTTCTAATCGTCCATTTAGCAGATGTTTTCTTGATTCCTTTTATTTCATAATAAAAAGGAAGACATTTGCTCTTCATGGGTATCATTTCAAAGACAATCAAATGACCTCCAACACCCTGTGTTCTAGAACTCTTTAAAATGCTTTTTCAATCGTGCACTCATCATGTAACACTAGCTCATTTTTTATTTCATTTATTCATTCAACAACGACTTACTGTATGACTAATATGTAAAAAGAATCATTAACTTACAACCCTTGCCCTTGATAAACTCGCCACTGATCTAGCAGGAAGAAAAAATAAATGGTTACTCTGTTAGCCACAAGCAGCAGACTAGTTCTTGCTGCTGCTTACGAGGATGGCATAATTTATATCAATAGAAAAAAAATAAAGCTCTACATTTCTCCCTTCCACTTAGATGGACTTGAATGTGATCAAGAAAAATATGAAATATTAAAGCTGCTAAACACTGAGCTCTGAAATGACCGTTTTTCCCCCTATTTTAAAATAAAGCACATTAATTAATTTTTGGAAATGTAAAGTGAAACACCTAGCCAAGTAGGTGATAGAAGCAAAATTACTTTGTATGAAAATGAAAAGACAAGAGATTCATTTGAAGCATTTTGAAGATGAGATGGTTTATACCAACATTCCAGTTGAGAGAAGCTCAAAAACCAAGACAAACTATACAATGTATTTTGAACACATCAGGCAGGAGAAAAGATGACCCAGCATTAGAGTGAAGTTAACCCAGAATTTGAGGCTGCCTTTCCTCCAAGTGTTTTTACTGAATCTGAAGAAGGTACCTAGTGACTGAGAAGCTGACCATAGGTTTCAAAAGACTCATGAAACTACAAGGAGAAAAGAAGTGGATTTTCCAGCCATCAGTAAAGAATAATTTTGATCAACTCAATAAGGTAAACAATTAAGAAAGGATGGTCTGGAAATTCAATAAAAAAAACTAAAAGCCAGTGTTGAATCATCTCAAGTATTGATTGCATCAACATCAACTGATACTACAATTGTCCCTTAAGCAACAGCCAGCCAGAAACAGGCATCACACATCTCTGGAGAAAGATACCATCATCCAGAGCTTCGGATGATCTCTAATTCCTTTTCCCATGCTATATCCAGCAGGCAATCAAAAGTATCAGGCATATGGGAAAATAATACTGTTAGTGAAAAGCCAAAGAAACAACCTGACATTTAAATATATCTACAGGGGATCCAGATAAAGGAGATATCACACAGAGTTTGAAACACATTTTCTTAATATGCTCAAGGAATTAAAATATGTGACTAAAAATTTTGACAGAATCCTGAAAACTATAAAGCTATAAAAAGAAGGTAAGTGTAAACTCAAAACTGGAAAATGTAAAAGCTAACTTAAAAACTCATGGATGGTTTTGGTTCAAGATAGTGACATAGGGATATCCTGAACTTACCTCCTCCACGGACGTGCTGAATCTACAACTACATATGGAACAATTTCCTCTAAAAGAAAAACCTTAAGGCTGACTGAGTGATGACTACACACTGGGCAAATGAGAAGAAATGCACATCAAAGCTAGTAGGACAGGCTGCTGCTCAATCTCACCATAAACCCCACCCCTGCTATGACAACCCACAGAATGCTCAAAAATACAATAGGCTGCTTAGACAAGTACAGAAGTTTGAAAGATGGCCAAGAGCTATGACATGGCTGAACAAAAAGTTTAGTCTCCTCCATGAGGCCACTCCTTTGAGACTGGGAGAGATGGATCTATCTACTGTATAGAAACCAACAGAGAGAATCAAGAAAAATGAAGGGGCAGAGGAATATGTTCCAATGAAAAACAAGATAAAACTCCAGGGGTCGGGGGAACCTTAGTGAAGTAGACATAAGTAACTTACCTGATAAAAAATTCAAAGGAATAGTCATAAAGATGTTCACTAAACTGAGGAAAAGAATGGATGAAAACAGAACTTCACCAAAGAGATGGAAAATATAAGAAAGTACCAAATGGAAGTCACAGAGCTGAAAATAGTTATGGAAATGAATATAATAACTAAACTGCAAAATACACTAGAGGGGCTCAACGGCAGAGGAGATGAAACAGAGGAAAGGCTCATTCAGCCTGAAGACAAGGCAGTGGGACACATCCAGTCAGAACAGAAACAAGGAAAAAGAATGAAAACAGCATGAAAATAACTCAAGGGACTATGGAACAACATCAAATGAATGAACATTCATGTTATAGAACTCCCAGACGGAAAAGAGAGAAAGGAACAGAAATCTAATTTGGAGAAAGAATGGCTGAAATCTTCTCTAATATGGGGAAGGAAATAGACATCCAGATCCAGGAAGCTCAAAGAGTCTCAAATAAGACAAACCCAAAAAGACTCACACCAAGACATATACTTAAAATGTCAAAAGTTAAAGTAAGAAGAGAATATTAAAAGCAGTAAGAGAAGATCAGCTTACATACAGGGGAACCACCATAAGACTATCACAATATTTTTTGGCACAAATTTGTGGGCCAGAAAGGAGTGGCACAAAGGAATAATTTCCAGGTGCATAAAGGAAATTTTCCAAACAAGAATACTGTACCTGGCAAAGTTTTCATTCAGGATTGAAGGAGAGATAAAGAGTTTTCCAGACAAGCCCGAGCGGAAAGAATTCATCACCACTGAACCAGCCTTCCAAGAAATGTTAAAGGGACTTAATTTAAGGTGAAAGAAAGGGTGCTAATTAGGAACAAGAAAACATGAAAGAATAAGTCTTACTGGAAAAGAAAATATATAGGAAACGTGGAGGATTAATTTATTATAAAGAATAGCATGAAATTTAAAACACAAAAGTAGTAAAAATAAGTATGATTAAAATTATTACAGGATACACGAGGATAAACAAGGGTTGTAAGAAAGGAAATGACATTTTCTGATTTCTATTTTTAATAAAATGCTCTATCAACATTTTTTGTGTTTGGTTTGAGGCTAAAGTTTGGAGTCAGACCAAACAGGAAGCTATTACCCTTACACTAGATGAAATAAGATAAAAACCTATCTAGCAGAATAAAGATAAGCATGCGAAGGAAAATAGGAATTAAAAACAAACTGAGGAGATAAAAATAGATCAAGTTTAACTGTTCAAATGTGAGAGAATGTGGGAGGACTGTGGGATGATTTCTATTTTCTAAGTTGGCTGCGATAATCAGCTTCTTAGACCCTCAGTTTCCCAGTTTGTAAGATATGTAATAATATAGATGCATCAAAGGATAAAGTGAGATTTCATTAAGGAAATCCCTTGGGGATAGCCTGACTCAGATAAAGTCCTTGTGTTGCTTCTTTCTGCAGATATATATAAAGAAACCATAAGGAAGAATTTCTGAACTTCCCAGTTTTCCTTTTGGTTTCTGTTTTACTGAATAAGGAAAATGAATCCCAGAGCTACTTCTGGTTAGATGCAATCCACTAAATGTATTGCATTTAATGAAATATCTCATTAATAAGTTGATACATGAAGTCATAGTTATCATTTGTGTAAAAAATATTTAAGTTGTTGGGCATTCTTATTAAATGCTTAAATATGTAGGTTTATGCTGGTGAGAGAAAAAGGAATTGAGCCAAATTACTTTCCAATGAGCCTACGAAAGAATTCCCAGATGCATAATTCCATGCAGTGCCTTTTTGTTGTATCTCTGCACTTGGTTACCACCATGGTAAATATGTTAGGATTTAATTGCCAATTAGTTCATAGAATTTTATACAGCTCAGTTTTTGTTCTGAGGCTATTGTGACTTTAGAAGAAACAATTTTTAAACATACAACTTAAAGTGCAAATACATCTCAAAGAAATAAAATGGTAAGATTATTGAGGGCTTTGCAGAAACTCTTAAAATGAGGGCACTGTTTCAGCAGTAACACAGAAATAACATCTCTAAATTGTCACTACTGAAGATATATGAGCATTTATAAGTTTCAGTTTCTCTTCAAATTATACATTGATGCTATCTTGGATGCTTATATTCTGAAATCATATTACATGTTGGTAATATGGTCATAGACACCTATGATAACCTCTTTGTAGTTTATACACAAATGTCCTTTTGGATGTGCCTACTGAGAATGTGTTACTGTGTATTAAGTATATGGTGCCTTAAATAAGTCAAAGAACAAATTTCATGCTCTAGAAATAAGTGCCTCATAAAACTTCTACTTATTTGTCCTTTAAAATGGTCTGGATTTTGTCTTCATTTGCTCGAGATCTGAAGTTTCAGCACACTTCAGCTTGCTTTCTAGTGTTGTTCCTCTTTTCCAATGAAAAGAAGTTCCCAAACTTCATAGAATTACATATTTTTATTTTTTATTCTATGTTGGTATATAAACATACAAGGAACATACAAAAACACTTAAAAGTATAGAGCCAATATCACCTAGCTGTAGTAAATAATCGGTAGCTATTGAATTTAATCCCATCTGCATGGGCATTTCTCTCACTCAGATTCAATCAAGAGTCTGCTTTTTAAAGAAAAATAAGACAGATATGCAACAAGAAAAAAATTATGCCATTTTTAAAAAAGGGTTTACTTAAGTTTTTTCTTAAGATAGAAACAAGTTTTACAACATTAAAGAGAATTCTTGAGGTGATGTGCTAAGAAGAGACTTCTTAATTCTTTCAATTCTATCTCAAATCCCAATAGAAGGTTAAAAAGAAGATGTATTGGAATTGCAACCTAAGGATGGGTACCCCTCATGTGCCCTACATTTAGAACATTTTCTGCTAGAAATGTGGTACAAATAAAAAAAATTAAATTAGGAGGTACACATGAGTCGACATTATAAAAAAGCAGGGTCCATCCCTGAGAAGTGATAATATGAGATTTTTGTTTGATGGAATTCTAAGGAAAAATGCTGGAGAGGAAAGGAGATGATGGTATGGGACATCCTTCTAGAGCATGTTAAGCCACAGCATGTTGTCAGACTTCAACACTTCTTGAAGTTTAAGGTTCTGAACAGGTGTAAGAGGCAGAGAATCAGGCAGATGGCAGGACTTCTGTAGGAACACCCAACGCAAGATGGAATGGTTATCAGTCATAGGAAGGCGTCCAGAGAAAGCAAAGTCATGTATTTGGGGTGTAGATCAGGCTCCTGTTGGAAGACAATTCTCCGTGGATTTCTTGTGTTCCTGCTTGTTCAGGGCCCTCTGGACAAAAGTCATGTTAAGTAACAACCTTGGAAGATACAGTGTTTCCCTCTGGAGGGATTTAAGATGTATTTTCCTGACATGTTCTACAGTAGTTATAATAGAACCTTCCTTCTTTGCTCAGAGACATTTTCTTATATCCCAGGGTAATAAATATAGAGATGCCTCTGCTCCCACTCCCTTAGAGGGTTTCTTCTTACATTCCAAAGTACTGAGTATATCTTCCTACAGGGAGTCCCTCCATATCTCAATTTTAGGGTTTCTCACCTAAACCTGGTATATCATCCAGTCCTCATTACATCTCCCGGATGGGTATTGTGACATGGGAATTTGATGCAAGATGCTTCATCAGCTGCCATTTTTTAACTTTTTTTTTCGGTATCATTAATCTACAATTACATGAGTAACATTATGATGACTAGATTCCCCCCATCACCAAGTCCCCCTATACCCCATTATAGTCATAGTCCATCAGCATAGTAAGATGCTATAGAATCACTACTTGTCGTCTGTGTTGTACAGCCCTCCCCATGCCCCCCACCCTACATTATGTGTGCTAATCATAATGCCCCTTTTTCTCCTTTATCCCTCCCTTCCCACCCATCCTCCCCAGTCCCTTTCCCTTTGGTAACTGTTAATCCATTCTTGGGTTCTGTTAGTCTGCTGCTGTTTTGTTCCTTCAGTTTTTGCTTTGTTCTTATACTCTACAGATGAGTGAAATCATTTGATACTTGTCTTTTTCCACCTGGCTTATTTCACTGAGCATAATACCCTCTAGCTCCACCCATGTTGTTGTAAATGGTAGGATTTGTTTTCTTCCTATGGCTGAATAACATTCCATTGTGTATATGTACCATATATTTAATTTAATTTATTTGTTTGTTTTATTTCTTTTCTTTTAATTTAATTTAATTTAATTTAATTTAATTTAATTTTATTTTTGGTATCATTAATCTACAATTACACGAGCAACATTATGGTTACTAGACTCCCCCCATCATCAAGTCCCCACCACATACCCCATTACTGTGACTGTCCATCGGCATACGATGCTATAGAATCACTACTTCCCTGTGTTGTACTGCCTTCCCCGTGCTCTGCCCCCCACATTATGTGTGCTAATTATAATGTCCCTTGCCCCCAACATCCCTCCCCTCCCAGCCATCCTCTCCAGTCCCTTTCCTTTGGTAACTGTTAGTCCATTTTGGGTTCTGTGTCTGCTTGCTGCTTTGTTCCTTCTGTTTTTCTCTTTGTTCTTATACTCCACATATGAGTGAAATAATTTGATACTTGTCTTTTTCCACCTGGCTCATTTCACTGAGCATAATACCCTCTAGCTCCATTCATGTTGTTGCAAATGGTAGGATTTTTTTTCTTCTTATGGCTGAGTAATATTCCATTGTGTATATGTACCACATCTTCTTTATCCATTCATCTACTGATGAACACTTAGGTTGCTTCCATTTCTTGACTATTGTAAATAGTGCTGCAATAAACACAGGGGTGCATATGTCTTTTTCAAACTGGGCTGCTGCATTCTTAGGGTAAATTCCTAGGAGTGGAATTACTGGGTCAAATGGTATTTCTATTTTGAGTTTTTTGAGGGACCTCCATAGTGCTTTCCTCAATGGTTGAACTGATTCACATTCCCACCAGCAGTGTAGGAGGGTTCCCCTTTCTCCACAGCCTCACCAACATTTGTTGTTGTTTGTCTTTTGGATGGTTGCCATCATAACTGGTGTGTGGTGATATCTCATTGTGATTTTAATTTGCATTTCTCTGATGATTAAGCAATTTGGAGCACCTTTTCACCATTCAGGTTCTCCTGATCGGCACAATACTTCCACTGCCATTCCCCCATTCTTCAGATGCAAATAATTTTTCATCACTTGTGTCTGTAAACATATTCTTGAAAATATTCATTGTGTGTGTACTTAGGTATTATATTGGGGGTCCTACCCTAGGAATTGACGCTTGCTCATTTTGGGGACCCCTGTGTTTAGCACAGTGCCTAACACATACTAAATACTTACTGAATAAATGAAGATTCCTTCTATTAATAAAAGGCTCATAGACTAATGCTTTATAGACTCTATAATCTTTCTGTTACCAATTCACAATTAGAAAGGTAAATAACTGAGAATAAGTGATAGCATCTGTTCTCACAATCTGACATTGCTGCAGTATAAAATATGTGATCAATACACTTCCCTCACTGAATACGGTATACAATACCCTTTGTATATTGATACTGTATGCTACAGAGTTACTGAAATCACTTATTTCTAGTTGCTTTTTGGTAGATTCATTAGGATACTATATACTCAGTCATGTTATTGGCAAATAAAGAGTTTATTTCTCTCTTTACAATCAGTGTGCTTTTTTTTTTTTCTAGATAATTATTTTTTTATTGAAGGGTAGTTGACACACAGTATTACATTACATTAGTTTCAGGTGTACAACAAAGTAATTCAACGTTTATATACATGACAATTCTAGGTACCAGCTATCACCATACCAAGTTGTTACAATATCTTGACTATATTCATTACATCCCAGTTACTTATTATTTTACCATTGGAAGTGTACACTTTTTTTCTTTTTTTTTTTTTTGAGGTCATCTCTCATATTTATTGATCAAATGGTTGTTAACAACAACAATAAAATACTGTATAGGGGAGTCAATGCACAATGCACAATCATTAATCCAACCCAAGCCTAATTTTCGTCAGTCTCCAATCTTCTGAGGCATAACAAACAAGTTCTTACATGGAGAACAAATTCTTACATAGTGAATAAGTTCTTACATGGTGAACAGTACACGGGCAGCCATCACAGAAACCTTCGGTTTTGCTCATGCATTATGAACTATAAACAGTCAGTTCAAATATGAATACTCATTTGATTTTTATACTTGATTTATATGTGGATACCACATTTCTCTCTTTATTATTATTATTTTTAATAAAATGCTGAAGTGGTAGGTAGATGCAAGATAAAGGTAGAAAACATAGTTTAGTGTTGTAAGAGAGCAAATGTTGATGATCAGGTGTGTGCCTGTAGACTATGTGTTAATCCAAGAAGGACAAGGGCAATAAAACATCCACGTATGCAGAAGATTTCTCTCAGAACAGGGGGGGTGAAGTTCTAAGCCTCACCTCTGTTGATCCCTAATTTCTCACCTGATGACTCCCCTGCGACTGTGCCTGTCTTAGGTTGTTCCTCCCTTGAGGAATCTTAACCGTCTCTGGCTAACCAGTCATGTTCCGGGGCCATACAGGGAAATGTAAAGTTGGTAACTGAGAGAGAAGCCTTATTGTTTGAAAAGGTTAGCTTTTTACTTCTTTGCATATTTATGCCCTGTAGCTTCTATGCCCAGCATTTGTCTTGAGGTATCTTTACCACTTGGAAGAATTATGATACTCGGTAAATTTGATATGAGGCACGAATTCTATTTAAGATTTGTAATTAGGAAGGAAGAAGAAAAGCTATAGAAGTAGCAGGCAGCAGAAAACATGGGAAGATTGATTATTTCTTTGACATATCTTCTTGTAGACTAACTTCAGCATTATAGGTTTTAAGCTACTTCTTAAATTGTGCACACACATTAATATAATAGGAGTATAGTTACATAACCAAAGCATACCTGTAATTACCAGCCATCTCCAGTGAAACCAAGAAAACCAGTTAGGCACCTTAGGCATTTGTGAAAACTTATCTATGATATGGTGGATATTGTCCAACTGAACTTGAACAGTCTGAGAGAAATCAGACAAATTAAAACAACCCATTCCTGGGGAATGTTCACATCCCTTATGTTCCTTTAACAGTAAATAGTCTGTAGTAGTAAGATTTTGGAGCGCTACAATTTGCACTTCTCCTAATTCTTGGTTGAGTTCCAACAGTAGAGATCCAGTCAAATTTGTTGTTTTACTGTATGCACAGGTCAGCTTAGATATCTCCTTCCTCATTCCCATGGCAAGTCCAGGAACTGGTGGGATGAGTGCATCTACAGCTGTAGCAGTGTGTGGATCTTTGTTGGGGTATGTTGATGATCATCTTCTGGCATGAGTCTTCCAGAGAGTGCTGATGTTGGAAGTTCTTTTTCATATCGTATCTTAGTTCATTTTCAGGGTAGCCAAATTAGGCTTTGATCCTCTGTATAAACACAAACAGACCCTTTGCCTACACTTATATATGCCCTTTATACTCTTGTGTAGAACTCATTGGAGGTCACCACACAGGAACTGCCATGTTTTTTTTCTGTTTTTTGGTATCACTAATCTACACTTACATGACGAATATTATGTTTACTAGGCTCTCCCCTATACCACGTCCCCCCTATAAACCCCTTTACAGTCACTGTCCATCAGCATAGCAAAATGTTGTAGAATCACTACTTGCCTTCTCTGTGTTGTACAGCCCTCCCTTTTTTCCTACCCCCCCATGCATGCTAATCTTAATACCTCCCTACTTCTCCCCCCCTTATTCCTCCCTACCCACCCATCCTCCCCAGTCCCTTTCCCTTTGGTACCTGTTAGTCCATTCTTGAGTTCTGTGATTCTGCTGCTGTTTTGTTCCTTCAGTTTTTCCTTTGTTCTTATACTCCACAGATAAGTGAAATCGTTTGGTATTTCTCTTTCTCCGCTTGGCTTGTTTCACTGAGCATAATACCCTCCAGCTCCATCCATGTTGCTGCAAATGGTAGGATTTGCCCTTTTCTTATGGCTGAGTAGTATTCCATTGTGTATATGTACCACGCCTTCTTTATCGATTCATCTATCAATGGACATTTAGGTTGCTTCCAATTCTTGGCTATTGTAAATAGTGCTGCGATAAACATAGGGGTGCACTGATCTTTCTCATACTTGATTGCTGCATTCTTAGGGTAAATTCCTAGGAGTGCAATTCCTGGGTCAAATGGTAGGTCTGTTTTGAGCATTTTGATGTACCTCCATACTGCTTTCCACAATGGTTGAACTAACTTACATTCCCAGCAGCAGTGTAGGAGGGTTCCCCTTTCTCCACAGCGTCGCCAACATTTGTTGTTCTCTGTCTTTTGGATGGCAGCCATCCTTACTGGTGTGGGGTGTTACCTCATTGTAGTTTTAATTTGCATTTCTCTGATAATTAGCGATGTGGAGCATCTTTTCATGTGTCTGTTGGCAATCTGTATTTCTTTTTTGGAGAATTGTTCAGTTCCTCTGCCCATTTTTTAATTGGGTTATTTGTTTTTTGTTTGTTGAGGCGTGTAAGCTCTTTATATATTCTAGACCTCAAGCTTTTATCGGATGTGTCATTTTTAAATATATTCTCCCATACTGTAGGGTTCCTTTTTGTTCTATTGATGGTGTCTTTTGCTGTACAGAAGCTTCTCAGCTTAATATAGTCCCACTTATTCATTTTTGCTGTTGTTTTCCTTGCCCGGGTATATATGTTCAAGAAAAGGTCACTCATGTTTATGTCTAAGAGGTTTTTGCCTATGTTTTCTTCCAAGAGTTTAATGGTTTCATCGCTTACATTCAGGTCTTTGATCCATTTTGAGTTTCCTTTTGTATATGGGGTTAGACAATGGTCCAGTTTCATTCTCCTACATGTAGCTGTCCAGTTTTGCCAGCACCATCTGTTGAAGAGACTGTCATTTCACCATTATATGTCCATGGCTCCTTTATTGAATATTAATTGACCATATATGTTTGGGTTAATGTCTGGATTCTCTAGTCTGTTCCATTGGTCTGTGGCTCTGCTCTTGTGCCAGTACCAAATTGTCTTGATTACTATGGCTTTATAGTAGAGCTTGAAGTTGGGGAGTGAGAACCCCCTACTTTATTCTTCTTTCTCAGGATTGCTTTGGCTATTCGGGGTCTTTGGTGCTTCCATATGAATTTTTGAATTATTTGTTCCAGTTCATTGAAGAATGTTGCTGGTAGTTTCATAGGGATTGAATCAAATCTGTATATTGCTTTCGGCAGGATGGCCATTTTGATGATATTAATTCTTCCTAGCCATGAGCATGGGATGAGTTTCCATCTGTTAGTGTCCCCTTTAATTTCTCTTAAGAGTGACTTGTAGTTTTCAGAGTATAAATCTTTCACTTCCTTGGTTAGGTTTATTCCTATGTATTTTATTTTTTTTTGATGCAATTGTGAATGGAGTTGTTTTCCTGATTTCTCTTTCTGTTGGTTCATTGTTAGTGTATAGGAAAGCAGCAGATTTCTGTGTGTTGATTTTGTATCCTGCAACTTTGCTGTGTTCCGGTATCAGTTCTAGTAGTTTTGGGGTGGAGTCTTTAGGGTTTTTTATGTACAGTATCATGTCATCTGCAAATAGTGACAGTTTAACTTCTTCTTTACCAATCTGGATTCCTTGTATTTCTTTGTTTTGTCTGATTGTCGTGGCAAGGACCTCCAGTACTATGTTAAATAACAGTGGAGAGAGTGCGCATCCCTGTCTAGTTCCCGATCTCAGAGGAAATGCTTTCAGCTTCTCGCTGTTCAATATAATGTTGGCTGTGTGTTTATCATAGATGGCCTTTATTATGTGGAGGTACTTGCCCTCTATTCCCATTTTGCTGAGAGTTTTTATCATGAGTGGATGTTGAACTTTGTCAAATGCTTTTTCAGCATCTATGGAGATGATCATGTGGTTTTTGTCTTTCTTTTTGTTGATGTGGTGGATGATGTTGATGGACTTTCGAATGTTGTACCATCCTTGCATCCCTGGGATGAATCCCACTTGGTCATGGTGTATGATCCTTTTGATGTATTTTTGAATTCGGTTTGCTATTATTTTGTTGAGTATTTTTGCATCTACGTTCATCAGGGATATTGGTCTGTAGTTTTCTTTTTTGGTGGGGTCTTTGCCTGGTTTTGGTATTAGGGTGATGTTAGCTTCATAGAATGAGTTTGGGAGTATCCCCTCCTCCTCTATTTTTTGGAAAACTCTAAGGAGAATGGGTATTATGTCTTCCCTGTATGTCTGATAAAATTCCGAGGTAAATCCATCTGGCCCGGGGGTTTTTGACTTTCGTAGTTTTTTGATTACCGCTTCAATTTCGTTGCTGGTAATTGGTCTGTTTAGATTTTCTGTTTCTTTCTGGGTCAATCGTGGAAGGTTGTATTTTTCTAGGAAGTTGTCCATTTCTCCTAGGTTTCCCAGCTTGTTAGCATATAGGTTTTCATAGTATTCTCTAATAATTCTTTGTATTTCTGTGGGGTCTGTTGTGATTTTTCCTTTCTCATTTCTGATACTGTTGATTTGTGTTGACTCTCTTTTCCTCTTAATATGTGTGCCTAGAGTCTTATCTATTTTGTTTATTTTCTCGAAGAACCAGCTCTTGTTTTCATTGATTTTTGCTATTGTTTTATTCATCTCAGTTTTATTTATTTCGTCTCTGGTCTTTATTATGTCCCTGCTTCTGCTGACCTTAGGCCTCATTTGTTCTTCTTTTTCCAATTTCGATAATTGTGACATTAGACCATTCATTTGGGATTGTTCTTCCTTCTTTAAATATGCCTGGATTTCTATGTACTTTCCTCTTAAGACTGCTTTTGCTGCGTCCCACAGAAGGTGGGGCTTTGTGTTGTTGTTGTCATTTGTTTCCATATATTGTTGGATCTCCATTTTGATTTGGTCATTGATCCATTGATTATTTAGGAGCATGTTTTTAAGCCTCCATGTGTTTTTGAGCCTCTTTGCTTTCTTTGTACAGTTTATTTCTAGTTTTATGCCTTTGTGGTGTGAAAAGCTGGTTGGTAGGATTTCAATCTTTTGGAATTTTCTGAGGCTCTTTTTGTGGCCTAGTATGTGGTCTATTCTGGAGAATGTTCCATGTGCACTTGAGAAGAATGTATATCCTGTTGCTTTTGGATGTAGAGTTCTATAGATGTCTATTAGGTACATCTGCTCTACTGTGTTGTTCAGTGCTTCCGTGTCCTTACTTATTTTCTGCCCAGTGGATCGATCCTTTGGGGTGAGTGGTGTGTTGAACTCTCCTAGAATGAATGCATTGCAGTCTATTTAACCCGTTTAGTTCTGTTAGTAATTGTTTCACATATGCTGGTGCTCCTGTGTTGGGTGAATATATATTTAGAATGGTTATTACTCTTGTTTGACTGAGCCCTTTATCATTATGTAGTGTCCTTCTTTATCTCTTGTTACTTTCTTTGTTTTGAAGTCTATTTTGTCTGATATTAGTACTGCAACCCCTGCTTTCTTCTTGCTGTTGTTTGCTTGAAATATGTTTTTCCATCCCTTGACTTTTAGTCTGTACCTGTCTTTGAGTTTGAGGTGAGTTTCTTAAAAGCAGCATATAGATGGGTCTTGCTTTTTTATCCATTCTATTACTCTGTGTCTTTTGCTTGGTGCATTCAGCCCATTAACATTTAGGGTGACTATTGAAAGATATGTACTTATTGCCATTGCAGGCTTTAAATTCGTGGTTACCAAAGGTTCAAGGTTAGCCTCTTTAGTGTCTTACTGCCTAACTTAGCTCACTTATTGAGCTGTTATATACACTGTCTGGAGATTCTTTTCTTCTCTCCCTTCTTATTCCTCCTCCTCGATTCTTCATATGTTGGGTGTTTTGTGCTGTTCTCTTTCTAGGAGTGCTCCCATCTAGAGCAGTCCCTATAAGATGTTCTGTAGAGGTGGTTTGTGGGAAGCAAATTCCCTCAGCTTTTGTTTGGCTGGGAATTGTTTAATCCCACCATCATATTTGAATGATAGTCGTGCTGGATACAGTATCCTTGGTTCAAGGCCCTTCTGTTTCATTGTATTAAATATATCATGCCATTCTCTTCTGGCCTGTAGGGTTTCTGTTGAGAAATCTGATGTTAGCCTGGTGGGTTTCCCTTTATAGGTGACCTTTTTCTCTCTAGCTGCCTTTAAAACTCTTTCCTTGTCCTTGATCTTTGCCATTTTAATTATTATGTGTCTTGGTGTTGTCTTCCTTGGATCCTTTCTGTTGGGGGTTCTGTGTATTTCCGTGGTCTGTTGGATTATTTTCTCCCCCAGTTTGGGGAAGTTTTCAGCAATTATTTCTTCTAAGATACTTTCCATCTCTTTTCCTCTCTCTTCTTCTTCTGGGACCCCTATAATACGGATATTGTTCCTTTTGGATTGGTCACACAGTTCTCTTAACATTGTTTCATTCCTGGAGATCCTTTTATCTCTCTCTATGTCAGCTTCTATGCTTTCCTGTTCTCTGGTTTCAATTCCATCAATGGCCTCTTGCATCCTATCCATTCTGCTTATAAACCCTTCCAGAGTTTGTTTCATTTCTGCGATCTCCTTTCTGGCATCTGTGATCTCTCTCCGGACTTCATCCCATTTCTCTTGCATATTTCTCTGCATCTCTGTCAGCATGTTTATGATTCTTATTTTGAATTCTTTGTCAGGAAGACTGGTTAGGTCTGTCTCCTTCTCTGGTATTGTCTCAGTGATCTTTGTCTGCCTGTAGCTTTGCCTTTTCATGGTGATAGGAATAGTTTGCAGAGCTGGGACGAGTGACGGCTCGAAGAACTTCCCTTCTTGTTGGTTTGTGGCCCTCCTCTCCTGGGAGAACAGCGACCTCTAGTGGCTTGTGCTGCGCAGTTGTGCGCAGACAGGGCTTCTGCTTACTGCCCGGCTGCTATGGAGTTTATCTCCGCTCTTAATGTGGGTGTGGCCTGGTTTGGGCCTCTGCTCCAAAGTGGTGTAGTCGCGAGTGGGAGCGGCCTGGAGGCTATTTATCTCCATAAGGGGCCTCCCTGCTTCCTGCTGCCCTGGGGATTAGGGTGCCCAGAGATCCCCAGATTCCCTACCTCTCGATTAAGTGTCCCACCCTGCCCGTTTAAGACTTCCAAAAAGCACCCGCCAAAACAAAACGACCACCAAAAAAAAATTAAATTAAAAAAAAAAATGTGGCCGCTCGTTTTTCTTTATTCACCGGTGCCAGCCTCAGGCATCTGCTCACAGGTCTTGCTGCCCTGTTTCCCTAATATTGGGGGCCCTATCCCTGTAAGACTTCCAAAAAGCGCTCGCCAAAAGAATACAGCAAAAAATAAAAAATAAAAATGGCCGCTCGCTTTTCTCATGTCCTCTGGCGCCAGGCCTCCGGTGCCCGCTCACTGTTCTTGCTGCCCTGTTTCCCTAGCATCCAGGTCCCCCTGGGCATGTACTGTGTCTGCGCTCTGGCCCGGATGGCTGGGACTGGGTGTTCGTCAGTCCTGGGCTCCGTCTCCCTCCCGCTCTGCCTATTCTTCTCCTACTGGGAGCTGGGGGGAGGGGCGCTCGGCTCCCGCGGGGCCGGGGCTTGTATCTTGCCCCCTTCGCTAGGCGCTGGGTTCTCTCAGGTGCGGATGTGGTCTGGATATTGTCCTGTGTCCTCTGGTCTTTATTCTAGGAAGGGTTGTCTTTGTTATATTTTCATAGATATATGTGGTTTTGGGAGGAGATTTCCGCTGCTGTACTCACGCCGCCATCTTCCGCCCCTCTCTCTCTGTGCTTTTTATTTTAGTTTTTTTTTTATCTTTTCTCACTTTCTCAGACCTTCAGGATAATGTTGAATAGAAGTGGTAAGATGGGATATCTTTGCCACATTCTTGATCTAGAGAGAAATTGTTTAGTCTTCCATTGTTAATTATGATGTTATCTATTGGTTTTACCATAGATGAGCTTTGTCAGATTGAGGACATTCCCTGTGTTCCCTGTTACTGAGAATTATAATTTTTGGGTGTTGAATTTTGTCAGGTGATTTTACATATACTTATCATGTAGTTCTTTTTTTGCATTACTGTGATGTATGTCAGTGCATACATTGCTGGATTTGATTTGCTGAAAGTGTCAGGAATTTTCACATATATGTTCATGAGGTATATTGGTTTATAGTTTCTCTTACCACAATATCTGTGTCAGGTTTTGGAATCAGGGTAACACCAGCCTCATAAACTCACTTGGAGTGCTCTCCATCTTCTATGGTATAGAATAGTTTTTATTTAATTGGTAATATTTCTTCCTTAAATGTTGAATAAAATTCACTAATGAAACTATCTTGGTCTGGAGTAGTCTTTGGAATTTTTAGTCTATGATTTCAATTTTAGAAGTTACATGTAGAACTTGTTCATCTATTTCTTCTTAGTATTGGTAGTTGTGTCTTTTACACCTTACCAATGATGTTTACTTCTTTCATAAAATTATTCATAAGTCTCTTATATTTTTAATATTTTTAGGATGTGTAGTGATGATCTCTCTTACATTCCTGATTTTGATTATTTGTGTTATCCCTATTTTCTGGATTAGTCTGGCTGGTATTTTCAATTTTGCTAATCTTTTCCAAGAAACCGCATATGGTTTAATTGATATTCATTATTGTTTGTGTTTCTTATTTCATTGATTCTGCTATTAGCTTTATTATTTCCTTTCTCTATTATTGTCTCATTTACTATAACTTTTTTTTAGTGTTTGCTTTAGTGTTTACCATATGCATCTTGAACTTATCACAGTTTACTTTCAAATAAAATTATGCCACTTTGTGTACAATCACAAACCTTAAAACTGTAAGCTTCCATGTGCTCTTTTTATATGTTAATATATTATAAATCCCATGATATATTATTATTTTTAAGGTGTCAATTACCTTTTGAAGAGATTACAAATTTTGAGAAATATTATTTTTAAATATTTACCCCCATTTCTAGAACTCTATTCCTTTGAGTAGATGTGAATTTGTGTCTGGCATTATTTTCCCTTTGCCTGAAGAAATATGTTTCATTTCTTGTAGTATAGATTTGCTAGATATTTTCTCAACCTTTTTTTTTGTCTGTAAAGTCTTAACTTCACCTTTGTTTTTGTAAGATATTTTCTGGGTAGACTGTTTTATCATTACAGCCTTTAAAGATGTTGCTGCATTTTCTTCTAGTTGGCATTTTTTCAAGAGAAGTTCAATAAAATTTTTCTTCTTTCTCCTTTATATTAATGTTCTTTTTTTTCCCCAAAAGCCTTTAGAATTTTCTGTTTATCACAGGTTGTCAGGAGTTTGGCTATCATGTGTACTGGTGTGGTCTTATTTTGTTTATCCTTCTTGGATATTACTCAGACTTTTGGTTCAGTCGGTTCTAAATGTTCATTCATCTAATTTGAAATAAAAGAACAGCCTTTTTTTCTATTTTTCTTTTTGCCTGAAACTAGATACATATATGAGATGATACTATCATCCCACATGTCATTGATCTTCTATTCATTTTGTTCATTCAGTCATTTTTCTCCTGTTGGATTTGGATAATTTCTATTGCTATGTCTTCAAATTCACTAATCTTCTCTAGCATACAACTTGCTCTTAATTCCATCCAGTGTGTGTTTTTCATTTTAGATATTTCATTTATAATCTCTAGAGGTTTCATTTGGGGTTAATTTTGTATATTCCTTTTCTTTCTGCCTCATATTCATGTTTTCTCATACCTTATTGTTCTTCTAGATCCTATTTATTTAGCTGTTAGGAGGCTTTATCTGCTAATTCCATTATCTGTCATTTGGTGGTCTGTTTCAGTTGACTTTCTCCTGGTTTGGGGTCCTGTTTTCATGTTTCTTGGCATATGTGTTCATTTTTTATTGGATGCCCAATTTGTGAATGTTGTGATTTGGGGAGCAAGATTTTCTTGAGTTGCTTTAGTATCGGTTGTTCTGGTGCTCAGTGAAGTTATTCAGGAGGAGGCAGATCCTTTTAAAGATTGCTTTTAAGCTTTGCTAGAGTGACCCCGGAGAGTCCTTTAGTCTTGGGATAACTTATACCCACTACTAAGTTGATATCCTTCCCTGGATTTGACCTGATATGTATTAAGTAGTTCTTTTCCACTTCCAGCTAGTGGAAACAAAACCTATGCACAGCCCTCTTTGGGAATTATTTTTTAGTCTATTGTTTCCAGTGGTTCTTTTTCCATTCCTGAGTAGTTCTCTGTGATTAATTCTCTGTATATTAATCAGTCAAATACGTGACGGGACCTCTCTATAAACATCTGAATTTCTATCTCTATATATTATGTAGTCACTTCTCTTGGTGCTCCACCTCATTCATTCCGGATTGTTGACTTCCCTTCACTCTAATACCTGTCTTCTCTACAGAGACTGATGGAAATTCCCAGGCTCTGTTTAGGCTGCTCTTCTCTGAGGCTTAGGAGCTGTCACCCAGCATATATTGGGTCAGTCATAGAACTTACTCTCTTTGTTTCACTTTTTTCAGAGATCAGGTTCTGTGCTACCTCTTTTCCAATGCCTAAACACTCAAATATGCTGTGTGTAATTTTTCCCAGTTTTCTAGTTATGTAAGACCAAAGGACAAATATAGCCTGTTAGCCCATTATAGCTTGAAGAGAAATTTGAATAGTAACATATGGGTAGTGTCCACCCTGTTGAATAACTCAGATCTAGAGCCTTTAGAAAACTGTTAGCAAGACTGGAACAAAAAGAATCATTGAAGGAGAACAAGGCTAAATTGAAGACATGGGATGGGTGTTGATCTTTTTAGGTGGTGTGAAGTTGGGTAATGTGTGCTTAAAGCTTGTGCTAAAGCAGAGGATAGGACAATTAGAAAAGACATGACATAATAAGTGAGTGTTAAATTAACTAATGTTTCAAAAATACTTTGGAAAATATAATGAGGGACCGATATGTTGGTCTTGCTGCTAATATTATTTTCCCGGTGATCTGATGTTAAGATGAGCAGCTGCATCACAGATACCACAAACAAATAGGGACATCTGTCTAAATTCCAGGCTTCCCTGCCATATAGCATGCTTAGGGATTTCTAATCCCAAAAAGACAGTTTACAATGTCTCTGCTGTGCCCCAAAGTATATGAGGAAGTAGCAGTTAAGTTGATCAAGGATAGCTTCTTTTCAGGATGTTAAGAGACCTGGCACTTTGCCAACATGAAGCACAGAAGAAAAGGGGTAGCTGCCATTGAACCTGCCTTTCATAGTTCCATACTATCCAGAGTGATCCCCCGAAGGGCCTTAATCCCTGGAAGTCCTATTACTGAAGGTCAAATACTGAGAGTCCAGCATGTCAGGAACTGTTCCTTGTGTGCAGTCCTTATGATAACTGATGGCCTCTGGATGTGAAAAATGTACAGGATCTTCCCAATAAGTTGTTCATGGCTGCAGTAATGTCAGGCTAAATCAGAGTCAAGGGGTCCGTCCTCTCAGGATGAGGAATTACATTTAAGTGTCTATGGAAGTTTTATTTCCAGGTTATCATTCCAAGAAGGCCTCATCATGACTGACCTCTTTTTATGGGACAGACCATTAAAGAAAATAGGCGATAAATTGCATTGCTTGCCCTCCGTATTTACAGTGCAGCATATACAATTCACTAAAAGATATATAATCACACAAGCTTCTATTAGTCACTGTCAGGATGTCTGACAGTTTTGCTTGCTTGTACCCAGTCCACCAGAAGTTTTAATCAGAAGTAATGGTGTAGCTGCATTTTTCTTTAGGAAATGCTTGTCTTTAACATACAATAAGCCAGACAGTAGATATCAGCTGCTGGATTGTAAGAGAACATCAGAGACTCTAGAGTTGTCCCAAGTAGGCCACAGGAGTGATGGAGGTAGGAAAAAAACACTGCGATAAATTCATTCACAGAAGGAACAGGTAAAATCACAAGGAGCTCTTAAATAAGGAAAGCCGGGAAAAGGCTCAGCGGAAGGAGGCACAGTAGAGGACCGTGGTCAAGAGATGGAGAGTGGGGTCTTCCTCAAGTCCTGTAGGAGGCACCGTAGCCTAGTGCCAAGGATGTGAGCTCAGACAGAGGGTCAGCTCCTTGCTCTGATTCTTGGTTTGGATGCCTTTGTTCTATGACCTTGAGCTGGCATCTAAAAAATAGAAACAATACTTCCTACTTCCAACAGCTTTGCAGAAATCAAATGAATTAAAGTTTGTGCAAGCACAGCCTGTAAATTTAGATTAGTGCTCAGATGTGGCTGGGCGGGCAATCCTGCTGCCCAGGATTGACTTTTTCTGTGAAAATGGAGCCTCGGGAGGGGCGGAGGGGTAACTCATTCTGGGGCAAGGAAGAAGCTTAGACGACCAATTTTAAGGACCTGATGGAAGTGTAGGAGTACAGATGTGATTTGGGGACCATCCATTGCCTACCAGAGCCCATGCACATCTATTTCTGAGTCTTAGGAGACCGGCTGCAATGAACAAAGAAAAGCCTTGTTTTGCTACATGAATACTGAGAATAAGAGACTGGTTTTGTCATAACTACGTGTGGTCTGTGCCAATGTACAGCATTACCCTCTTTTTGGATTCCTACTGGACTGTGAAAAACATAGCAGCTTGATTCCTGAGGTACTCCAATGCATGTGCAGAAAAGCAGGGGGAGTCGTGCTGTGGTGGCTTCACAGTCTGCCTCATATCAGTTGAATTAGTCTTGCAAAAAGGTAATTTTCAATGCCTGCAGCAAGAGAAGAGGAAAATGGTGGGTATTGTGAGGAGGTTCACAGCAGAAGTGAGACATCCCCACGGGGTTTCCAGATTTCATTTAGGGGAGGGACTGTGAGGACGTCTGGTTTGATCATTATGTTAGGAAAGGGCATTTATTTTCCCCAGCTTTTAGATCTAGGCTGGTGAAGCTTGGAGAATGTGAGGCCATAGAGGGACATGGCAGCCTGGTGTTGGCTGCAAAATAAGGGTTCAATACCTGTTACCTCCTTTCTCTTTTCTCTTCTTTCTGGAGACAGACATTTATAAATGCATAGTAAAGACAGACGCAAAGACATTTTCCTCTAATTCCTGTTTTTCTGCTTAAGGTACCCCCCCAAAATCTCCCTGTAGAGAATGTTAAGTAGCTATTCAGAATGTCTAAGAAGTTGCCAAATTGACACAAACCAGAAAGCCACGGCAGCTGAGAAAGATGGTTTAACTGGGGGTCAGGAGTCCTGAATCTTTACTCTGCTCTGTGTCACCTAGTTGTATGACCGTGAGCAAGTTATTTAATCTTCCAGGACTCAGTTTTCTTGTTGTAAAAGAGGGCTAAATGAACACCAAGGCCCTTTCTTTCTCTTTCATTCAAGTTCCTCTGATTTCTAAATCATCTGGTTCTGTCAGGAGTTCTTCAGTGAGTGGCAGAAGGAGTTAGGATGAAGGTTGACATTGTCACAATAGACTTAAGTGAGGTGCCGGGGGGCTCAGCAGACACTAAGGAAACCAGCTGACTGAAATCAAGTGTTCTTTGGCAATGACTAAGAGACAAGATTAAAAGTATGGACCAGGGTCCAAAGGTGGTTCAGGCCAAGCTAAAAACCTCTCCTCATCTTGATTTCTTTCACATTTATCTGACTTAATTGGGATCGGGCCTCCTCCCAAGAAATCTGTACCACTGTCAGGCAAGGCAAGCAATGATTTTGTGTATTTTACTTCCATGTATAGTAGATAGTTAGCATTTCTGCAGAATAATAATGATAGTAATAATTACCATTTATTGAGTGCTTGGCTAAGCTAGTTGCAAATCCAAAATGCTTTGCATTCATTTTCTCATCCTGTTCTCCTAACACCCTATGAGGTCGGATCATTGTCTAACGCACTTTATAAATGGTGAGACCTTAGCTCAGAGATATTTCCTGTCAAAGTCCACACAGCAGGTAAGTAATGGAGCCAGGATTTGAATCTGCATCTGTTCTAACCCCCACTGCTGGGCTTTACATTGACTCCTTTGAGGCTGGGACTGTATAGCTGACATCCCAGCAAGCCACGCAGTACAGAACACATCAAAGTCTTTGAGCACTTTAATGGTAAATGAATTAATCAAAAATAATTAATCGTCTCAAGCATATTAAACACAAAATAACTAGGACATGGTTGGGTCTCCACATGAGTTCCTCCTGATGAAGCACTTTTTTTTTCACTGTGACAGAAATAAAGTTTTTCCGTAATTTGAAGCATATACAGCAATTAATTCTACATTTATATGGCCGGATTTTTTTAGAACTGTATTTTAATTTTTTAAAGTGCCATTTTTAGTACCCGTGCCTTAACTGATAATTATTTTGGGAAGGGGGCAGGAGCAAGAGGATTTCAGTGGCCGCACACACAGTTTTTAATGCAGCAGCTGCAAGGCTTAAATCAACCCTGTGCCGAGAGCCCTGTAGCCTCTCAGAGGAAGGATAGTCTGGAGCTAGTGCTTCCCACTTCAAGGCCTCTGGTTTGGATCTAGTCACAGGTGAGTGTGGCTGAAGGTCACCTTCACTTGACAGCTCCTTGGTGGCTTCAGTGAGTGATATAGTGGACTTGCTCAGTTTCCTTCCGGGCGGCCACCCAGACTCATTCTGAAGGCTCTTCTGCAAATGTGGGGCCAGCCCTGGCATAGTACTCATCATCATATCCCCTCAAGGTGTAGGTCACGGCTAATTCTGACTATTATTATTATTATTATTACTATATTCACCGAGAGGCATCTAGCAAAATGCCAGTTTGGAAAAAAATAAGCACCATTAGCGTGAGTTGCTGTTGGCCAGGATGGCTGGAGGTGAGCACATGGTATGAAATTCATCTCCCTTGTTCCACCTGGCTCCTCCCCACACCTCAAAGTCCGTTGCAGACCCCAGCCCACCACACGCTCCTAAGGAACAGTGAGCCTGGGATGCTCCACGAGTTCCGATCTCCTCTCCTGTCTGTGGACAGTCTTACAGCTCATTACCATTCATGATTTCAAATTATCATGTGCTCTCTTTTTGGACGCTCAAGTAGGAAAAACAGGCAGGACATTAAGATCTTCCACAGGCTCCTTGACTCATGAACCTTGGTTTAATATAACCTCTCAGATGCTCTCATTTGAACAACCTGGTTTCCTCCAAGGAGTCCTTCCCTGAGGCCCTCATTAACATATCAAGTCTAGAAGTTACCCCTAGCAGCCACACAGCACCTCACCGTGACTCCTAGCATGTAGAAAGCACCATGGAAGAGGCAGGTATGCTTTCTCTCGGGCCACCTCCTTAATGATTTATGCTGCTTACACCTTCGAATGCTTATGTTCCTTTAAGAGAACATTAATCCATTAATTAGATGTTAGCTTAATATTTAAATCTGTGATCTCCTAGACACTTTTCCATCATAGCTCTACTTCAGTCATTTAATTCTGAATGGCCATGTGTTTTTAATTATTATAACTTTGACTCTTCCTTTGTTTTAACCTTTCTGTCTCAGATAGGAACCCTGGGCCCATGGAGTCCTGTGTTTTACTTGAGCCCGAAAACCTCTCCTGTTCATGTATCTCTCCCATGGGTGACTTCATTTTGAGACAACGTGTGCTTGTAGGAGGGACCTGGGCATAGCCTACGGAGTCCATGGGCAAGAGGTAAGGTGCTCCATGACTGCCATAGTAGGGTTAATAGTGCTTAATAAATATATGTGGGATCAACTGAATAAACTAATGACTGTGCCGTGCTCCCATGAGCGATTCCCTCCATTCTTTCCCATTCGGCTCACTCGGCCCTGAGGGAATCCCTGGCCACTGAGAACTTGACCTCACATACTTACTGAAGGAGACAAAGCCTCCTGATTCAACCACCTGGTCCAATACATAACTGCCGCCTGTACACCGATTACCTTAGTGATACAGGCAGAAGTTCTTAGCTGCTTGTGTAGTGCTTGTGATATTCTACCTTTGCACCTGGCTGTAAGAAATACTACATAGTTTAATTTTTCTGAATCAAATTAGTTCTGAGTTTGTGCCCACACTAGTCATGGTTGGGAGAAATTCAACTCAGTAATAGTTTTGGAGACAGGTGGCTTATCTGAGTGTCCAGACACTGAAGAAATGTTCTCTAATCTTCAGTCTACTATGGTTGTTTCTGATACGTACATTGCTCAAGTCCACATGATCCAGCCACAGTATGTAGACCTTTTGTTACACCAGCATGGATGCAGAGGTCTTGATGTGTTCACATCTTTAATACCTGGCATCCGACCTCAGTAAACATACAGTCCAGGGTGCTGTAAGGGAATTGGTCCAAGCTCTCATTCCTTTCCAGTCAATCCCTTCCTTCTCTAGGACCAGCTGTTTTTGTCTTTAACTGTTAGAGTATTTTTCTCTCTATTCCTTTGTTTTGGGGAAGATCTTGATAGCTAGTGTGACCGTATATCATTTAAATCAGGACCCTTCTAAGGATAAAAGGGAACATCAGTGATAACCATACCAGGAAAACAGCCATAAGCTAGGGTGTATGATTATCATATGTGTAGGCCTTCCTCAGCGAATCTTTAGGAGCTCAATGTTGATTTCTTTTTCTTGAAGGTGACAATAGGCCAAGAAGGAGCTGCCATTTGTTAGCCTTTCCTGTCAACTCAGAGGATAGAACAATTTATGTTCCCCAGATCAAACAACAATGCTCTCTCTGGGAAGGTTAATCTCCCTGGCAGTGCATGTGTGTGAACAGAGAGAGAATGTCAGCACCCTCTTGGTCACCAAGATCTACCAAAACTACCTTAGAGGGCATTGGGATAAAGTGTCTCTGAACAGACTACCAAGGAGCAAATATTCATGAACCTGTAGTGTCCATTTATCTTACCTAATGGCTGCAGTTTCCCTTTGCTTTATGCTCTGAAGAGAGGAGTAGAGGTTGTTGCATTGTGTGGTGAAGCTGCTGCTCAAATGCAAGTGTAGATAAAAGCTCAGTTGAGATGGTCTCAGATTCAGAGCCTTCCAAGGCAGGAAATGAACAAGGCCTCTATTTCCAAAAGCCATTAAGGGCGAGTCGCAGGCACTCAAGCTTTCACTTTAACAGCAAAAAGCCTCCATCTCAGGAGCTCAAATGTGTCTCCAAGGTGAACCTTGGAGGGTGGCAGAGTGTAGCGATTACTATAGCCATTTGTTTCCTACACACAGCAGCCCCCAGGTGGAGAAATGTGAGTAAACTTGCTTTTTTTCCTCTGGATTATTTTTTTCCTGAGTCTGCACGATGCCACCGCAGAGGAGGCTGAGTGGTGTTTTCCTGTCCTGCTGTCATACTGAGTGCAGCCCAACATCTATTGGTTGCTGTGGAAGCCTAGTCTCCCCAATGGACAATTAGACATTTTGAGAACATAGAATGTCAATCCTCAATCAAAAGACACAGAGAAACCCAATTATCCTACAAAGGAGAAGAGAAGAAAAAATCAGCACCCTGCCCTTCTTCCATAGGGTTATAGAGGAACAATTTCTCATTCACTGTGGTGATGCTTTTGAGGTGAAGAGTTGGTTCTGTAGCTTTTGTGAATGTAGATTTTATTTTTATCTTTTAGGTCTCTGAAAATATGGCTATACTTCTTTTGTTTACATGGTGAAAAATATAAGACATCTTCCCATATTGCCTGAGAGATGAAAAATATATTTTGTTTTTGCTTTTAATATCCAGGCTTCCAAAATCATATTTTCTCAGATTCTTATTCAGGGCTTTCCTTTTTCTCTTTTTCCCTTCTCATCTCTAACAGGAAAAAAGGTAAAGCATCCTAAGAGGAAAATTTTACTCCCTTGAAATTAAATATATTCAAGAGGAATTTTCCATATTTGAAGGAAAGAATGTTAAATCTGAGCTGGGGGCTGGGGTATGGGCTTTATTTCCCTAGTCTGTAGCAAGGAGAATGAAAAATATTGATTTGCTCCTGAGAGATGCTGGATCAACTTAATTAAAGTTGTTTAAATACTTTGGAATCTTTTGATGGAAAGGAGCATATAAAAGTGTGATGTAGACTTGAGAAATCAGAAGGAAGCCTTTCCACACCCCATCCCATTTCAGAGCAATATACTGGCAAAGAATCCCTTTCAATATCCATGTATATTTGGTTGTGATAAATATAGTCTCTGACCTTTAACGGATGTAAAAGTGAAAACGCAGAGAAATTGGACATGCTGTGAGGGCTATCGCCTCTTTCACAGAGCCCCTCAGCATATTGATTGGTTGGAAGTGACTTCTGAGAGCTGGTATGTGGCACTTTTTGTATATCCATTCCACTGGGAAAGGAGTGTGTGGGCTTCTAAGATCCTGCACAAGACAAGCCACAATGAGGACTGGAAGAGTCAATAAACCGAACTTTCTGACAGGAGGCTGGCAGGAAGCTCTGTATGACTTTTGTCAGGGGGTAGCCACTTCCTCCCTCTTGATTCTCCATGCAGGATGAAGCAAATATGTCCTCCTAATAGGAGGCTCTGAAGACATATTCCCAGCTGATGCCTCCAGGATCACATTGGTCTTCTGTCAACAGAGTCCATAGGAAATTCAGCTGCAAGGCCTTGAAATCTCCTCATGCTGTCAAGGACTTGATGGTTCCACTTTTCCTCCTACAGCCTCCCAGAGTTCTCTCTCTGGCAAGACTGCTTAATAAAATTGTTGCTGAAGCTCTGTCTTTTAACCTTTACCCATGGGAGTCTGGTACACATTTCCATACTAATTAATAGGTTCCTTTCTTGCAGACCAGGCTCTATGACTTATGGATTGGGTTATAGTAGAAAATTATGCTTGGAACTTTATCAGAGCTTCTTGTGAGACACCCTGTATCATCACATTTGTGCTATCAGGAAAATGGTGTGGAATTTGGCGGACAGGAGGAGGTTTTACTTGAGTACTCTTGACATTGAGTTGACCTCAAAGGGGCTATAGTGAGTAGAGTCACACACTGGGCTGAAGACAGAATAAGGGAAACCATTCTTCTGAGTCCTTTCTTTCCTTGGCCTCTCTCCTAATGAAGGGAAACTTCAACTGTAGGCTCAACCACCCTCCTTATTTTTGAGGCAATCTCATTAGGCTCAAATCTGCTTATCTGATGGGATTTGCTCAGTTCATGGCCCTTTTAACTGGCCCTGGCCACCTTTATGAACTCGTTGGCCACTGTAACTCTTATCTATTGTCTTTATCTCTCAGCACAATTTTGGCTTCTGTCCTAATTTTGGAGTTTGAATTTAGCTGTTTAGTATTTGAATCTTGGCTTTCTCCACTGAAAGGGATTTGGCTCTTCCTCTAGCCTTGGTGCCCCCTGCTTATTTCTCATGAGTATTTCATACCAGTTTTTATTCATGGAACCGCAGACTGATCAAAAACCCTGGAATAACCTCTCGAGTGGGCTATCTATGGAAAAGTCACTGTGGAAAGAAACTAATGTGAGCAGGTGAGATTTGGAATTAATGTTACTGTGATAGACCCTGGACACTTAATCTCGATCAGTATGTTTAATCAACATGTCATCTCCTCACATAGTTACTTTTTTTGGTGATTAGTGCATCTGAAGTCTGCTCTTCTAACATATTTCCAGGATTCAGTACATGATGCCGGTACATTAGTTCTCTAGAATTCATCCTTCATAACTGCAACTATGTATCCTTTGGCCAACATCTCCCCATTCCCAGCAACCCCCTCAACACTGCTCTACTGTCTGCTGCTGTGAGTTTTTTTTTTTTTAAATCTATGCTCATCAAGGATATCAGCTTGTGATTTTCTTTTCTTGTTGTCTGGCTTTGGTGTCACAGTAATGGTAGTCTTATGAGTTTGGGAGTATTTTTGGAAGAGTTTGAGGACTAGGATACATTTTTTTAAGCATTTGGTATACTTCACCAGTGAAGCCATCAGGTCCTGGCATTTTTCTTTATTAGGAGGTTTTTGATTACTGATTGCTTACTGGTTATTGATATGTTCAGATTTTCCATTTTTCCTGTTTCCATCTTGATAAGTTGTGTATTTCCAGGAACTTCTCCATTTTTTCTAGGTTATTCAATTTGTTGGCATGTAAATGTTCATAAGTCTCTTATGATCCTTTAGTTTCTGTGGTTTCAGCTATAATGTCTCTTCTATCATATATAATTTTTTTGTCTTTGTCCTTTTTAGAATAGCTAAAGGTTTATTGATTTTGATTATCTTTTAAAAATGCCAGCTCAGATCAATTGTTTTCTAGTCTCTCTTTCATTTATTTCTGTTCCAATGTTTATTATTTCCTTCCTTCTGCTAACTTTAGGTTCGGTTTGTTCTTCTTTTTCTAGTTCCTTGAGGTTAAAGTCAGGTTGTATACTGAAGATCTTTCTTTTTTCTTTATGTAGGAATTTATCATTATAAACATCTCTTTTGGGACTGCTTTTCCTGAATCCTATAAGTTCTGGTATGTTGTATTTCCATTTTCATTTGTTTCAAGATATTTTAAAATTTCCTTTAACTCATTGGTTGTTCTTTGACTCACTCGTTCAGGAGTGTGTTAATTTCCAGATAGTTGTGAATTTTCCAGCTCTCCTCATATTACTGATTTCTAGCTTCATACCACTGTGCTCACAAAAGATACTTGATATGATTTTAATATTGTTAAATTTGTTAAGACTTGTTTTGTGGTCTAACATATAATCTACCCTGGAGGATGTCCCATGTGCACTTGAAAAGAAAGTTTATTTGTTGCTTTAGGGTAGAATATTCTGTATATGTCTGTTGGTCCATTAATCTGTATGTAGTATTATTCCTTCTGTTTCTTTATTGATTCTCTTTCTGGGTGATTCTTCTAATGTTAAATGTCAGGTATTAACCTTTCCTACTATTATTTTATTGCTGTCTATTTCTCCCTTCAGTTCTGACAGTAAATTTGCTTTATATATTTACATGTTCTGATGTTGGGTGCATATATACTTAAAATTGTTATAGCCTCTTGATGAACTGACCCCTTTATCTTTATATACTAACATTTTTTTGTATGTGTGAGTTTTTATCTCAAAGTCTATTTTGTCTGATGTAAGTATAGCCACCCTTGTTGTCTTTGGTTATCATTTGCATGAGATACCTTTTTCCATATCTTCACTTTCAGCCTTTTTGTGTCCTAAAAGCTAAAATGAGATTGTACAGAGCATATTGTAAGATCATTTTTAAAAAAAATCCACTTAGCTACCATATGTTTTTTGTTTTTTGTTTTTTTTGTAGATAATTATTTTTCATTGAAGGGTAGTTGACGCACAGTATTACATTACATTAGTTTCAGGTGTACAACACAGTGATAAAACATTTATATACATGACAATTCTAGGTTCCAGCTATCACCCTACCAAGCTGTTACAATATCTTGACTATATTCCTTATGCTATACATTACATCCCGGTTACTTATTTATTTTACCATTGGAAGTCTGTACTTTTTTTTTTTTTTTTGTGAGGGCATCTCTCATATTTATTGATCAAATGGTTGTTAACAACAATAAAATTCTGTATAGGGGAGTCAATGCTCAATGTACAATCATTAATCCACCCCAAGCCTAATTTTTGTCAGTCTCCAATCTTCTGAGGCATAACAAACAAGTTCTTACATGGAGAACAAATTCTTACATAATGAATAAGTTACATAGTGAACACTACAAGGGCAGTTATCACAGAAACTTTCAGTTTTGCTCATACATTATGAGCTATAAACAGTCAGTTCAAATATGAATGCTCATTTGGTTTTTATACTTGATTTATATGTGGATACCACATTTCTCTCTTTATTATTATTATTTTTAATAAAATGCTGAAGTGGTAGGTAGATACAAGATAAAGGTAGAAAACATAGTTTAGTGTTGTAAGAGAGCAAATGTAGATGATCAGGTGTGTGCCTGTAGACTATGTGTTAATCCAAGCAGGACAAGGGAAATAAAACATCCACGTATGCAGAAGATTTCTCTCAGAATGGGGGGGTGAGGTTCTAAGCCTCACCTCTGTTGATCCCCAATTTCTCACCTGATGGCCCCCCTGCAACTGTGCCTGTCTTAGGTTGTTCCTCCCTTGAGGAATCTTACCCGTCTCTGGCTAACCAGTCATCTTCCGGGGCCATACAGGGAAATGTAAAGTTGGTAAGTGAGAGAGAAGCCTTATTGTTTGAAATGGTTAGCTTTTTATTTCTTTGCATATTTATGCCCTGTAGCGTCTATGCCCAGCATTTGTCTTGAGGTATCTTTACCACTTGGAAGAATTACGATACTCAGTAAATTTGATATGAGGCACGAATTCTATTTAAGGGTTGTAATTAGGAAAGGAAGAAGAAAAGCTATAGAAGTAGCAGGCGGCACAAAACATGGAAAGATTGATTATTTCTTTGACATGTCTTCTTGTAGAGAAACTTCAGCATGTATAGGTTTTAAGCTACTACTTAAATTGCACACGCACATTAACATAATAGGAGTATAGTTACATAACCAAAGCATACCTGTAATTACCAGCCATCTGCAGTGAAACCAAGAAAACCAGTTAGGCACCTTAGGCATTTGTGAAAACTTATCTATGATATGGTGGATATTGTCCAACTGAACTTGAACAGTCTGAGAGAAATCAGACAAATTAAAACAACCCATTCCTGGGGACTGTTCACATCCCATATGTTCTTTTAACAGTAAATAGTCTGTAGTTGTAAGATTTTGGAGCGCTACAATTTGAACTTCTCCTAATTCTTGTTGAGTTCCAACAGTATAGATCCAGTCAAATTTGTTGTTTTACAGTATGCACAGGCCAGCTTAGATATCTCCTTCATCCCATGGCGAGTCCAGGAGCTGGTGGGGTGAGTGCATCTACAGCTGTAGCAGCGCACGGATCTTTGTTGGGGTTTTTTGATGATCATCTTCTGGCATGAGTCTTCCCGAGAGTGCAGATGTTGGAAGTTCTTTTTCATATCGTATCTTAGTTCATTTTCGGGGAAGCCAAATTAGGCTTTGATCCTCTCTATAAACACAAACAGACCCTTTGCCTACACTTTTATATGCCTTTTATACCCTTGTGTAGAACTCATTGGAGGTTACGACACAGGAACTGCCCTTTTTGTTTTGTTTTGTTTTTCGATATCACTAATCTACACTTACATGACGAATATTATGTTTACTAGGCTCTCCCCTATACCACGTCCCCCCTATAAACCCCTTTACAGTCACTGTCCATCAGCATAGCAAAATGTTGTAGAATCACTACTTGCCTTCTCTGTGTTGTACAGCCCTCCCTTTTTTTCCTACCCCCCCCATGCATGCTAATCTTAATACCTCCCTACTTCTCCCCCCCTTATTCCTCCCTACCCACCCATCCTCCCCAGTCCCTTTCCCTTTGGTACCTGTTAGTCCATTCTTGAGTTCTGTGATTCTGCTGCTGTTTTGTTCCTTCAGTTTTTCCTTTGTTCTTATACTCCACAGATAAGTGAAATCGTTTGGTATTTCTCTTTCTCCGCTTGGCTTGTTTCACTGAGCATAATACCCTCCAGCTCCATCCATGTTGCTGCAAATGGTAGGATTTGCCCTTTTCTTATGGCTGAGTAGTATTCCATTGTGTATATGTACCACGCCTTCTTTATCGATTCATCTATCAATGGACATTTAGGTTGCTTCCAATTCTTGGCTATTGTAAATAGTGCTGCGATAAACATAGGGGTGCACTGATCTTTCTCATACTTGATTGCTGCATTCTTAGGGTAAATTCCTAGGAGTGCAATTCCTGGGTCAAATGGTAGGTCTGTTTTGAGCATTTTGATGTACCTCCATACTGCTTTCCACAATGGTTGAACTAACTTACATTCCCACCAGCAGTGTAGGAGGGTTCCCCTTTCTCCACAGCCTTGCCAACATTTGTTGTTCTCTGTCTTTTGGATGGCAGCCATCCTTACTGGTGTGAGGTGATACCTCATTGTAGTTTTAATTTGCATTTCTCTGATAATTAGCGATGTGGAGCATCTTTTCATGTGTCTGTTGGCCATCTGTATTTCTGTTTTGGAGAACTGTCTGTTCGGTTCCTCTGCCTATTTTTTAATTGGGTTATTTGTTTTTTGTTTGTTGAGGCGTGTGAGCTCTTTATATATTCTGGACGTCAAGCCTTTATCGGATGTGTCATTTTCAAATATATTCTCCCATACTGTAGGGATCCTTCTTGTTCTATTGATGGTGTCTTTTGCTGTACAGAAGCTTTTCAGCTTAATATAGTCCCACTTACTCATTCTTGCTGTTGTTTTCCTTGCCCGGGGAGATATGTTCAAGAAGAGGTCACTCATGTTTATGTCTAAGAGGTTTTTGCCTATGTTTTCTTCCAAGAGTTTAATGGTTTCATCGCTTACATTCAGGTCTTTGATCCATTTTGAGTTTACTTTTGTATATGGGGTTAGACAATGGTCCAGTTTCATTCTCCTACATGTAGCTGTCCAGTTTTGCCAGCACCACCTGTTGAAGAGACTGTTATTTCGCCATTGTATGTCCATGGCTCCTTTATCAAATATTAATTGACCATATATGTCTGGGTTAATGTCTGGATTCTCTAGTCTGTTCCATTGGTCTGTGGCTCTGCTCTTGTGCCAGTACCAAATTGTCTTGATTACTATGGCTTTATAGTAGAGCTTGAAGTTGGGGAGTGAGATCCCCCCTACTTTATTCTTCTTTCTCAGGATTGCTTTGGCTATTCGGGGTCTATGGTGTTTCCATATGAATTTTTGAATTATTTGTTCCAGTTCATTGAAGAATGTTGCTGGTAGTTTCATAGGGACTGCATCAGATCTGTATATTGCTTTTGGCAGGATGGCCATTTTGATGATATTAATTCTTCATAGCCACGAGCATGGGATGAGTTTCCATCTGTTAGTGTCCCCTTTAATTTCTCTTAAGAGTGACTTGTAGTTTTCAGAGTATAAGTCTTTCACTTCCTTGGTTAGGTTTATTCCTAGGTATTTTATTTTTTTTGATGCAATTGTGAATGGAGTTGTTTTCCTGATTTCTCTTTCTGTTGGTTCATTGTTAGTGTATAGGAAAGCCACAGATTTCTGTGTGTTGATTTTGTATCCTGCAACTTTGCTGTATTCCGATATCAGTTCTACTAGTTTTGGGGTGGAGTCTTTAGGGTTTTTTATGTACAGTATCATGTCATCTGCAAATAGTGACAGTTTAACTTCTTCTTTACCAATCTGGATTCCTTGTATTTCTTTGTTTTTTCTGATTGCCGTGGCTAGGACCTCCAGTACTATGTTAAACAACAGTGGATAGAGTGGGCATCCCTGTCTAGTTCCCGATCTCAGAGGAAATGCTTTCAGCTTCTCGCTGTTCAAAATAATGTTGGCTGTGGGTTTATCATAAATGGCCTTTATTATGTTGAGGTACTTTCCCTCTATTCCCATTTTGCTGAGAGTTTTTATCATGAATGGATTTTGAACTTTGTCAAATGCTTTTTTAGCATCTATGGGGATGATCATGTGGTTTTTGTCTTTCTTTTTGTTGATGTGGTGGATGATGTTGATGGACTTTCAAATGTTGTACCCTCCTTGCATCCCTGGGATGAATCCCACTTTTTCATGGTGTACGATCCTTTTGATGTATTTTTGAATTCGGTTTGCTAATATTTTGTTGAGTATTTTTTGCATCTGCGTTCATCAGGGATATGGTCTTTAGTTTTCTTTTTTGGTGGGGTCTTTGCCAGGTTTGGGTATTAGGGTGATGTTAGCTTCATAGAATGAGTTTGGGAGTATCCCCTCCTCCAATATTTTTTTGAAAACTTTAAGGAGAATGGGTATTATGTCTTCCCTGTATGTCTGATAAAATTCCGAGGTAAATCCATCTGGCCCAGGGGTTTTGTTCTTTGGTAGTTTTTTGATTACCTCTTCAATTTTGTTGCTGGTAATTGGTCTGTTTAGATTTTCTGTTTCTTTCTGGATCAATCTTGGAAGGTTGTATTTTTCTAGTAAGTTGTCCATTTCTCCTAGGTTTCCCAGCATGTTACCATATAGGTTTTCATAGTATTCTCTAATAATGCTTTGTATTTCTGTGGGGTCTGTCGTGATTTTTCCTTTCTCGTTTCTGATACTGTTGATTTGTGTTGACTCTCTTTTCTTCTTAATAAGTCTGGCTAGAGGCTTATCTATTTTGTTTATTTTCTCGAAGATCCAGCTCTTGGTTTAATTGATTTTTGCTATTGTTTTATTCTTTTTTTTTTTTTTTTTTTTTTTAAATAATTGTTTTTTATTGAAGGGTAGTTGACACACAGTATTACATTACATGAGTTTCAAGTGTGCAACACAGTGGTAGAACATTTATATACATAATTCTAGGTTCCAGCTATCACCCTACCAGGCTGTTACAATATCTTGACTATATTCCTTATGCTATACATTAAATCCCGGTTACTAATTTATTTTACCATTGGAAGTCTGTCCTTTTTTTTTTTTTTTTTTGTGAGGGCATCTCTCATATTTACTGATCAAATGGTTGTTAACGACAATAAAATTCTGTATAGGGGAGTCAATGCTCAATGTACAATCATTAATCCACCCCAAGCCTAATTTTTGTCAGTCTCCAATCTTCTGAGGTATAACAAACAAGTTTTTACATGTAGAACAAATTCTTACATAATGAATAAGTTACATAGTGAACAGTACAAGGGCAGTCATCACAGAAACTTTCGGTTTTGCTCATGCATTATGAACTCTAAACAGTCAGATCAAATATGAATACTCATTTGGTTTTTATACTTGATTTATATGTGGGTACCACATTTCTCTCTTTATTATTATGATTTTTAATAAAATGCTGAAGTGGTAGGTAGATACAAGATAAAGGTAGAAAACATAGTTTAGTGTTGTAAGAGAGCACATGTAGATGATCAGGTGTGTGCCTGTAGACTTTGTGTTAATCCAAGCTAGACCAGGGCAATAAAACATCCACGTATGCAGAAGATTTCTCTCACAACGGGGGGGTGAGGTTCTAAGCCTCACCTCTGTTGATCCCCAATTTCTCACCTGATGGCCCCCCTGCGACTGTGCCTGTCTTAGGTTGTTCCTCCCTTGAGGAATCTTACCCGTCTCTGGCTAACCAGTCATCTTCCGGGGCCATACAGGGAAATGTGAAGTTGGTAAGTGAGAGAGAAGCCTTATTTTTTGAAAAAGATAGCTTTTTACTTCTTTGCATATTTATGCCCTGTGGCTTCTATGCCCAGCATTTGTCTTGAGGTATCTTTACCACTTGGAAGAATTATGATACTCGGTAAATTTAATATGAGGCACGAATTCTATTTAAGGGTTGTAATTAGGAAAGGAAGAAGAAAAGCTATAGAAGTAGCAGGCGGCACAAAACATGGAAAGATTGATTATTTCTTTGACATGTCTTCTTGTAGAGAAACTTCAGCATGTATAGGTTTTAAACTACTACTTAAATTGCACACACACATTAACATAATAGGAGTATAGTTACATAACCAAAGCATACCTGTAATTACCAGCCATCTGCAGTGAAACCAAGAAAACCAGTTAGGCACCTTAGGCATTTGTGAAAATTTATCTATGATATGGTGGATATTGTCCAACTGAACTTGAACAGTCTGAGAGAAATCAGACAAATTAAAACAACCCATTCCTGGGGACTGTTCACATGCCATATGTACTTTTAACAGTAAATAGTTTGTAGTTGTAAGACTTTGGAGCGCTTCAATTTGCACTTCTCCAAATTCTTGGTTGAGTTCCAACAGTATAGATCCAGTCCAATTTTGTTGTTTTACTGTATGCACAGGCCAGCTTAGATATCTCCTTCCTCATTCCCATGGCAAGTCCAGGAACTGGTGGGATGAGTGCATCTACAGCTGTAGCAGTGCGTGGATCTTTGTTGGGGTTTTTTGATGATCATCTTCTGCCATGAGTCTTCCAGAGAGTGCAGATGTTGGAAGTTCTTTTTCATATCGTATCTTAGTTCATTTTCGGGGTAGCCCAATTAGGCTTTGATCCTCTGTATAAACACAAATAGACCCTTTGCCTACACTTTTATATGCCCTTTATACCCTTGTGTAGAACTCGTTGGAGGTTACCACACAGGAACTGCCCCTTTTTTTTTTTTTTTTGCTATCACTAATCTACACTTACATGACGAATATTATGTTTACTAGGCTCTCCCCTATACCAGGTCTCCCCTATAAACCCCTTTACAGTCACTGTCCATCAGCATAGCAAAATGTTGTAGAATCACTACTTGCCTTCTCTGTGTTGTACAGCCCTCCCTTTTCTCCTACCCCCCATGCATGTTAATCTTAATACCCCCCTACTTCTCCCCCCCTTATCCCTCCCTACCCACCCATCCTCCCCAGTCCCTTTCCCTTTGGTACCTGTTAGTCCATTCTTGAGTTCTGTGATTCTGCTGCTGTTTTGTTCCTTCAGTTTTTCCTTTGTTCTTATATTCCACAGATAAGTGAAATCATTTGGTATTTCTCTTTCTCCGCTTGGCTTGTTTCACTGAGCATAATACCCTCCAGCTCCATCCATGTTGCTGCAAATGATTGGATTTGCCCTTTTCTTATGGCTGAGTAGTATTCCATTGTGTATATGTACCACATCTTCTTTATCCATTCATCTATTGATGGACATTTAGGTTGCTTCCAATTCTTGGCTATTGTAAATAGTGCTGCAATAAACATAGGGGTGCATTCTTAGGGTAAATTCCTAGGAGTGGAATTCCTGGGTCAAATGGTAAGTCTGTTTTGAGCATTTTGATGTACCTCCATACTGCTTTCCACAATGGTTGAACTAACTTACATTCCCACCAGCAGTGTAGGAGGGTTCCCCTTTCTCCACAGCCTCATCAACATTTGTTGTTGTTTGTCTTTTGGATGGCAGCCATCCTTACTGGTGTGAGGTGATACCTCATTGTAGTTTTAATTTGCATTTCTCTGATAATTAGCGATGTGGAGCATCTTTTCATGTGTCTGTTGGCCATCTGTGTTTCTTTTTTGGAGAACTGTCCGTTCAGTTCCTCTGCCCATTTTTTAATTGGGTTATTTGTTTTTTGTTTGTTGAGGCGTGAGAGCTCCTTATATATTCTGGACGTCAAGCCTTTATCGGATGTGTCATTTTCAAATATATTCTCCCATACTGTAGGGATCCTTCTTGTTCTATTGATGGTGTCTTTTGTTGTACAGAAGCTTTTCAGCTTAATATAGTCCCACTTACTCATTTTTGCTGTTGTTTTCCTTGCCCGGGGAGATATGTTCAAGAAGAGGTCACTCATGTTTATGTCTAAGAGGTTTTTGCCTATGTTTTCTTCCAAGAGTTTAATGGTTTCATGGCTTACATTCAGGTTTTTGATCCATTTTGAGTTTACTTTTGTGTATGGGGTTAGACAATGGTCCAGTTTCATTCTCCTACATGTAGCTGTCCAGTTTTGCCAGCACCATCTGTTGAAGAGACTGTCATTTCGCCATTGTATGTCCATGGCTCCTTTATCAAATATTAATTGACCATATATGTCTGGGTTAATGTCTGGATTCTCTAGTCTGTTCCATTGGTCTGTGGCTCTGTTCTTGTGCCAGTACCAAATTGTCTTGATTACTATGGCTTTATAGTAGAGCTTGAAGTTGGGGAGTGAGATCCCCCCTACTTTATTCTTCTTTCTCAGGATTGCTTTGGCTATTCGGGGTCTTTGGTGTTTCCATATGAATTTTTGAATTATTTGTTCCAGTTCATTGAAGAATGTTGCTGGTAGTTTCATAGGGATTGCATCAAATCTGTATATTGCTTTGGGCAGGATGGCCATTTTGACGATATTAATTCTTCCTAGCCACGAGCATGGGATGAGTTTCCATCTGTTAGTGTCCCCTTTAATTTCTCTTAAGAGTGACTTGTAGTTTTCAGAGTATAAGTCTTTCACTTCTTTGGTTAGGTTTATTCCTAGGTATTTTATTTTTTTTGATGCAATTGTGAATGGAGTTGTTTTCCTGATTTCTCTTTCTGTTGGTTCATTGTTAGTATATAGGAAAGCCACAGATTTCTGTGTGTTGATTTTGTATCCTGCAACTTTGCTGTATTCCTATATCAGTTCTAGTAGTTTTGGGGTGTAGTCTTTAGGGTTTTTTATGTACAGTATCATGTCATCTGCAAATAGTGACAGTTTAACTTCTACTTTACCAATCTGGATTCCTTGTATTTCTTTATTTTGTCTGATTGCCGTGGCTAGGACCTCCAGTACTATGTTAAATAACAGTGGAGAGAGTGGGCACCCCTGTCTAGTTCCCGATCTCAGAGGAAATGCTTTCAGCTTCTCGCTGTTCAATATAATGTTGGCTGTGGGTTTATCATAGATGGCCTTTATTATGTTGAGGTACTTGCCCTCTATTCCCATTTTGCTGAGAGTTTTTAACATGAATGGATGTTGAACTTTGTCAAATGCTTTTTCAGCATCTATGGAGATGATCATGTGGTTTTTGTCTTTCTTTTTTTTGATGTGGTGGATGATGTTGATGGACTTTCGAATGTTGTACCATCCTTGCATCCCTGGGATGAATCCCACTTGGTCATGGTGTATGATCCTTTTGATGTATTTTTGAATTCGGTTTGCTAATATTTTGTTGAGTATTTTTGCATCTACGTTCATCAGGGATATTGGTCTGTAGTTTTCTTTTTTGGTGGGGTCTTTGCCTGGTTTTTGTATTAGGGTGATGTTAGCTTCATAGAATGAGATTGGGAGTATCCCCTCCTCCTCTATTTTTTGGAAAACTTTAAAGAGAATGGGTATTATGTCTTCCCTGTATGTCTGATAAAATTCCGAGGTAAATCCATCTGGCCCGGGGGTTTTGTTCTTTGGTAGTTTTTTGATTACCTCTTCAATTTCGTTGCTGGTAATTGGTCTGTTTAGATTTTCTGTTTCTTCCTGGTTCAATCTTGGAAGGTTATATTTTCCTAGGAAGTTGTCCATTTCTCCTAGGTTTCCCAGCTTGTTAGCATATAGGTTTTCATAGTATTCTCCAATAATTTTTTGCATTTCTGTGGGGTCCGTCGTGATTTTTCCTTTCTCGTTTCTGATACTGTTGATTTGTGTTGACTCTCTTTTCTTCTTAATAAGTCTGGCTAGAGGCTTATCTATTTTGTTTATTTTCTCGAAGAACCAGCTCTTGGTTTCATTGATTTTTGCTATTGTTTTATTGTTCTCAATTTTATTTATTTCTTCTCTGATCTTTATTATGTCCCTCCTTCTGCTGACCTTAGGCCTCATCTGTTCTTCTTTTTCCAATTTCGATAATTGTGACATTAGACCATTCATTTGGGATTGCTCTTCCTTTTTTAAATATGCTTGGATTGCTATATACTTTCCTCTTAAGACTGCTTTTGCTGTGTCGCACAGAAGTTGGGGCTTAGTGTTGTTGTTGTCATTTGTTTCCATATATTGCTGGATCTCCATTTTGATTTGGTCATTGATCCATTGATTATTTAGGAGCGTGTTGTTAAGCCTCCATGTGTTTGTGAGCCTCTTTGCTTTCTTTGTACAGTTTTTCTCTAGTTTTATGCCTTTGTGGTCTGAAAAGTTGGTTGGTAGGATTTCAATCTTTTGGAATTTTCTGAGGCTCTTTTTGTGGCCTAGTATGTGGTCTATTCTGGAGAATGTTCCATGTGCACTTGAGAAGAATGTATATCCCGCTGCTTTTGGATGTAGAGTTCTATAGATGTCTATTAGGTCCATCTGCTCTACTGTGTTGTTCAGTGCTTCCGTGTCCTTACTTATTTTCTGCCCAGTGGATCTATCCTTTGGGGTGAGTGGTGTGTTGAAGTCTCCTAGAATGAATGCATTGCAGTCTATATCCCCCTTTAGTTCTGTTAGTATTTGTTTCACATATGCTGGTGCTCCTGTGTTGGGTGCATATATATTTAGAATGGTTATATCCTCTTGTTTGACTGAGCCCTTTATCATTATGTAGTGTCCTTCTTTATCTCTTGTTACTTTCTTTGTTTTGAAGTCTATTTTGTCTGATATTAGTACTGCAACCCCTGCTTTCTTCTCACTGTTGTTTGCTTGAAATATGTTTTTCCATCCCTTGACTTTTAGTCTGTACATGTCTTTGGGTTTGAGGTGAGTTTCTTGTAAGCAGCATATAGATGGGTCTTGCTTTTTTATCCATTCTATTACTCTGTGTCTTTTGATTGGTGCAATCAGCCCATTAACATTTAGGGTGACTGTTGAAAGATATGTACTTATTGCCATTGCAGGTTTTAAATTCGTGGTTACCAAAGGTTCAAGGTTAGCCTCTTTAGTATCTTACTGCCTAACTTAGCTCGCCTATTGAGCTGTTATATACACTGTTATATACTCTTCTTCTCTCCCTTCTTGTTACTCCTCCTCGATTCTTCATATGTCGGGTGTTTTGTGCTGTGCTCTTTCGAGGTGTGCTCCCATCTAGAGCAGTCCCTGTAAGATGTTCTGTAGAGGTGGTTTGTGGAAAGCAAATTCCCTCAGCTTTTGTTTGTCTTGGAATTGTTTAATCCCACCGTCATATTTAAATGATAGTCGTGCTGGATACAGTATCCTTGGTTCAAGGCCCTTCTGTTTCATTGTATTAAATATATCATGCCATTCTCTTCTGGCCTGTAGTGTTTCTGTTGAGAAATCTGATGTTAGCCTGATGGGTTTTCCTTTATAGGTGGCCTTTTTCTCTCTAGCTTCCTTTAAAACTCTTTCCTTGTCCTTGATCTTTGCCATTTTAATTATTATGTGTCTTGGTGTTGTCCTCCTTGGATCCTTTCTGTTGGGGGTTCTGTGAATTTCTGTTGTCTGTTTGATTATTTCCTCCCCCAGTTTGGGGAAGTTTTCAGCAATTATTTCTTCTAAGATACTTTCCATCTCTTTTCCTCTCTCTTCTTCTTCTGGGACCCCTATAATACGGATATTGTTCCTTTTGGATTGGTCACACAGTTCTCTTAATATTGTTTCATTCCTGGAGATCCTTTTATCTCTCTCTATGTCAGCTTCTATGCCTTCCTGTTCTCTGATTTCAATTCCATCAATGGCCTCTTGCATCCTATCCATTCTGCTTATAAACCCTTCCAGAGTTTGTTTCTTTCCTGTGATCTCCTTTCTGGCATCTGTGATCTCCCTCCGGACTTCATCACATTTCTCTTGCGAATTTCTCTGCATCTCTGTCAGCATGTTTATGATTCTTATTTTGAATTCTTTTTCTGGAAGACTGGTTAGGTCTGTCTCCTTCTCTGGTGTTGTCTCAGTGATCTTTGTCTGCCTGTAGCTTTGCCTTTTCATGGTGATAGGAATAGTCTGCAGAACTGGGACGAGTGACGGCTGGAAGGACTTCCTTTCTTGTTGGTTTGTGGCCCTCCTCTCCTGGGAGAACAGCGGCCTCTAGTGGCTTGTGCTGCGCAGCTGCATGCAGACAGGGTTTCTGCTTCCTGCCCGGCTGCTATGGAGTTAATCTCCGCTGTTGCTGTGGGCGTGGCCTGGCTCGGGCAGCTGCTCCAAAATGGTGGAGTCGCGTTGGAGCAGGAGCTGCTGGGAGGCTATTTATCTCTGTAAGGTGCCTCCCTGCTCCCTGCAGCCCAGGGGTTAGGGTGCCCAGAGATCCCCAGATTCCCTACCTCTGGATTAAGTGACCCTACCTGCCCCTCTAAGACTTCCAAAAAGCACCCGCCAAAACAAAACGACCACCAGAAATAAAAAAAAAAAAAAGTTTTTTAAATTTAAAAAAGAAAAGAAAAAAATTTTTAATTAAAAAAAAAAAGGGTGGTCGCTCGTTTTTCTTTATTCTCCGGTGCCAGCCTCAGGCATCTGCTCACCAGTCTTGCTCCCCTTTTTCCCTAGTATTGGGGTCCCTATCCCTTTCAGACTTCCAAAAAGCACTCGCCAAAACAAAACAGCAAAAAAGCAAAAAAAATAATGGTCACGTGCTTTTCTTATGTCCTCCGGCGCCCGGCCTCCAGTGCCCGCTCACTCTTCTTCTGCCCTGTTTTCCTAGCATCCAGGGCCCTGCACTCTGTCCCGGATGGCTGGGGCTGGGTGTTCGGCAGCCCTGTGCTCCGTCTCCCTCCCGCTCTGCCTATTCTTCTCCCGCCGGGAGCTGGGGGGAGGCTCGCTCTGCTCCCGCCGGGCCAGGACTTGTATCTTACACTCTTCGCGAGGCGCTGGGTTCTCTCAGATGTGGATGTGGTCCGGATATTGTCCTGTGTCCTCTGGTCTTTATTCTAGGAGGGGTTGTCTTTGTTTTATTTTCATAGATATTTGTGGTTTTGGGAGGAGATTTCTGCTGCTCTACTCACGCCGCCATCTTCCCTCTGAATCCGCTACCATATGTAATTTGTGGAGAATTTAAAACATTTGCCTTTAAAGTCATTACACATAAGAATTTACTCTTAACATTAAAAGAATTGCTTTCTGAGTACTTTGTAGTTCCTTTGTTCCTATCCTTCTCTCTTTCTTTATGATTTGATGTATGTGTGTGTGTACATGTGTGTTGATATGTTTTGATTCCTTTGTGTTTTGTGTATCTACTACAGGTTTTTTATTTGTAGTTACCATGAAGCTCACATAAAATATCTTATTATTATGAGTCTATTTTAAGCTGACAACTTAATTTGACCATATATAAAATCTCCACAATTTAACTTCTTTCCCCATATTTTATGTTATTGATGTCAATATTTATGTCTTCATATATATGGTGTTACCATTAAAAAATTATGGCAACTATGGTCATTTTTTTTGTTTTCCTTTTTCCTTCAGACTTCTTTTTTTTTTTTATTAAGGTATTATTGATACACACTCTTATGAAGAGCTATGGCCATTTTCAATACTTTTTTCTTTTAATGTTTATAGTAGTTAAAAGTGATGTATGCACCACCAGGGCAGTATTAGAGTGCTGTGAATTTGACTATATTTTTATGTTTAAAGTGAGTTTTTAGTTTCATGTTTTCACATTCGTTTTGTCCATTCATTTCAACTTGAAGAACTCTCATTAGCATTTCTTGTAAGGGCAAGTTTAGTGGTAACGACCTTCCATAGCTTTTGTTTATATGAGAAAATCTTTCCTGTTTTTGAATGACAGCCTTACTGGATATAGTATTCTTGGTTGGTAGGTTTTTTTCTTTCAGCACTTTGAACATCATCCGACTTTCTCCTGGCCTGCAAGGATTCTGTTGGGAAGTCTGCTGATGGTCTTATGGGGGTTTCCTTGTATTTGCTGAGTTAATTTTCTCTTACTGATTTTAGAATTCCTTATCTTTTGCTTTTGAAAATTTGTATTGTGTCTGTGTTAAAATTCTGTTCATATTTAATTTATTTGGGGTCTTTGCGCTCCATGAATCTAGATGTTTATTTCTTTCCCTCCAGATTAGGGAAGTTTTCTGTCATTTCTTAAAATAAGCTTTCTGTTTATTTCTCTTTCCCCATTCCTTTTGGACTCCCATAATGCATAAATATATTTTTCCTTAACAATGTCCCATAAGTTATGTAGGCCTTTTTCATTCTTTATCATTCCTTTTTCTTTTTATTCCTCTGATGGGGTTATTTCACACTAGTTGTCTTCAGGCTCACTGATTTTTTCCTGGGCTTGAGTCTATTGTGGAAAAGCACAGCTCATAGAGAGAAGCTATACCAAAAGACCTGCTGGAATACTGATTAAGTGTGGAGAGGTCATTAGGTCCTGACAGAGCCAAGGAAGAAGAGACCACCATTCTGTGAGTGCAAATGCAGGCACTAACAGAATGTACATACCTCAGATGGCAGACAGTGCATATCCACAGGCTCATAGGAAGCCAGAAGTTCCCTTCTCCACAATGTCACAGTTATTAAGGCCCTCTCCATATCTCAGATGCCATCTGAAGGGCTGGGAAGAAGGGGAGGAAAGTAAAAAATTGAGTAAACATATCATAGAATATATAATTGTCCCTACAGAAACTGTTTACATTATTGGGTCATATTATATGTATGTTAAATTGGACTGAACTAAGGCCTTCAGTTCCTGCTGCTTATTAGTTGGAGTCTTAAATAGAGGTCAAAGGAGTTTTGGAGAAATGAAAAAACATACAAAAATTGCTATTTTGCTACATTGGGAATTTTTCTCTGTTTTCAAAATAAAGAATAATGCTTACTATAGGAAGCATTAAGTGAAATTTTTTACTTTTAAGTGAATTAGGGCTGAATTATTCTACTCCCAGCTTGTTTTGAATATTTATAGAGAATGAAAATTGAATTTTTATTTATTTTTTAGTTTCTACTGTTTTCCTCTTTAGAAATTTCTTTTGTGAGATGTATCGGTAGATTGACTAATGTCAAATCATCCTTCAATTCCTGGATTCCTTATATTCCTGGATATTTTCCAAATATCAACTTTATTTCTTAATTGGTTGACTGAAAGCCATGCTCTTTTCTTCTAGGAAGTTCTCAGAATTGCTATTGGCACACTTTCTTGATTTCCAATGCTGGTAGAAGTTTTAAAACTTTTAATATCTCTTGGTCACTTCTGTAAGTTTTCAGTAGAAATGAAATTAGGCATATATATAAAATCTACCATCTTGCTCAGTATCTTATCTGTTTTAATATAAATAACATTTTTTTCCCTGTAAAATATCTAGTAGTATTGACATTCCATGAAGCTGCACCACATTTGTCTAAGTAACTGATATTTATTGGTGCATTTCTTTGCTCATAATTTCTTTTTACAAAACTTTGTCCTCCATCCCCACCAACAGAATAGAAGAGGTGGGTTTCTCTGCTTTGATTCTCTAATCCAACCTTTACTGAATAATTGGACTATGGGTAAATAGCTGACTCAGGATTCTAATCCTCTTCCTCTTGAGCATTTTAATCAGGAATTGGTTTGTGGTTGTTTTTGAAGATAGGAGACCAGGTAGATCCTGGGTCCTGAGTGGCCATTTTTGGGTCATGTATGCTGGTGAGCAAACAGGGCAAGCTTCTCTGCAAACAGAAATCCTATAAAGCAGTGGACAAATTCCCACCCTTTGTGACCCTTTTGTGTTAGGATAAATAGCTAACCTTAAAAAAATCGTACTTTGCTTTTCTGATAAAAGAGCCACCTCCAGCCTTCCTCAATGATTCTCTTGTTTCATAAAATCCCATTTTCAACATCTTTCTTTAAGATATGCCTCACTAATGAGTGTTCTTCCTATGGCAATATACTAAATAAAATCATCTGAATTATCCAGTGCATTTTGTCCTTCACATAGGAAAACAGAGCAAAAGTGTAGATAAAAGTGGCCTTGAGATTGATCTAGTGAAATCAGAGATAGGGAGATGGAGAGAAACAGTCCTTGTCCTTGACAGCTTTCAAAGACTTCCAAGGTCTAATCCTACTTTTTAATCAGGCCCTTCTGAGTTTCCTGCTTTCGTCTTTTATGACTTAACTTCTGTACCCTTAAAACAATTCCCCCTATACTTCAGTAGTTTAAGATGATTTCTGTTCTGTGACCAGATCACTCCTTGATAAGATTCCACAGCTGTGCATATTCTTGGTGCATTGCTTCTGGAAAGCATGAGTGTAGTAGATCAATGAAAAACGAGGTAGAATACCTGTGTTAAGTTCTAATTATTATGCTTCACTTCAGAAAGTAAAATCAGCCCTGAAAACTATATCTATTAGGTTATTTTATAATTGTTGAGGACAAAGAATAGCTTTTTCACATTCTTAGTCCAAGCACCAGGAATGTAAAAGGCTCTTCTAAGCCTTGGTAGTATAATCAGTGACTGACATTGTATAAAGAATTATGTGTTCATTTCTGTTGTGCCTTAAGTTACCCTCATGACCTTAAGTAGGTCCCTTTGTATCTCTCAGCTTGTTTTGCATGTCTGTTCATCTCATGGGTTCCTGTAAGGTTTAAGATAAATATGAGGTAAAGGACCCCCAAACATTTAGAAAACTTTGTGCCATAGAAACATGGGTAAAAACCATTGGCATAAAAACTTGCCAGATTCTTTAAACAATCTTGTCTACTAATCCTATTATAAGACGAGTAGAACTGTAATATAATACAAAACCAAATTTCAATTTGGGGGAAAAAATAAGACTTTCTATGATGGTCAGTATTTAGAATAAGGAGTTCTCAATTGCCATTGTAGGGATTGAAAAATTCCTGGCCCCACCTGTAAATGGGAAGCAGCAGGGGAAAGGATGTTCCTAGCTGCACCCGCATTTGAGATTCCCCAGATCTTCTCAGTGCATAGGAATTAACACATAGACTGGCCTTTATATGACTTTGAAGTTTCGACAAACCCACATGGGTGGAGGGCGGGGTCAGGCTCTGTCAGCAAATGTTCTCAATTCTGATGTGAATTGATACAAACTGTTAATTTAAAAAATGCAAAATATGGCAAGGAAAGCAAGTGATTACCTGTTTTTTTAAACTAAGTTGTTGCTGTTAAAGCCATAATTAAATTTATTTTTTGCAGAATAGTTCTTGTTTTTTTCATAGTTGATGTCATAAGTAAATAGAACAATTGTTATCTCTTGGGATTTTACAATGTATAAACAACATTAGGCTTACCTTGAGTTAAGAAAAGAGAAGGAAAACAAAATAATAAACAAAATTCAGGAATTTTCAGATAAGGAAATGGTATTTTATTTGTATGCAGTGTGATAATTTGATTTTCTAAACAAAGTAGTCAGATATTTGGAGGAAAAAGTAGGCAGTTTTCAGTCATGAAAATACATACAGATATTTCTATATTATAGTACATAAGGGCAAATATGTTTGTAAATTGAATTTATTTTGAATCTCATCCACTTATATGTATACCCCTGTTTATTGAGTATAGACTGCTTAGCACAGGCTGTGTTATATGCCCACAATGCAAAAATAAGATGTTTAGAGTATATGAATTTTAATACACAAACCCAGGTGGACAAAAAATAGGACATTATTTTTATTTTCTCTGAATCAGTTTCTCTTTTGGGTTCCATTCCTGCTATGTTGGCACGAAGTTCCAGGTCAGTGTGTCTGGGTTTTCCCCTATCCTGCTCCCAGGTTCAGGGTTTTCCTCTATCCCACCCCACAGTTCATGCCATTTTCAAGTCCAAGGCATCCATGATGAGGGGGTGCTGGAGGGAGCCCCCATTTATTAGGTATCCGTGATGATGAGATGTATCTCTCTGTGTTTGCATGCTTTCTAGGGCCCTGCCTTAGGTCCTGGGAGGAAAGAATCTTATGAGGCTGGGGCCTCTGGTGCTTACGTGCTTGTCTTGGACCTTGTTAGCAGGCTTCCTGGGGTCCTAGTCCCTTAGTTCTATGAGCCACAGACCTCTCCCTCCCTTACAGTCCAGCAAAACACCTTTTACAGTCTGAACAAGTATTTCTTTCCCTCTTACTTCTTCAGGCACACTCTGCTTCCCCATCCCATTTGGTTCCTACAAGCTTTATAAGGTATTTTGTGGGGCTAAGTGATGGGAAAGGAAACCCAAGATGAGATACGGGCTGCCTGTGCTCCTTGGTCCCGCCACACCTCCCTGGAGGCCGTGGTGATGAGTCCCCTCTTTCCTGTGGTCCTCATCTAGATCAGTACAGTGCCTCAGGAACTGTTATACTTACCTTCTCCCTGATTTTCTTCCTCTCTATCCTTGTATTCTAAAGCATTCCATACAGAATTACCAAATTACTCTTCCCTGAGAGGATCTCTGATCTTGGGCTTGCTCATTCAAAATTCTTTCCTCTTTTCCCATTCCAAGTCCTTATGCCTAAGATATTTGAAATCTTCCATGTGAACTTTAACATAACTATTAAAATTTCATCTCCCATGTGTCACCTTTATTCCCCTTGTGCTCCAGCCAAGTGAGATGACCAAATGCCAGGCTGTTCCCTTTCCTCTTGGCTCATGACACTCCTGCAGGACGGTCGTCTCCCTTCATACTTGTTTCCACATGACCAAATTCTCTCTGTCCTTCAAGGGCCGGGTGCTGTACTGGTCTCTTCCTCATGAGTCCCCCTTCCTAGCAGGGTCCCTCTGCCTATTCACTGGTCCCTGTACTTCAACCAACATTGTTGGTGTTTAAGGATTTTTTTGTGAAAGGCTTTGAAAACATGTTTCTGGAAGTTTCTCCTTCCTCCCGTGGCACCCTGAAAGGCAACTGAGATTTAAATTTACTTTCATTCTGCCATCTTTTAGTCAAATCTGTTTTCCCCACTTAGGAATAGAATGTTCTAATGTGTTTGGACATGAGGGATCCTAACAGTTTTCATAGGTCATTAATACATCAAAGTGAATTTGAAAAATAGATGCTTCCATCTCATAGTAAGACGCTTTCCACTCTGTAACCCTCCTCCCCTGTGTGAAAGAACTAAAGGAAGCTGATAGAAGTGAATTAAACGTAGTCCAGGACTACATTGTTTGCCTTCTTGTCTTCTCTTTGGCTAAATGCTACATTGATTGTAGCATTTGAAATGTTACCACATTCAATAATACAAGCTTCACATGATTTGATATTTGACTTGCAAGAAGGGAGTCCAGATCTTTGTCTTTCCTCCCTGTGTGTTTATTGAAATAGGAAGTGTCATAACCAGCTTGTCTGTTTACTTTCAGCCTGTTGTTTTGGGAAGAATAAGGAGAAAAGTGACTAGCATTCAGGAACAGCAGTCAAGAAAAGCACACATCTTTTTCCTTCTTCTATATCAACTTGTTTAATCAGAGCATTTGTACTTTGATGTATTATTATTATTTCTCTCTATGGGGATTGATTTGTAATGTTACCTAATCAGTGTGGTTCCAGTTTTATCTTGGAGCATTAATTTCCATAAACCATATATATTTGAAAGCTTCATTTACATAGTGAGCAATTTAGGCCTATAAATTGTAATGTGTTTCTATTCCTTTTGGGTTACTGTTTGCACAGCCTTTTTATAGATGTGGCAAACTGTAATGCTGCCCAGTGCTGACAAACGTCTTGCCAGCCATTGTCCAATGCATCAAAATGTGTTTTACGTAACTCTCCAACACTCCCTCAGTCATTTTTCTTCTTCCTCACCCAAGATGGAGGGTAATTTCCTTTTAGCAGCTGAAACATTTCATTTCTTTTCCCTACCATTTTTAGCATCTCAAAACTAGGCAGTTTTCTCTAGCCTAGGTTGTGGTTCTGATAGAGCTGGTACCAGTATGACTCCATCATCCCAGGCAGAAACACTCAACATCAAGAGAAATGTAGGCTCAACTGTAAGTCCACCCTTGTCTCTAAGAGGTCAGGGGCATGGGACTGAGCATAACTGAGTCCCTAACATCTTAACATATAACCTGAGCCTTTTTCAAGGTGATGTAAGAATGCATTGAAGATGTTGAAATGGATCATCCTGTTTCACAAAAATTCATGTGTGTGCATGCATGTGTGTGCAAAGATAGAGAGGTTTAACACAGAGGTGATGGAAGAATGCATTGAAGATGTTAAAATGGATCACCCTATTTCAGAATAATGTGTGTGTGTGTGTTTGAGTGTAGGGAGAGGTTTAACAGAGAAAAGACAGCTCTCAACCATTCATCTTTAGTACTTTCTACATGCTTAAAGTTTCAAATATTTAAAAATTTTTTGCTTTTTATAGATAATTACCTTGAGCCTAATCTAACAGCATCATAAGTGTGGATAGCACATTATGGTTTTTAATGCATTTTCCTAAACATTATCACATTTGATATTTACAATATTGACAAAAGGTATTGCTGTATTCATGTTAAAGTTTAGGAATCTAAGGACAAGGGAGTTTTAATATTATATTGTTATTGACACAAAGGGAATATTTCTTGGGTTTATCTGGAGTATAGAAGAGCTGAAATATATACCTGTTCATGCACGAATAGTCATGAAGATATTGCCACCTTTTTATAAGACCGCAGTAAATGTTTGCCTGGCTGCCCAAGCCTTTTGAGGGCAGGGGAATTACAGCAAGACAGAAGCGCACTGGTTCGTGCTCTAACTGTGCTGCTGTCCTGCGATTCCACCCCAGCAACTTTCCCTGGAGCTAGTCCGGGTGGGTCGTGAACCCAAATCATTAGCTGCTGTGTCACAAGGTAAAATACATCAAGGGTCTCAGCTCAGTTCCTAAAAACAGGAGTGCATTTCACCCTTCCTACCTCTGTTAGGCAGGCTGAATGGTCAAAGATTAATTGGTTCATGAGCAGAGTGTTACCTGTCTCCCTGGAGTCAGGTAGATGGTCGCTGTAGAGGATGCTGGCTCTACGTCATAGAAATGAGCAGAGGTAGCGTAGCTCAGAGACGAAAACCAAAGGATCACAGCGAGGACGCCAGCCTTCAGCTCTGCCCACGCCACCAGCTGACCTGTGCTGACTCAGTGTTTCACTGCCTGAGCTGAGTGAGGGACACGGGAGATTAGGGGTCAGACACAACCAGGTTGCATTCTTGCTGCTCTGCTAACCAGCATTGGGAGCGAGGGAGGGTTGCCTAACTTCTCTGAGCCTGGGCACGGAGGATTGCTGGGTATTAAGCATGTGCCAATTTTCTACCACTGCTTAACAAAACCAATTTAACACCCATTTACTATCTCCCAGTTTCTGTAGATCAGAAGCCTGGGCACAGAATGGTTGGCCTCACTACTCAGGGTTTCATGGTCTGAAACCAAGGTGTTGGCATCTGGCACTTACTCCAAGCTCGCAGACTGGCAGACTGACTTCCTTATAGCTGCAGCGCGGAGGCCCTTGTTTTCTGCCAGTTTTTGGCCAGGACCTGCTCTCAGCAACTAGAACCTACCTGCAGTTCCCTGCCTTGTGTCCCCTACCCCCAGGCAGTTCACAAGATGAATGTTTGCATTTTTCTGGGATGGGGGGGCACATATGTCTGATAGCCTCTTTTGGTACCAGCCAGAGAAGAGTCTTGGCTTTCAATTGGTTCTTCTCTTTAGTTCATGCCCACCTGGATATTCTCCCTGTTTTTGGACCAACTGTGCCATAAAACATAACCCAATCACAGGAGCAAAATCTATCACATTCAGACCCAGGGTTAGGCAGAGTATGTACATAACTGGCAGAAAATCTTGGGGACACCTTAGAATTCAACCTATCACAAAGTGAGAATTTATGTGAAAATCTCCCCACTCCAGGCAAATACTTGACATACAGTAAATGGTGATTCCTCTATAAAATGGGTTTGAGATTTTATAGATTTTAAGGGGTATGATAATTCTGGTAACTATTTTGTGCATCCCCATTAAGAGAAAAACTCCACATAAATTATAGTTCTTTTATCAACTGTACTGCTTAGCTTACCACCACGCACATGATAAGTGCTTAGTAAAGACTGTTTAAATGACTGGAGAGGCAACTTGTCCTTTCACACCAAGGAGTCAGATTGACATTTTACAGACTGTAGGCCATGATTCAGGACTCTCAGGGCATTTATAGTCATATTTATAGTTTTAACCAATATTCACTTATTAACAACTCACAAATTTTTATTTACAAACCAGACCACTGTCAACTCTTGGACCTCTCTCAACGACTGTACACCGGTCATTTTCACTTACACGTTACCTAAACATCCCAAATTAAACATTGCAAATGGAACTGCACTTCTGCCTCCCATGCCCTCCTTTTATAACTTCTCGATCAATGAATGTATCACGTGCTCCCCAGTCTGCCAAGCCAGAAACCTGAGATCCTTTATTGTAGACTTTTCTCCCTCTGACCTCCCTGATCCAGCTGGCCAAATCATGTCAGTTCTGTGTCCTGAACACTGTAATTACTCATCTTTTCTTTGTGCTATCCCTGGCCCTATTTCCTAGCTGGAATCCAGCAATTGTACATTCCTACTCAGGTTTCCTATTCTTAGATTCTCCAGTCCATCCTGCCCTCCATTGTTCAAGTTATTTTTCAAAGGTATAAACCAGATCCTGTCTCTCTCTACTTTGTAATGACTCTCAGTTGATGCTAAGAAAAATATCTGGCCATTCAGTTTCTACTTCCATTACCTGGCTTTTGACTCATCAAATATGTATATATATATATATATTTGTGAAACCACCATCCAATTCAGATATAAAACCTCAAAGTCATCTTTTAAAACATAAGGCATGTTATGTTGCTTGTCATAACTCAGAAGTTTCCCATCACAAATGAAATTCAATTCCCCTTCTCACCTGTGTAATTACATAGGTGGAGCCGTGCTATCCACACTTCCCTCCCGCCACCCACCCCTCACTCACACGGCTGGCTCATGCCTCGGGGTTTTTCCGAGTTGCCTCAAATACCCCAAGGTCTTCTCTGCCTCTGCCTAGAACATTCTCATTACTTCCTTCCCCTCCTCGGGTCTGCTCAAACACCACTTCCGCAGAGCTCAGTAAGCCTTTGTTTAAATGACTTGTGCTTAGGGGAGCTGTCTTGATCCCCCTTTGTTTAAAGCAGCACCCCATCTCCGTCCTCCCCCTTGCAGGTATGCCCGTCTGACACAGCCTTTTACATTTGCTTCTTTCTGTGTTTGCCATGGAACGTAAGAGCACTTTGTATGTCCTGTTGATTGCATATTCCCACGTGTCCAGTGGTGTCTAAAATAGGTTCTCAGACAATATTTGTGATTGGAGGAGATAAAATCTGGACCCTGTAGCATGACATAAAAGGCCCTTTCTGATCTGGCCCTTGCCTTATTTTTCACTTACATTTTCCACATCCCGTAGCTACTTCTTGTAGCGTCCTAAAGACACCAGATTTCCCTTCCTGGCTGAACACATATTCTCATTGTTCCTGGAATGTCTGTGTCCTTTTCCTACATTTCAAGTGCTCGTCCACTCTCAGCTGGAGTTTCTCCCTCTGAATATCTCCCTGACTCCTTCAACACGCTTAAATCTCCCTGCTCCATGCCTCCTCCTCCACACACTCTTCTTAGAATAGCTCCTAGGATAAGCAATAAACATGCATGTTTCAGCAATGTTTCTCTACCATTACTTGAGCTCTTTGGGGATATTTACATTTTTTCATATATGCCAGCTTACTGAATAATTTGAGCTCAATATTCTTGCTGCTCTGCTAACCAGCATTGTTAAAAGAAGACAGAAAACAAAAGAGGGAAGAGGTAGGGAAGGAGAGAAGAAGGAATGGGAAAAGCTGCAAAAGAAAAATGAAACAGATATTGAGATAATGAAAATGTGAAGGTTTGAATTCTGTTCCTCAAATGCAGAGTCCAGGACTCAGTAAAATAACCTAAGTTAATTCATGCCTTTTCGTAGCTATTAAATCTAAAACTTAATTTACATTTAGGATTTCCAAACTCCTCCTCCGTCCTGTGCGCGTGTGTGTGTGCATGCACTCACGTGTGTGTGTTTCTGAAGGGAAAGGGGAGGATTGCATAAATGTTAAGCAGTGGTTGGCATATAAACCCACAACAGGTTTAAAAACTGGCAAATGCTAACACTCATCCCTGTGATGTTCAGCATAAATGAACCAATTCTCTTCTGTTTTGGGCAAATGAAGGGAAATGCATTGAAAGCACAAATGTGAAAATAACCCTTTTCATGTATGACACCCAGTAAAACTCCCAATTTTTCCTCTTTTCACTTTGATTCCTTCCTTGACTGATCTTTCCTTTTGAAGTTGAACAGACTGTGAACAGTAGAGAGAAAACTTAAGGGATGGTTGTATTAATCATGGGCTTGCTTTTTTTTCTCTGTATTTTATGATGCTTTGACATCTTGGTGCCTTGCCCAATGGGGAGAGACTGGCCATCCCAGGACTAGTTAATTCCGAAACAGAAAGTGGTTTTCCTGCGAGCATAGCTTTTATATGCAGGCCAACGAGTCTAAAGCCCATACCCCAGCACCTCCTCTATCTAACTCACACACCAAGGCGGTGTTTGCCCTGCCCTCAGTCATCCCGGGGTCTGGTTACTAGGGGCCACCCTATAGGCCAGAGCCTGCTGAAATCATTTAAACTGTCCAATCCTAAACTTGCTCAAATTTGCCTGCTGTACTGCACCCATTCCTTCCCTAGAAACCACAATAAAGCTCTGGGCTTTTCTCCTTTGCCCCTTCTGCCTCCCAACCAACCTGCGGCTTCCCATACAAACCCCCAAGGCGTAGCGTGCCCTCTTCTCTCAAAGTCATAAAGCTTCTGCAAGCGGTGTGTCATCACCCCAGTGAATTCAAGTCGATCTCTGTGAATTCAGTATCGGGTCCAGTCATGACAATGGTTCACTAGATGAACAGGAGCTAGTGATGAATCCTTGAATCATTTGATTAATTCTAATTATCAGGTCTCTGCATGCCCCTCTCCCCCAAGAACTGCCCGCTGTAGTAATAATACTAGAAAAATCAAGAATGTCCTGGAATTTTAATCACACCAGGATGCAGGGTGCTATGAGCGAGACAAAGGGAGGCATCTCCCGGGAAACACGGCAGTGCACTTTCCCGTCCTTCTCTGAAACGATGCTGGGGACGAAGCCCGCTTGTTCCCAGCCAGCATAGTTGTTTTCCTGAATCATGAAATTCCCATTATGAACTAAGCCCTGACATCAACTTGATTAGTATGATTATAAATCTTAACAGCAGCATGCATGCTTTAAACTGCATTTGTTAAGTCCACAATTAGGTTCTGTTCTTTCCCTTCCCTAATGCAGTTATTAGATATTATTTCAATGCACTGCCAATTGTTGGCCAAACTTTTTCAATGAACGTGAAAGAATCATTGGTTTAAAGTTGTTGAAACAAGGTTTCTGAGAGCTCAGTGGCAATATATTAAGTATTGATTAATTTTAGATTCAATTAAAAAGGAACAAAAATTATCCATAGTCTTTGCATATGAAGATATATTCTCTGATTTATATATAACTTTCTTTGAGCTTTTGCACATATGGGCACATCTATATAAAGCTAACTATTTTGATATATTATTTGGTTATGTTTCTAAAGGGAGTTTTCTATTCTAAATAAAAAGCTTTGTAATAGAGAATTTTCTTTGAACACATTTATGTAAATTTCATAAGTAAAATAAATACTCGCTGAGTAGCTTGCTTTTAAATGAGCTGCTGCTCTGTGATGTTCTGTGGGCATTCTTGCAGAGATGGAGGTTTGGCATTCAGGCCTTTGTGACTGGCTTGGTCATATTTCTGAAGGTAATGGAGCTTCCAGTCAATGGCCAGATGCAGATAATATCAGCGTTCAGAGTTTCCATGCATAATGAGTGGAAAGTAGGCTGACTTAGCCCCTGAGTTTGGATTCGGCTTTGCCATTATTTAATTGTGAGTGAACTTAGGTCCTTTACTTGACTTCTCTAATATTCTTAGTTTTATCATCTGTAAAGGGAGAAGTTAAAGATATCTAAGGTCTTTTCAACTGCTAACATAAATATCTAGATTATACATATAAATGGAGAAGGTAACTATGAATTACTTTTTTTTGTAAACATTCATTCACTAACTCATTTCTTCAGCCACTCATTATTCAACCAACACTTGTTAAGTATGTATTCGATATGAAAGAAAAATAAGATTGGTTCCATGTTCAAGGATGAGCTCTCTCTACCTCCCCATCAGAGGTTCATTAAAGAAATAATTGTTTTAATATTTGTTACAGCCAGATTCTTTGCTTTGAATTTGGGCTCATCAGAAAACACACATAAAGAAATTGTTGATTACATAAGTAGTCATCTTGGTGAGATTAGAAAAGTTGTTAATTGATATTAAAAATCATCTTTCAGTTCTTACTGTTCAGCTCAATTTCCTTGGGAACTACAACCATGAGAAACTAAAGAGGAGATACATTTAAAATTTGTTTTTATGTATAATTGTTTTTATGATGAAGATGGCTGAATAATTGAATGGGATTCCAGGCTAAATGATCAAATCTTTTATTGAGCTTTCAAAAGCATATTGGGCTGTCGGTGGTCTGAAATGATGAGATATGGAGCTGACTTTTATGGAGGCTAGTAATACAAATCAAATCATCATGCTTAAAATACTAATGATGATAACAGTAATAATATGTATCCTGGTCCCTCAGTAACCACAGTCCAAAATCAGTTCAAAGATTATGGCTATCTAACCAATGAATAAGACAAGAAAGGAAGATTTAAAAAGCCCTATTTATGGACCACAGCCACAGAACTAAGAAACCCCATTCTCATTTTCTGAGGAGAGATAGCCCTTAGTGATTCCCTTTAATGATTAAAACTCAAAGCTGAAGTAATAAGACACCAATGTGGTTGTTTGTTCATTCTTCTGGGACTCATTCCTCTCTCACCTTCCTTGGCTGTTAACACACACACACACACACACACACACACACACACACACAGCTGTTAAAACACACACACACACACCACACACACCACACACACACACACACACACACACACACACACACACACACACCACACACACACACACCAGAAAGCAAGGTGGTTGTCCATGAACATATGACAAAGGCCTGCTGCAGAATGTCCGGTCAAGAGAAGTCTAAGCTAAGAGGCTGACTAAATATTCAATGTGCTCCAAAATCCTGATGATCAGGACAAGCGCTTGAATAGCTAATGCACAAGCAGGCTCAATTAACCCTAATTAGTTCAGAGTCAGGCATAAAAGACTTAAGTAGCAGTTATTAGGTGCTGCTCAGAAAAGGAGCATAAATAATCGTTGGTAGAAAGCTGTGTTTAAGAGACTCCTAGCTGAATAACACCCCCAAAAAAAGTGAAATCAATCTTCCCCCATTGGAGACTAAATGTAAAATAATAATATGGGTCTTGATTTAAATTTCATTTATTCAGAATGGATCGTTGATTTAATTACTTTTTTTCTGGATGATTCCGATACTTCAGGAGAGGAGTTTGAAAGTTGAATTCTAACGGTGTGAGGGTTACACTCTACCACAAAGAGATGGACATCTGCTGTTTGGATTGTGAGTGGCTAACAGTTCAGGGGATAGATGAAACCATTTTACTTTTATTTTTTTTGAACATTTCAAAAGTCGGTCTTTGGAGGGTCCTGCATTGAGGTCTAGGGAGGAAAGATGGATGTGCAGAAAGAGAAGGGAAATGAGTGACCTTGAGCATCAAGGTAAGCTGGTGAATGGGGCCAAGTCTGACTGGTCCAGCCTGAGTCCTGGGCACCTGAAACAGGCTCCCTCTGGTGCAGCAAAACCCTCCCTCCTCGGTGCTTACCCCTCTTAATCACCAGCATGTTCTTCACAGGAGCTGAAAGTTAAGGATCCCCCTCTAACTTCACAATAAAATTATGTTCATCAAAAGACACAATAACCAGATTAAGATAAAAAGCAGAGGTAAAGGAATATGATATACTCCTCTCTACCACTTCTGTTTTCTGTGTCACTGACTTTTTTTAGAGTAAGTTTGACCCTCAACGTGGTAGAAAATCATCTTTCAGTTCTTACTGAAAGATGATATAAAACTTAGGTTTTATAAAACATGTGCTGGACATGATTGAGGCCAGGAATTTGCTTCAGAGCACCACAGGGTTCTTATGTTTTTATGCATATTTGATTATCTTTATTTAATGTGACTATAAATGTTATCGCTCACAGAACTATCCAGCCTTGTCATAAATTATTTCATTGGAGAATACTGTTTAAGGCATATGTAAACACAGGAAAGCTGTCTTTGAAGAGTCTACCTTAACCAGCCATTAATCTCACATAATAACTGGCTTCCTCTTAAAAAATATATAATGCCAGAGGGCCACTTAGGAAGAATGGAGGTGTATTACTTTCCTATAGCTGTGCAACAAATTACCACAAACTTAGCATCTTAAAACTATACCCGTTTATTAGCTCAGAGTTTTAAAGGTCAGAGGCCCAGGCTGACTTGGCTGGGCTCTGAGACTGTCAAAATTAAGGTCAGGTTGAGCTTTTATCTGGAGACTTTGAGGAGACTCCTTTTCGAAGATCAGCCAGGTTGTCTTTTTTTCAGAATCCAGTTACTTGTGACTAAAGGTCTGAGGTCCCAGTTTCCTTGTGAGCTGTTAGGACAGGGTTGCTCTTTGCTCCCAAAGGCCCCCCTGACATTCTTCCTTGCATGGCCTACACCGTCTTTAGTACAGCAGTGACTCACAAGTCCTTTCCACACTTTGAATGTCTTTGACTCCTTCTGCCCCAGGCCAGAGAATACTTACTGCTTTTAAAAGTCCCATGTGATTAGATTAGGCCCACTTGAATTATCTCCCTCTAGATGAACTCAAAGTGAACTGATTAGTAACCTTAATGATCTCTCAAAATCCTTTGGGTCCTGTAGCATAAGATAATCACAAGCAAGAAATCTCACCATATTTGTAGCTTTAGGGATTAGGGCTCAACCCTCCCTGCATCCATACTTAGGCCTTGCAGGGAGTGGTGGTGGTCACAGGACAGCAGCAGAGGGGCTCCATCCAGTGCCAGGAAGAGCAGGTGCTGAGCACATGTCCTAGAGCCTCGGGGCAGTGGGGGGCCCCAGAACATAGGTCGGGACTCAGGGCCTCCAGCCATGCTCTGTTGTCCCATTGGATTTCACTTACAAAAAGAACACAGATTCAAGAATAAAATTGAGGAACTGTAAGATGGTGGATGCAGAATCTTAAACCCCAGCAGGGGCCTTTCTTCTCATTGAGAGACCCTCAGAGACCATAGTGATCATATGCTATGAAACTGGCCCTGGAAATAAGCACTGTATGTGTGTTTGAAACTTTTTTTTTTTAGTGATAGTAGTCGTATTTTGTGGATCTGAGACATTTAGTAGACAAAATGCTTTATTGCTTCAAAATACCTCTCTCATTCTTCTTTTGTACAAATGGACTTAAGAAACCAGGCCCAATACAGAGGCATCTTATACTCAACGAGGCTGTTCTAAATGGCTGTCTGTAACTCCAAACCACTGGCTTGAAGTATTTCTTCTCATGATGGATGTGATTTTGATATTTTACACAGAATATGCAAAACTTTCTTCTTTATTTACTTTTTCTGTTGTTCTGGGTATTGTCTAACTCCAAGTTGGAAATTTGGCTTGTTTCACCATCACTGAAATTAATTAAAAATAAATCAACTTGAACTTACACTCACTTGAAGAATTTTTTTAAGCTTATCATGCAATTCAATTCAAATTCCATTCTATTACAGAATAAGTTATGAAAACTGCACATAGTTTTCTCTTTTATTCTTCCTTTGCTCTCAAAACTACTATAGACGGTACAAGCTTAATCCCAAGGAAACTAATAAAGTGAATTGTTCATGCAAATACATATTGTTTTCCTGTTATGTACAATTCTCTCTGGGTGCCCAATGCTCAGTGATTGACTGATCTATGGAGCCAGAGTCCTGTCTTATTTTAAGCTTTGAGTATTCAACCACCTCTAAATTTTTGCCAAGGGTGTTTAAACAGCGGTGTGATTGAAATTGTAAGACCACTCAAAAACTGCAACGTATGCTTTGTTCTGTGTAGGGAAAAACAGCCCATCATCCATGAAAGGAGGAAAGGGAAAAAACACAACAAAATTCCTTAAGAGTGGTGAGCTGAAGCAAAGATAATACGTATTGGAGAAAGAGAGAGATCTGGGCTCCTGGCAGTATATAAAACAATGACTCCAAGTATAGCAGTGATAGCAGACAGTGGGGCTTAATTATCTCCAGAGGGGGGCATTAGGATGTTCAGAAGCCGAAGGTTCTCCAGGCTAGAGTTTGAGTTTTCAGAGTGCAATGGCTGACCTCAGAGCAACAGCAGACCTCTTTCACCTAAAGACCACAGTGTCAATGCAGAGCCACGCTAGTGCCACTCTTCAGGTGCCGGGAGACTTGCTTATATAAATCTGACCACCTTTCCATATATATGGCTCTTCTCTAAAACATGAAATAATCCTAGTGATACCTTTGAGATCTCAAACAGCAAGCAGGTTCTGATTCTAACACTTGTGACATAGTTGATCAACACCATTGAATTTAATTCTACTAGCATTTACGAAGCACTTTACAGGGGGAAAGCATTATGCCAAGGAGATAGCATCATTTAATGGGTAACAGCTGGACTCTTCCACTTGGGTTACCTGGGACAAATAGCCTAATCTCTCTAAGCAAGGAGGTTCTCGTGTATCATAGCAAGAATAACTGTCTAGGTAGTGGTTGTCTTATTATGTGATTCCCTGGAAGCAGGCCCCAAAACAAGGATTGAGTACAAATAGTTTGCTTGCAAGATGATCCCAGAAACACTGGTGGGGGAGCAAGGAAAAGAGGGAAGATAAGGCATCCAGTGAAGGAGAGGCTAAGACACAAGTTATCACTGTGCCACCTGGAGTGAGAGCGGATTCTCAAAGGATAGTTCATGGCTGACCAGCATCAGCATCCCCTGGGCACTGGTTAGAAATGCAAATTCTCAGGTCCCACTCCAGACCCACCGAATCAGAAACTCTGCATGTGGGCCCAGAAATCTGTCCTTGCAAACTCTGCAGGTGATTTTGATGCTCACTCAAATTTGAGAACTGATGAGCTAGGGAGCTTTGAGACAGATGCAGAACAACTGTTTCTGAGTTATCCCATGGGGGAAGTGTTAGCTGGGATATTTATACACCACCTCCTGTCCATCATTACTGAGGACTGCTGAAAGAGGGTGTAGGACATAAATATTAATTCCCTAGCGCTCTTGCTTGTGGTGCCCTGGGGCAGAATGGATTCTGGAGCCAACTCTTGGCAAAGAGATGTTCCTGGCAGCTGGAAGTTGTAGGTGTATTACAATGTCCAGACCAAGGACATATGGGAAGGACACCAATAGCTACTATTGTGGAGGCTTAAGCATTGAGATAATGCACTACAAGGTATACTGCAGTGTCTATCACAAAGTCCATTGTATATTAAAGTCTAAGAGTAATACAAAATCTAATAAGCTCTAATCCCCATCTGCAGAGAGTTGATAGTTTACCAAGGGAGCTAGGATACAGACTCATTAGTAGAATCTAATAAGGCAGGATGCAGTAAATGCCACAGGTGATGGAGATGCAGGGCAGATCTGATTCGAGGAGGAAGAAAGGCTCATGATTGAGCATCTGAGATGGGAGGGTAGGCTGAGATGAAACGAGGGAAAAAAGAACACAGACGACTGTATCGGTTGCCTCATCATCACTGAAACTCCAGTGTCTATTGTATCTGGATGTCTGAGCTGCTTGTACTTATTAACAAAATGGAAATGACTTTCATAGCTAACATATTTGAAATGTAAGGGTGCTAACAGTTAGTATTTCTTTGCCGTTTCCCATCTCAAAAAGCCTCACCAGTGATTTTCTGGGAAAGAATTAAGGCTTACTGGCTTGAAAAACACAAAAATATTTCAAGCAGTTGCACAGATGTGCTGCTTTCCTGGGAGTTGTAGGTGACTGAGAAAGTGCTGACTTAATTGTTTTTTGGTAGCATTATTGCCATTATAACAACTTTAATATCTTAGGCAGAGCTGTCAATATGTACCGTGAGAATTTGCACATACAAATTTCAAAAATCAGTTCTGAGGAGGAGGGTGGAATGGAAAGAGGAAAGAAGTTGGGTAGAATGAAAATAGAATTCCATATTTTTAAGGATTTTGTTACTGTGTCCCAGATCTCAAAACAAAACACATCCCTCTAATCTGCTACCCTTCTATACATATTTCCTTTGTGTCCATGTACCTTGCCTGAGGAGGATTCCTGGCAAGTTCCCTCTGGATTCAGTGAGACTGAATAAAAGCAGTGGAACATTGGGAGTAAAAGGGTTTTATGCAAAGCTTTATTCTCATGATGGCGAGTCAAATGCTAGAATTATGTCTGCCTCCAGCAAGTTTGTGATCTATCTCCATCTCTGTCTCTGGACTTCTCTGCCTCTGCACAACTTCCAGGCAGAGTGCTGGGAAAACCTTCTTATACAGACACAGACAACTGTGGCTCACCTGCAACCAGTATGCAAGCATTTGCCTGTGAACATTGCAGCTGGGCAAGTAGATTAGGGTCAGGTGAGGATCCTGGCTATGATAACTTCCATTTTCCATACACCACGGTAGCCCCTCCTATGGACTGAATATTTCTGTCAGTTCATTTATAGAAGCTCTAACTCCTGATATGAAGGTATTAGGAGGTGGGGTCTTTGGGAGGTAATAGGGTCATGAGGATAAAGCCCTCATAAATGAGATTTGTGCCCTCATAGGAAGAGATGTGGGAGAGGTATCTCTGTCATGTGAAGATACAGTAAGAAGGTGTTGGACTGCAAAGCAGGAAGATGACACCAGACAGAAAATCTGCTGGTATCTTGATCTTGCACTTCACAGTTTCTAGTGCTGTGAGAAATGAATGTTTGTTGTTTAAGTCACCCAGTCTGTGAGATTTTGCTATAGCAGCTCAAGCAGGCTAAGAAAGCCACCAACCCCTTAGGTTTTGACTCCTCCTCATCTATGCTGCATTTCAACACATTCTTTTTTTTTTTTTTCTTGAGGACTTTCCATTTAATACTGTTGAAGTGTTCCCTTGCATCTGAGCTATGAATGTGAGTAACTCACATTTGGCAGCCAGCAATTTTTTTTTTGAAGGCATCTCTCATATTTATTGATCAAATGGTTGTTAACAACAATAAAATACTGTATAGGGGAGTCAATGCACAATGCACAATCATTAATCCACCCCAAGCCTAATTTTCGTCAGTCTCCAATCTTCTGAAGTATAACGAACAAGTTCTTACATGGAGAACAAATTCTTACATAGTGAATAAGTTACATAGTGAACAGTACAAGGACAGTCATCACAGAAACTTTCAGTTTTCCTCATGCATTATGAACTATAAATAGTTCAAATATGAATACTCACTTGATTTTTATACTTGATTTATATGTGGATACCACATTTCTCTCTATATTATTATTATTTTTTATTAAAATGCTGAAGTGGTAGGTAGATACAACATAAAGGTAGAAAACATAGTTTAGTGCTGTAAGAGAGCAAATGTAGATGATCAGGTGTGTGCCTGTGGACTATGTGTTAATCCAAGCTAGACAAGGGCAATAAAACATCCACGTATGCAGAAGATTTCTCTCAGAACAGGGGGGGTGAGGTTCTAAGCCTCACCTCTGTTGATCCCCAATTTCTCACCTGATGGCCCCCCTGCAACTGTGCCTGTCTTAGGTTGTTCCTCCCTTGAGGAATCTTACCCATCTCTGGCTAACCAGTCATCTTCCAGGGCCATACAGGGAAATGTGAAGTTGGTAAGTGAGAGAGAAGCCTTATTGTTTGAAAAGGTTAGCTTTTTACTTCTTTGCATATTTATGCCCTGTAGCTTCTATGCCCAGCATTTGTCTTGAGGTGTCTTTACCAGTTGGAAGAATTATGATACTCGGTAAATTTGATATGAGGCACGAATTCTATTTAAGGGTTGTAATTAGGAAGGAAGAAGAAAAGCTATAGAAGTACCAGGCGGAAGAAAATATGGGAAGATTGATTATTTCTTTGACATATCTTCTTGTAGAGTAACTTCAGCATGTATAGGTTTTAAACTACTAATTAAATTGCACACACTCATTAACATAATAGTATAAACAAAGCATACCTGTAATTACCAGCCATCTCCAGTGAAACCAAGAAAACCAGTTAGGCACCTTAGGCATTTGTGAAAACTTATCTATGATATGGTGGATATTGTCCAACTGAACTTGAACAGTCTGAGAGAAATCAGACAAATTAAAACAACCCATTCCTGGGGACTGTTCACATCCCATATGTTCTTTAAGCAGTAAATAGTCTGTAGTTGTAAGATTTTGGAGTGCTACAATTTGCACTTCTCCTAATTCTTGGTTGAGTTCCAACAGTATAGATCCAGTCAAATTTGTTGTTTTACTGTATGCACAGGCCAGCTTAGATATCTCCTTCCTCATTCCCATGGCAAGTCCAGGAACTGGAGGTATGAGTGCATCTACAGCTGTAGCAGTGCGTGGATCTTTGTAGGGTTTTTTGATGATCATCTTCTGGCATGAGTCTTCCAGAGAGTGCTGATGTTGGAAGTTCTTTTTCATATCGTATCTTAGTTCATTTTCAGGGTAGCCCAATTAGGCTTTGATCTTCTGTATAAACGCAAACAGACCCTTTGCCTACACTTTTATATGCCCTTTATACCCTTGTGTAGAACTCATTGGAGGTCACCACACAGGAACTTCCATGTTTTTTTTTTTTGGTATCATTAATCTACACTTACATGACGAATATTATGTTTACTAGGCTCTCCCCTAAACCAGGTCCTCCCTATAAACCCCTTTACAGTCACTGTCCATCAGCATAGCAAAATGTTGTAGAATCGCTACTTGCCTTCTCTGTGTTGTACAGCCCTCCCTTTTTTTCCTACCCCCCCATGCATGTTAATCTTAATACCCCCCTACTTCTCCCCCACTTATCCCTCCCTACCCACCCATCCTCCCCAGTCCCTTTCCCTTTGGTACCTGTTAGTCCATTCCTGAGTTCTGTGATTCTGCTGCTGTTTTGTTCCTTCAGTTTTTCCGTTGTTCTTATATTCCACAAATGAGTGAAGGCATTTGGTATTTCTCTTTCTTCACCTGGCTTGTTTAACTGAGCATAATACCCAACAGCTCCATTCATGTTGCTGCAAATGGTAGGATATGCCCTTTTCTTAGGGCTCAGTAGTATTCCATTGTGTATATGTACCACGTCTTCTTTATCCATTCATCTATCAATGGACATTTAGGTTGCTTCCAATTCTTGGCTAATGTAAATAGCACTGCGATATACATAGGGGTGCATTGGTCTTTCTTAAACTTGATTGCTGCATTCTTAGGGTAAATTCCTAGGAGTGCAATTCCTGGGTCAAATGGTAAGTCTGTTTTGAGCATTTTGATGTACCTCCATACTGCTTTCCACAATGGTTGAACTAACTTACATTCCCACCAGCAGTGTAGGAGGGTTCCCCTTTCTCCACAGCCTCATCAACATTTGTTGTTGTTTGTCTTTTGGATGGCAGCCATCCTTACTGGTGTGAGGTGATACCTCATTGTAGTTTTAATTTGCATTTCTCTGATAATTAGCGATGTGGAGCATCTTTTCATGTGTCTGTTGGCCATCTGTGTTTCTTTTTTGGAGAACTGTCCGTTCAGTTCCTCTGCCCATTTTTTAATTGGGTTATTTGTTTTTTGTTTGTTGAGGCGTGAGAGCTCCTTATATATTCTGGACGTCAAGCCTTTATCGGATGTGTCATTTTCAAATATATTCTCCCATACTGTAGGGATCCTTCTTGTTCTATTGATGGTGTCTTTTGCTGTACAGAAGCTTTTCAGCTTAATATAGTCCCACTTACTCATTCTTGCTGTTGTTTTCCTTGCCCGGGGAGATATGTTCAAGAAGAGGTCACTCATGTTTATGTCTAAGAGGTTTTTGCCTATGTTTTCTTCCAAGAGTTTAATGGTTTCATGACTTACATTCAGGTCTTTGATCCATTTTGAGTTTACTTTTGTATAAGGGGTTAGACAATGGTCCAGTTTCATTCTCCTACATGTAGCTGTCCAGTTTTGCCAGCACCATCTGTTGAAGAGACTGTCATTTCGCCATTGTATGTCCATGGCTCCTTTATCAAATATTAATTGACCATATATGTCCGGGTTAATATCTGGATTGTCTATAGTCTGTTCCATTGGTCTGTGGCTCTGCTCTTGTGCCAGTACCAAATTGTCTTGATTACTATGGCTATATAGAAGAGCTTGAAGTTGGGGAGTGAGATCCCCCATACTTTATTCTTCTTTCTCAGAATTGCTTTGGCTATTCGGGGTCTTTGGAGTTTCCATATGAATTTTTGAATTATTTGTTCCAGTTCATTGAAGAATTGCTGGTAGTTTCATAGGGATTGTATCAAATCTGTATATTGCTTTGGGCAGGATGACCATTTTGACGATATTAATTCTTCCTACCCACGAGCATGGGATGAGTTTCCATCTGTTAGTGTCCTCTTTAATTTCTCTTAAGAGTGACTTGTAGTATTCAGAGTATAAGTCTTTCACTTCTTTGGTTAGGTTTGTTCCTAGGTATTTTATTTTTATTTATGCAATTGTGACTGGAGTTGTTTTCCTGATTTCTCTTTCTGTTGGTTCATTGTTAGTGTATAGGAAAGCTACATATTTCTGTGTGTTGATTTTGTATCCTGCAACTTTGCTGCATTCCGATATCAGTTCTAGTAGTTTTAGGGTGGAGTCTTTAGGGTTTTTTATGTACAGTATCATGTCATCTGCAAATAGTGACAGTTTAACTTCTTCTTTACCAATCTAGATTCCTTGTAGTTCTTTGTTTTGTCTGATTGCCGTGGCTAGGACCTCCAGTACTATGTTAAATAACAGTGGGGAGAGTGGGCATGCCTGTCTAGTTCCCAATGTCAGAGGAAATGCTTTCAGCTTCTCGCTGTTCAAAATAATGTTGGCTGTGGGTTTTCATAGATGGCCTTTATTATGTGGAGGTACTTGCCCTCTATTCCCATTTTGCTGAGAGTTTTTATCATGAATGGATGTTGAACTTTGTCAAATGCTTTTTCAGCATCTATGGAGATGATCATGTGGTTTTTGTCTTTCTTTTTGTTGATGTGGTGGATGATGTTGATGGACTTTCGAATGTTGTACCATCCTTGCATCCCTGGGATGAATCCCACTTGGTCATGGTGTATGATCCTTTTGATGTATTTTTGAATTCGGTTTGCTAATATTTTGTTGAGTATTTTTGCATCTACGTTCATCAGGGATATTGGTCTGTAGTTTTCTTTTTTGGTGGGGTCTTTGCCTGGTTTTGGTATTAGGGTGATGTTAGCTTCATAGAATGAGTTTGGGAGTATCTCCTCCTCCGGTCTTTTTTGGAAAACTTTAAGGAGAATGGGTATTATGTCTTCCCTGTGTGTCTGATAAAATTCCGAGGTAAATCCATCTGGCCTGGGGGTTTTGTTCTTGGGTAGTTTTTTGATTACCACTTCAATTTCGCTGCTGTTATTTGGTCTGTTTAGATTTTCTGTTTCTTTCTGGATCAGTCTGGGAAAGTTGTATTTTTCTAGGAAGTTGTCCATTTCTCCTAGGTTTCCCAGCTTGTTAGCATATGTTTTCATAGTATTCTCTAATAATTATTTGTATTTCTGTGGGGTCCGTCGTGATTTTTCCTTTCTCGTTTCTGATACTGTTGATTTGTGTTGACTCTCTTTTCTTCTTAATAAGTCTGGCTTGAGGCTTATGTACTTTGTTTATTTTCTTGAAGAACCAGCTCTTGGTTTCATTGATTTTTGCTATTGTTTTTATTCTTCTCAATTTTATTTATTTCTTCTCTGATCTTTATTATGTCCCTCCTTCTGCTGACCTTAGGCCTCATTTGTTCTTCTTTTTCCAATTTCGATAATTGTGACATTAGACCATTCATTTCGGATTGTTCTTCCTTGTTTAAATATGCTTGGATTGCTATATACTTTCCTGTTAAGACTGCTTTGGTGTGTCCCACAGAAGTTGGGGCTTAGTGTTGTTGTTGTCATTTGTTTCCATATATTGCTGGATCTCCATTTTGATTTGGTCATTGATCCATTGATTATTTAGGAGCGTGTTGTTAAGCCTCCATGTGTTTGTGAGCCTTTTTGCTTTCTTTGTACAGTTTATTTCTAGTTTTATGCCTTTGTGGTCTGAAAAGTTTTTTGGTAGGAATTCAATCTTTTGGAATTTACTGAGGCTCTTTTTGTGGCCTAGAATGTGGTCTATTCTGGAGAATGTTCCATGTGCACTTGAGAAGAATGTGTATCCTGTTGCTTTTGGATGTAGACTTCTGTAGATGTCTATTGGGTCCATCTGCTCTACTGTGTTGTTCAGTGCTTCCGTGTCCTTACTTATTTTTTGCCCGGTGGATCTATCCTTTGGGGTGAGTGGTGTGTTGAAGTCTCCTAGAATGAATGCATTGCAGTCTATTTCCCACTTTAGTTCTGTTAGTATTTGTTTCACATATGCTGGTGCTCCTGTGTTGTGTGCATATATATTTAGAATGGTTATATCCTCTTGTTGGACTGAGCCCTTTATCATTATGTAGTATCCTTCTTTATCTCTTGTTACTTTCTTTGTTTTGAAGTCTATTTTGTCTGATTTTAGTACTGCAACCCCTGCTTTCTTCTCGCTGTTGTTTGCCTGAAATATGTTTTTCCATCCCTTGACTTTTAATCTGTACATGTCTTTGGGTTTGAGGTGAGTTTCTTGTAAGCAGCATATAGATGGGTCTTGCTTTTTTATCCATTCTATTACTCTGTGTCTTTTGATTGGTGCATTCAGTCCATTTATGTTTAGGGTGAGTATTGAGAGATATGTACTTATTGCCATTGCAGGCTTTAAATTCGTGGTTACCAAAGGTTCAAGGTTAGCCTCTTTAGTATCTTACTGCCTAACTTAGCTCGCTTATTGAGCTGTTATATACACTGCCTGGAGATTCTTTTCTTCTCTCCCTTCTTATTCCTCCTCCTCGATTCTTCATATGTTGGGTGTTTTGTTCTGTGCTCTTTCTAGGAGTGCTCCCATCTAGAGTAGTCCCTGTAAGATGTCCTGTAGAGGTGGTTTGTGGGAAGCAGATTCCCTCAGCTTTTGTTTGTCTGGGAATTGTTTAATCCCACCATCATATTTAAATGATAGTCGTGCTGGATACAGTATCCTTGTTTCAAGGCCCTTCCGTTTCATTGCATTTAATATATCATGCCATTCTCTTCTGGCCTGTAGGGTTTCTGTCGAGAAGTCTGATGTTAGCCTGATGGGTTTTCCTTTATAGGTGACCTTTTACTCTCTAGCTGCCTTTAAAACTCTTTCCTTGTCCTTGATCTTTGCCATTTTAATTATTATGTGTCTTGGTGTTGTCCTCCTTGGATCCTTTCTGTTGGGGGTTCTGTATGTTTCCGTGGTCTGTTCGATTATTTCCTCCCCAGTTTGGGGAAGTTTTCAGCAATTATTTCTTCCAAGATACTTTCCATCCCTTTTCCTCTCTCTTCTTCTTCTGTTACCTCTATAATACGGATATTGTTCCTTTTGGATTGGTCACACAGTTCTCTTAACATTGTTTCTTTCCTGTAGATCCTCTTATCTCTCTCTAGGTCAGCTTCTGTCCATTCCTGTTCTCTGGTTTCAATTCCATCAATGGCCTCTTGTATCCTATCCATTCTGCTTATAAACCCTTCCAGAGTTTGTTTCATTTCTGTGATCTCCTTTCTGGCATCTGTGATCTCCCTCCGGACTTCATCCCATATCTCTTGCGTATTTCTCTGCATCTCTGTCAGCATGTTTATGATTCTTATTTTGAATTCTTTGTCAGGAAGACTGGTTAGGTCTGTGTCCTTCTCTGGTGTCTGTGTGATCTTTGTCTGCCTGTAGTTTTTTCTTTTCATGGCGATAGGAATAGTTTGAGGAGCTGGAACGAGTGACGGCTGGAAGAACTTCCCTTCTTGTTCGTTTGTGGCCCTCCTCTCCTGGGAGAACAGCGACCTCTAGTGGCTTGTGCTGGGCAGCTGAGAGCAGACAGTGGCCTGGCTCGGGCAGCTACTCCAAAGTGGTGGAGTCGCGTTGGAGGGGGAGCGGCTGTGAGGCTATTTATCTCTGTAAGGGGCCTCCCTGCTCCCTGCAGCTCAGGGGATTAGGGTGCCCAGAGATCCGCGGATTCCCTACCTCTGTATTAAGTGTCCTGCCCTGCCCCTTTAAGACTTCCAAGAAGCACCCGCCAAAACAAAACAACGACCACAAAAAAAAAAAATTTTTTTTTAATTAAAAATATAAGAAATAAAAATAAAAAATGGCCGCTTGTTTTTCTTTATTCTCCAGCACCAGCCTCAGGCATATCTGCTCACCGGTCTTGCTGCCCTGTTTTCCTAGTATTGAGCGCCCTGCACTCTGGCCCGGATGGCTGGGGCTGGGTGTACGGCAGCCCTGGGCTCCTTCTCTCTCCCGCTCTGCCTGCTCTTCTCCCGCCGGGAGCTGGGGGGGAGGGGCGCTCGGCTCCCGCCCGGCCGGGGCTTGTATCTTACCCCCTTCGCGAGGCACTGGGTTCTCTCAGGTGCGGATGTGGTCTGGATATTGTCCTGTGTCCTCTGGTCTTTATTCTAGGAAGGGTTATCTTTGTTATATTTTCATAGATATCTGTTGTTTTGGGAGGATATTTCCGCTGCTCTACTCACGCCGCCATCTTGGCTCCCTCAACACATTCTTGATGCCACCCTCTCTTTTTCTCTCTTTTGGGTTGGTGGAAAATGGTCTACAATTAAGTGTATATTGGGTCTCTCCTACCTTTTAATGAAGAGGGATTTTTTAAATTCCTTTTTTCTGAATCCTTTTAAGTATTAGTGAGAATATAGCAAGGAGGGAGGACAGAGGATTTAGCATTGTGATATTAAGCAAGAGGGAATGAAGGGACCTTAAACTATTTGAAGAGAGCATGGAAGGAGACTCCATGGTCAGGTGGGCTCTCTTCTCCACTATAGAGAGCAGAGTGTGTGTGCAGAACTTGGTAAAACTTGCTCAAATAGTTGGAGACCTTCTGAGAGATTTCTTATTTCAAAACTGTAAGCATTAAACTATTTAGTGGTGGTGAATCTCAAAGTGTGGATATGCAGTGTCTGAGATATTGCAGAGCACCTGTCTGTGTGGTATCCTTTCTTTGCTGGTGGGCTTGTCAGCACCATATGAACTGAGCTCTATAAGTTATTCACAGGAAAACATTCTTGCATTTTAACCTGAGAGGCAAAGTTCTGGGAATAATTTAGAAGATGTTTCAAAACACCTCTCCCTTAGCTCAGGATTAAACATTATGCTAAGATTCTTTTAAAGTGGGTAGAAAGCAGGTAAATGTCAGTCACTATCTGGTCACCTATTACACTGATTTAATATTTTATGAAGGGTTGAATAGTTGCACATTATGTTGCATGTTATTTCCCCAATGTTTCCTCTAAGGGAGGACTTCACCACTGATGAAATGGGTGTTGGAAATATTTGTTACTTAAGGCAAAAGGTAAGCTGGGACTGGTGAGTGGAGGTGATCACAGCTCTATCACAGGATTAAAAATCAGTGCTTGTCTGTAAAAGAGTCAGTCCACTGTATAGACTGAATAGAATTTGAAAATAGAGTGTAGAGTTCAGCAGACAAACCAGAGATTGAGAATAAAGCAATTAATAGACACAACAATCCTTTAAGTATCTCAGTCTGGAAAATAAATTCAGTGTCTTTCAAGTATACCATGCATTAATTCCATTCCTTCATTTAATAATTACTTATTAAAGAATTTCTAATATATGAAGCTAGGTACTACCGGGAATACAAAAGGCAATTCAGAAATAACCTTTGCTAGAGGACACCTAAATGGCAACACAGGTGACCCCAACTTCCATCAAAAATCAACAAATAGACTGCTATCCACAAATAATAACAGCTCTGGGAGAGCTCTGGAGCCCCCTGAAGAATTTTTGCCACACAGTGGAACAAAAAACCTGAGAATAACCACACAAGAAGACAAGTCAGACAACTTCCTTCAGCCCACATCATCCCACTCCCCAAGCTGGCATTGCTCAATGCCAAGAGGGACATTTTCAGCTAGAAGGAGTCCCCTTGCCAGAAAAGGAAAAGTGAGGACAGGGACCAGCTTCTCCAGCCTTTTGAGGTACAGAACAAAGGTCCTGTTTCTGGTTTCTCCTCAGACAGACTGATAAAGCTGATACATGTAGAATTCGCTAGGGGGAGGGAAGAAAAGCAGAACTACTAGTAGCAGCCATGCACTGGGAATAACTGTGGTTCACAGTGCCCTGTTCTGCAGTCAGACCAAGTGGCCAGTATAGCCACCTTGGGCTCCCAGCAGCTTTCACCAACTTTGGTTCCACAGGTATTTGTGGCCATTAATGCCAGCTGCTCGAGCCTCTCCTCATTCTCTCCCCACCCCTGCCCCTTCCAGAGCCCAGGAACTGCAACCAGCTTGGACCTCTGCAGCTGTGAGAGTGCAGGATGTCAGCCTAGACCCCTGCGTCTGACTCCCCCACTCCTTTGCGCATGTTTGGAGCTAGCTGTGTGCATAGGCATGCAACTGATCTTTACTGCAGTGTACACACCAGGGGAGACTATGTAGCTGTGGGAGAGCACACTGACAGCCAGAGCCCCTGCAACTATTTGAAAAAGGTTGAAAGCTTTTCCTTTAAGATCAGGAACAAGACAAAGGTGCCCTTCTCACCATTCATTCCATATACTACTGTAAGTCCCTGCCAGAGCCTCTAGGCAAGAAAAAGAAAGAAAAGGCATCCAAATCAGACAGGAAGAAGTAGAATCATCTCTGCAGATGATAAGATCTTATACAGAGAAAATCCAGGCTCCATCAAAAACCTGAGAACTAATCAATGAACTCAGTAAAGTTGCATAATGCAAAATCAACATACAGAAATCAGTTGTGTTTCTATACACTAACAAGGAAATCTCTGAGAAAGAAATAACAAAAACAACCCCATTCACAGTACCATCTAAAACAATAAAATGCTGAAGAATAAATTTAACCAAGGATGTGAAAGATCTGTATGCTGAAAACTGCAAGATGTTGATGAAAGAAATAGAAGAAGACACAAATAAATGGAAATCTACCCCACTTTTATGGATCAGAAGAATACTATTATAATGTGTCCACAAACAAGGTAATCTTCAGATTCAATGCAATCCCAATACAAATTCCAATGACATCTTCACAGAGAAAAATAATTCCTAAAATTTGCATTGAGTCACAAAAGACTCTGTATAGCCATAGCAATCCCGAGAAAGGAGAACAAAACTAGAAGAATCACACTTCTCAATTTCAAAATACACTACAAAACTATAAAAACAGTATGGTATTGGCAAACAAACACATAGATCAGTGAAACACAAGACTCCAGAAAAAATCCCTCTCGTATATAAGGTCAACTAATATTTGACAAAAGAGCCTATAATACTCAATGAGGAAAGTATAGTCTCTTTAATAAATGGTGTTGGGAAAACTGGGTAATCCCATGCAGAAGATTGAAATTGGACCCTGCCTTATGCCAATCACAAAAATCAACGAACTGGATTAAAGACTTAAACTGTAAAATTCCAAGAACAAAACATTGAGATAAATCTCCTTGATGTTAGTCTTGGCAATTATTTTTTGGATAAGTATAGGCAGCAACAGCAAAAATTAAGTGAGACTAAACAGCTTCTGTACAGAAAAAAGAAACAGTGCCCAAAATGAAAAGGCTATCTATGGAATGGGAGATAGTATTTTCAAATCATCTATCTGATAAAGAGTTAATATTCAAAATATATAAAGACCTCTTCTAACTCAACAGCAAAAAAAAAAAAAAAGAATCTGATTAAAAAATGGGCAGAGAAAGTGAATAGTTATTTTTCCAAAGAAGACATACAAATGGCTGATGTGCATAGACATCACTAATCATCAGGGAATACAAATCAAAACCACAGTGTCATATCCCCTCATGCCTGGTATAATGGCTATTCTCAATAAGGCAGGAGAGAAGTATTAGCAAAAGTGGAGAAAAGGTAACCTGTGCACTTAATGTACTGTTGGTGGAGATGTAAATTGGTGCAGTCAGTATGGAAAACAGGATGGAGTTTTCCCAAAAAATTAAAAATAGTACTACCATATGATCCAGCATTCCACCTCTGGGAGTATATTTGAAGCAACTGAAATCCGGATATTGATGAGTCACCTGCATTCCCATGTTCATTGCAGCAGCATTCACAGTAGCCAAGATAGAGAAACAGTTCTAAGTGTCTGTCAATAATAGATGAACTGATCAAGAAGAGGTGGTATATATACATAATAAAATGCTATTCTGCCATGAAAAAGAAGGAAGTACTACCTTTTGCAACAGCATGGATGACCCTCATGGGCATTATGCTGAGTAAAATTTTTCAGGCAGAGAATGACATTCATTTTATGTTTTCACTTACACAAGGAATCTGAGAAATCATGTAAACTGAGAGTAGAGTGATGGTTACCAGGGACTGTGGGTTGGGGGAAATGGGGAGATGTTGGTCAAAGGGTACAAATTTCCATTTATAAAATGGATAAATTCTAGTAATCTAATGTACAGCATGGTGATTATAGTTAATAATACTGTATTATTGATGAAAAGTTAAGGGAGTAGATCTTAAATGTTCTCACCACAAAAAAAATGGTTATTATATCATGTGATAGTTAATGCTATGGTGGTAATCATTTTGTGATATATGTGTATCAAATCAACACATTGTATACCTTAAATGTACATAATATTATATGTCAATTATATCTCAATAAAGATAAAACATCATTGTCTATAGATACAGTATGATTTAGTTGTATATAGAATAAAACTAGTACATATACTATGTGATAAATGGTAAGTGGTATATGAAAGTATGCATTTAACCCTCTATATATTGGAGAAGGAGGGAAGTAGGGAAGAAAGAAAGAATTTTAATATAAAAGATAGTTTTTGCTAGGTCAGAAATTTGACAAATACTAAGCTGTATTATGCTAACTAGATGGGCTTACCAGGTGTCCCAGGGAAGGCCCCAGTTTGGAAGGTGTGTGTGTCTACCTGGCTCCTTGAATTGGCTATTGTATTAGAACTGGTTGCTACTTCCTATGATACAAGTCTTCACAGCTTTCTGGAAACAGTACCAGTCAACATTTAGTCACTTTTCTTAGGCTGTATTAGGAACTGATCTACTTAATGTACAGTGTAACTCAAGTAATAAAATTTTAAACAGGATACAAATTTTATCCTTTTTTCTTTCATGGACACTCTTAAAAATAGTCCCCATGCTGCTAATGAAATTTCTAACTCAACTGAAAATATGCAATATGCAACACTGCCTGCCATGCAAATTTAGCTTTTATACCTACAATAAGAGCACTTACAGCCCACATTTAAGCAACACTAATGTGTTTCTAAAGCTAGCAAAAGGAAATGAATTATACAGAGACCTGATCATTTTCCCTTAGCTCATTGTATTATATTTAGGCAGCATGACATGTGTTCAACATATGGAATACTTTAAACCCTGACCTGGTGTTAAGTTATCTATTGCTATATAACAAATCCCAAGATATAGTGACTTAAAACAATGATTTATTATTGGTCCTCACTGTTTTGTAAGGAACTATGCCCACAAGGGCTATTCTTGCCTGAGATCATTCACATAGTTGTAGTCAAAAGGCCAATGGGGCCCTAATGAAGGCTCAGCTGAGCTGATGTCCATCATAGCTTTTAAACTCACAAGTCTTATGCCTCACCTGTGAAGCTAAGAACAGTTGGGGCATTTCTCTCTATCCACAGAGCCTCCCATCTAGCTAGAGAGTTTGGGCTTCCTTACAGCATGAAGATCTCAGAAAAGACTTCTTATATGGCAGCTGGTTTTCCCTTGATCCCATATGCTAAGAGACCAATGCAGACATTCTGTTTTTTTTGATGACATAGTTTCTTTTCACATTTTTTATTAAGGTATGATTGATATACACTCTTATGAAGGTTTCACATGAAAAAACAATGTGTTTACTACATTCACCCACATCATCAAGTCCCCACCCATACCCCAAAGCAGTCACTGCCCATCAGTGCAGCAAGTTTTTAATGACATAGTTTTGCAATGAACACAATGTCACTACACAGGACATGATTCCTGGGAAGCATAGTCCATTGGGGAATCTGTCTTTGAAGACTAATGATCACAATTGTCATGTATACCTTATTGAAATATGATGATGGCTGGCTTTGGTAGACTGTTTATACCCAAATCAATCAGATAGTCAACAAGTATTAAGAATCTGCTTTGGAAAGAGTACTTAGAATAATCATTTAAAATCTGCAAATTTCACTAACAACACAGGGAACATGTTTATGAGTGTCCATGAAAGAAAAAAAGATAAAATTTGTATCCTGTTTAAAATGTTATTACTTGAGTTACACTGTACATTAAGTAGATCAGTTCCTAATACAGCCTAAGAAAAGTGACTAAATGTTGACTGGTACTGTTTCCAGAAAGCTGTGAAGATTTGCATCATAGGAATTAGCACCCAGTTATCATACGACAGCTGTTCAAGGAGCCAGATAGACACACACTACACCTTCCAAACTGGAGCCTTCCCTGTGACACCTGGTAAGCCCATCTAGTTAGAATATAGCAATTTAAAACGTTATTTAATTAATGATTATTAATTATCTGTTGTGTGCCAGAGACTATGCTGGGTACTGATGAATTCTGGTAAATAGGTGAGGTAGATACATGAAGAGATTAAAGCTCAGAAGACTTGAATGGAAGTAGGATTGCCTTCTCCAAAGGACAGTAGAATCAGATGTCCGTACAATGCAGTGGCACTGAGAACACTTGCTGATCGAGGAAAGACAAAGAGAAACCAAACAAAATCTTGCACTGCATTTTTATAAATAAAACTTATAATGTATGCTATAATGTGTTTTGTAGGTTGACACTAAAATTTTGAGGTGGATTTCTAATGTGTAGTAAAAAAAATCCTTTACGTTGTCTCTTAAAACATACCTCAACTAAAAACATATTTACCAAGCATCATGCTAAAGAGCAGTAGTTCTCAAACTTTTAGAGAGCCTCAGAATCAGCCGGAGGGCTGGTTAAAACACAATTGCTGGACCGCATCCTCAGAGTTTCTGATTCAGTGTGTCTTGGGTGGGACCCAAGTATTTATATTTCTATCAAGTTTCCAGGTCTTGTTGATCTGTTTGATAGGTCTTGTTGAGTGGTTCTCAAAGGGGACCCAACTTTGAGAACCGCTATGTAAACAAAGTAATTAAAGCATAGATATGGGGTCATAGACAAGGCACAAGGGTGAATCTTAAACATGTTACTAAATCTTCCTAGGCTGGTTTCCTATTCGTCATAATGAAGATAATTAATACTAGTTACCTCATCAGATTGTTGTGTGGATGAAACGATATATAGCAAGAGCTCACTAAATGTTAAGCATACTAATAATTTTAGATCTATAGGAATATCGCATAGTGCTATTTTCATGTATCTTATAGGGGCTTCTGTATGCTTTTGTAATGGTAGACCCGTTTGCTCTGCCGTCATCTCCCAGATTACATATCTGACCAGTGTGCACTTTGTGCCTTTCCTTGGCCCCTTCCCAAGAGAAGAAACATAGAACTTTCCAATTATCTGTCTTCTCCCTTGTATACAGTGCATAAAATATGGCAACTAAGTATTTTAAATAATCTACAGATTCAAAAAATAAATCAAATTGTTTTCAAGTTAAACTCTTCCTGGGTCTGGCTTTAAAGAGAATTAGATTTAAATTAGTTGAGCTTTGCATGATGCCCTGATAATGCCTCAGCAATCAAAATGTAATTACAAAGAAGGGATATTTCAACTGCAGAAATTTTTCTTTTTTTCTAATCAGGATGGAATATAATAATAGTCAAGCATGTAGTTGCATTAAGGTGAAGATAATAATCTAAGTTCCAGATCCCTTATGAAGTTGTATGGTGAATTAAAAGGCAATAGTTAGCAACAGTGAAAATGCAGAATAAATCACAGCATGTTGCCTTGACTGTCAATAAAGGTCATAACACTTGTTTCTCCAGTAACACTGATCCTTGCTGTGAGGCTGCTACGTGTGAATAGGGTGGAAATATAATCATTCTTCTCTTCTATTCACTATGCCATTGCCTCATCCTACTGGGCCACAGTCAATCCCTTTCTGTGCCTTGGTTTACTTATCTAAACCGTATTAACCTTTTCTAACATATTGTTTGTATAGCACTAATAAAGTGAGATGTGAAGTAGGTAAAGTTCCCTGTTGTCAAAAAAGTTCTGGAAACATTTCAAGCTCTACTTCCTCCTTCAAGAGTCAAGACTTGTATTAGCATTTGAAACACTGTGAATATCCCTGTTATGAAGATACCAGTGTTTTCCAATTAGAAAAGACCATGGGTGGGGGAAGACAGTGTAGCACAGAGAAGACAAGTAGTGACTCTGGCATCTTACTACACTGATGGGCAGTGACTGCAGTGGGTTGGGGGGGACTTGATAATATGGGTGAATGTAGTGACCACAGTGTTTTTCATATGAAACCTTCATAAGAGTGTATATCAATGATACCTTAATAAAAAAAAAAGCATGGGTATTCCATAGCAACTGAATTTCCACAGGGTATACTTCTCTGGGGAATGCTGCTCCAAGTCCTAATTTCCTCCCACTTAGTGGGTTGTAGACACAAAGGAGCTGTCAGTCAAGTAGTCTTTATCCAGCAAAAATAGCCTTCAAATATGAGGCAAAAGCACATCCCTTGATAAACAAAAACTGAAATAATTTTTTGCTAGCACATCTGTCCTGCAAAAAAAGTCCTTTAAGCTGAAAAGAAATGACACCAGGTGTAAAGTAAATACAAAAGCAGGAATGAGAGCAGAGAAGTGATAAATGTGTGGTAATATAGAAGACTCTCTAGGCATACATACATTTTATGTACATTGTATCTATTTTATTTACATATATATTTATTTTCCCCTGACTTGTTAAAAACACCCACAGGATTGTTAAAGCAATGATTATAACACTATTACTGTGTTTATAGCATGTGTACAGGTATTATATGTGGCAATAGTAGCACAAAGGATGGGGTAATGGAGGTATATTTTACTAGAATTAGGCGAGTAAAATCTGAAGAGGGTTGTGTTAAATTAAGATGGGGAAGTGGAGGAAATGGGAGATGTTGGTCAAAGGATACAAAGTTGCAATTATGTAGTATGAGTGATTCTAGAGAACTAATGTGCAGTGATGTTTAGTGCAGTGTAAATACCGTCCTGGAAATCTGCTAAGAGAGTAGATCTCTGGTGCTCTCACCACAAACCAAAAAATAGCAGCTGTGTGAGGAGATGGATATGTTAATTAACTTGGCTACGGTAGTCATTTCCCTATGTATGTATGAATCAAAACATACCAAAAACCTTAAATATTAAATATATACAGTTTCTATTAAAAGAAAATGCAAGTTGTAATCTCTAATGTAAACCACTTTGAAAGTTGAAGCAAAAAACAATCAGAGGTAAAATCTTGATGGAGCAATTCAAATGATTCACTAAAAAATAGTGGTTTAGCACAAGAAAAGTTGGTAAGGAAGAAACAGTGAAACAATGACAACAACAAAAATCCATGAGACATAGAAAACAAACAGCAAAATAACAGACATAAATCCAAACATATCAATAATTACATTAAGTATGAATGCACTAAAGACTCCAATCAAAAGACACAAATCATCCATCTACATAAGAAAAAGCAAGATTTAATTATATACTTTACACAACAGACATAGTTTTGATTCAAAGACATAGGTTGAAAGGCAAAGAATGGGAAAATACAGTGCAAACAGTAACTGGAAGGCAGCTGAAGTACCATAGTAGGAAGGTAAGGGAAAGATTTTATTTCAAAATTTATGTTTCTAATGTGCTCGAAAGTACTTTTTTTTGCAAATGTTTATACTTACTGGAAATCTAGATGTCCTTTTAAAATGTACAAGGGATATAGTATTTTTTTTTAAATTCTGTTAGGGGCTGTGGAAGTGAAAAAGTTTGAAATCTCTTCTACATAAATTCTCTAATTGTACAGAGAAATAAATTAAGTTTCATGGGGTTCTGACTTACCTGAAATCACAGTGTATATATAGCAAAGGCAATATTAGAAGCTGTACTCTCTTTCTTGGTCCTGTATTGTTCATTTTAAAGAAGTATCATAGAATAATAATTAAGTCCATGGAACTAGGAGCTACATTTAAAAAATTCTCATGTCAGCTGTGTGACTTTGTAGTTTTCTTAACTTCTCTGTGCCTCAGTGACCTCATGCATACAAGGGGCTAACATATGTATCTCATAGGAACTTTGTGAAGTAATGCATGTAGCATACTTAGGGCAATACCTGGCACAAGGCAAGAACTCTGTAAATGTGAATTATTTTTGTTCATGGCTTTGGAATGTTCCAATAAATGTGCTAGAGATAAGTCATTATCACGCATGTGTTAGCCCATTTCCACAATGCTGGAACAGATTTTAGAGCTCCTGACTCAGATGTTGAACCTACATCTGGACATCGTGCCATGTTCGCAGTCAGCATTAGGGAGATGGAGTTGCAACGAGGCCGCAGGGAGGGAAAACTCACCAGCAAGATAATAGGTGCTGACCTCAGCAGCTTCATCTGGTATTGCTGATGAAGGGGAGACCGTGCAAAATGTGAGGTGTGGGGCTCCCGTAGGGAAGTCTGTGTGATGCTCTTAATTTATTGCTTCTGGAAGTCAAGAAATGGAACACTAGGTCAGCAGGATGGCCAGATGGGAACTCACTGACCGCAGAAGTTCTCTCTGTAAAGAACGGCTTTCTTCCTACCCTCTGCTCCCAACGTCCCTTCCTGAACTCCATGTGCCTGACCCTCTGGACAAAAGCTCAGTTCCCTTTTCTCTGTGCCTTTGCTCATGTGGATCACTCGTTCTGGAATGATTCCCTCCTTTTGGTTCTTTTCCTCTCCCACCATTTGCAACATGCTTAATACAGTGCAGTTCATTCCACCAAACACTTAATTAGTCCTGAGCACTGGGATAGGCACTGAGGATACAAATTCACACAGTTTTAAAATCAAGCATGAGAGGGTGCTTTCATCACGCTTTACTGTGATGGTCTGTATTCAAGGCTGGCACAAGTATTCTGTGAATGAAGATGCCATGTCTTACCCAGCCTGGGGATGACCAACAGGCACCTCCTGGATGGTTTAGTGAGTTGTAGTTAACTCTGTAAATAAAGCGAAGAAGCAAAGGCAGTAACACATGCACAGGTCAGAGGGGAGTGTGTGGCATGCTCATTATAGCTGGGCAAGAGGGCACCTGGCAGGCAGGTAAATACAAATGAAGCTACACAGCAGTAATGGGTCAGATTATGAGGGAGCTTAGAATGCTGAACGCCTCACTAAGGGATTTGGAGTTTACTGTGGCCATAATGGGAAGCCACTACAGGATTTCAAGCAGTATAATAATTTGATCAGATTTGCATTTCAGGAGGACCGCTTAGGCAGAAGTATGAGGATTGGATGGATTGGTAGAGTAGGGGCTGCCATGGAGTCACTAATTTGTTTAGGAAGCTGCTGAAAAATATCAACAGGGAGAAGATGAGGACCTAAACTAAGGCAGTGATGGTGAGAAAGAGAAAAGGGGATCAATTTTCTTTGAAATTGAAGTGGATATGTGAGATGAGGTAGGAGTGGAATATAGAGTGATTCTCAAATTTTTGGCTCTGGTACTTGCATAGGTGGTATACTATTCTCCTGAGGGTTCACAGGAAATGGGATAAGGTGATGAGGCTGTATTTGAACATGTTAACTTTAAGATACAATTACTTATTCATTTAAAAATATTTTTAGAAAACCTACTTACTTCCTAGATGCCAGATGCTACTCTGGGTACTAGGCATACACAGCAAATAAAACAAGTAGAAATTCTGCCCTCGTGGAGTTTACATCTAGTAGGGTGTCTCTGGACATCCCAGTAAGTGACTGAATTGGGGCTGGGGCTTAGATGAAAGATTTGGTCTAGAAATGTTGATCCAAGGCAGAACAGCTTATTGATAACAGTTAAAACTATGCTTAATAAGTTTCTGTTCTTGAAGGAATTTTTTATTACACAAAGGTAAAGATGCAGTTTAGCAGAATCATTTAATAGAGCAGAGGTATTTAGGTTAATGTAGGTCAAAACTAATATAATCATAACAAAATTAATGCCAGTAGATGCTGCATTAGTGGATATATAGCACTGAAATGTAGGGGGTGATAATGCTCCTCTGTGTGTGATGGAGGCTGTATGCCACGCATTATGTGGGGTACAGGCAGGCTGATTACAGAGCATTTGGAGAAGAATGGCTGTGAGGAGGAAGAACTCAAACTATGTCTAATGAGGAGTGGTTAGATCTAGTAGAGATGTTTAGTTGGTAGAAGGTGATCATGCCAATTATCTTCATATAGTTAAATCTGTTAGAAATACAAGGAAGATAGCTACTATCAATGGGAGGAAGTTACAGGGAGAATTTCAGTAAGATCATTGTCATTCATGCATGTCCTAAGATGCTTAGCCTCAGATTCAGTGATGTGTGAGGTTATCTAGAGAAACAGTCAATAGGTGTGTGTGTGTGTGTGTGTGTGCATGCACATATATACATAAAAAGATTGTAAGGAATTGGCTCATACAGTTATGGAAGCTGGCAAGTCTCAAGATTTGCAGGGTGAGTTAGCAAGCTGCAAAACTACCTGATGGTGTAGTTCCCGTCTGAAGGCCAGCAGGCTCAAAACCCAGGAAGAGCAGATATTTCAGTCTTAAGTTCTACAGGCAGGAAAAGTTCTTACGTCCTTGTTTGAAGACCATCAGACTGAAAGAATTCTCTTTAATAGGAGAGGATCAGACACCTTGTTTTCTGTTCAGGATTTCAACTGATTGGATGTGGCCCCTCCCATTAGAGAGGGCGGTCTGCTTTACTCAGTCTACTGATTTAAATGTTATTCTCATCCAAAACCCCCAAAAGAAATTCCTAAAATAGTTGTAGACCAAATATCTGGGCATCCTATGGCCCAGTCAAGATTGGCACTTATGATTAACCATCACAAGTGAGAGCTCTTTCTACGTGGGGATTGGTTGGTCTTCATCTAGGAATAGACAACATGGTCTATTTAGTCTAACTAAACAAATTCACTTCTGGATGTTTATAAAAAGACTTCATTCAAACAAACTCCAGATTCTTGAAAATAAAGTCTCACCAGGCTCAAAGGTCCCTCTGTTCTCCTTAAAGCGTGAAGCCCAGACAGCCATGCCACTGGTCAGGGTTAGAAGCGGTGCCCTGCATCTCACAATCACTGCCTGACCTACTTCCCAAACCAACAGTATCAGCAAAATGTCAGCTGTCCTCTCATCAGTTCGAAGTTCTGTTTGCCTTTTTTTTTTTTTGTCTTTCCTATTGTTTTCTTCTCCAAGACCAGAGCCAGCAAACAGATGAAAGAAGCAGCATTTTAAAATATATTTTTAATTAGAGGACTTTCATCTGATCCAAAGCACTGTAAAACGCCAAGCTCTGACAGTGCCCTAGCTCCCATTTAATCTTCAATTCTCTGTTTCTCATCAGCTGTGCGTGCAGATGCTGAAATCTTGTTTGTTTATCATGGGGCCAAGAAGATTTATGGTTGGGTGCATGTTCGGCTGCCTACCCCACTCTCTTGGCACAGCTCCTGAGCAGCACAGCACAGGAGATACTTAAACATGCTTAATAGGGAAGTCGGCCCCACATGTTCTCTGTAGTTCTCATCTGGTTATTTTTCAGCTTACACTTTGGTTGAAGTTAAGGTAATTACAAAGTTATTATTTGTCATTTCCATTATCTTTGGGGTCAGAAAGACATCTGTTGAAAGTTAGCATCATCTGTCACTTAGGCCAGCTGGCGGTCAGCACTTGAGTGGACATAAAAAATGAAGGAAGGAGCTGGATGTCCATGCAGCAAAGGTGTGTGTTTGTGTGTGTGTGTATGTGTCCAAAAGGACCCAACCCTGCTGTCAAGTCTCAAAAAGTCTGTGCCTTCTTGTGACACCAGTAATGATGAGCTGAAAGGAAGCATGGAATACTGCTATCCATGATATTCTCAGGGTTTCCAAGTCACTCATGTAGAGAGAAAGTATTTGAGTTTCCTTCCTGCTGGGCTCTTTATTTTCTTCCTGAACATGCTTCACATTGTTCCCGCTGTGGAGTGAAATTGAGAAAATGGTCTAGTACTGGAAATGCTGTATTATTCAGTGAAGGTATATGTGATGTATATGATCAGTGCTGGTTTTGTGAGCCAGCAAATACCTTAATGCTTGCAAATGCAAAGTTATCAGCTGATACTTCTGTTTGGTTAGCAAATTTTCTCAGTGAAAGGATAGATAGGGAATATTTTAGGCCTTGTGGATCATATGATATCTGCTGTAACTACTAAACTCTGCTGTTGTAGCCCCAAAGCACCTATAGGCAATTTACAAATGAGTGAACATAGTGATATTCCAATAAAACTTTATTTACAGAAACAGGCAGTGGGCCAGATTAGACTCATGGGCCATGGTTTACCAACCCCTGCTTTCATTGATGTTACACCAGAAGCTTGCCTGTGAACAAGTAGTCATGGAATAGAGGCTTGAGATGCAATTGTAGAGTCAGAAAGAATAAGAGGAAGAGAGCCCTATACCAAACTGTATAGTTCCCTAGGCACTGGGCCTGTCCCTCTGCCCCAAATGCTCTGAGATCAACAGATTTGCCACTCCCTTTCCTACAGCTGTATCTACTGAGGCTGACCTGCATTCTTCCAAGATTATGTTCTACAACTCCAATTTTGTCTATATGCTCTGAAAAGATAGAATTTTGGTACGTATCTTTCTCTTAGCACCATGAAAATATGGGCCATGTTCAAAATTCCATAGAGATGAGCATTCAGATATCCAGATGTTTATTCAAAGATTGTAAGGAATTGGCTCATACAATTATGGAAGCTGGCAAGTCTCAAGATCTGCAGGGTGAGTTAGCAAGCTGGAAAACCAGGGGACCTGATGGTGTACTTCCAATATGAAGGCCAGCAGCCTCAAAACCCAGGAATACTGACCGATCTCAGTATTAGCCAGTATTGTTTTCAAATCACATCACTTACCAAAAGGAAAACAATCAATTGTGAGGTGAGTTAATATTCTGCTCCTTATTGTCAGAAGAATTTCATCTAGTTCTCAAAGAGGAAAATGGAATCTTTACAGATCAGTGAAGTTATTCCAAATGTCAGTTCAGAAAATGATAATATGCTAAAGCAAAGACCGGAGCTTAGCCATCAGTGTTTTGAGTGCTCACCAGGATTTAGAATGTGGGAGACTGACTTTGAGTTCAGTTGCACAAGTGTTTCTACCTTTTTTCATAGGTTCATTTCAATTTGACAAATTCAGGGGATCTTTTTCTGTTCTTCTGGATTTGTTCTACAAAAGAACTCTTAAAAGAAATAGGAAACCAGGCCAACTTGAACTTTCATAAGAAATTAAACCAGGACCCAAGAAGTTTACTTGGGTCTTTGAAAACTGTGAGGCAAGAATTAAGAAAATGCTAAGATTTGCTAAAATTCAAGAATAAAGTTAAGTATGGCCCACTTTTAACATGTGTAAGTGTTTTTCTTCACAGAGAAATTAGTTCTAAGAAACTTACTCTTGCTCTGAGGGCAGAAAGCAGAGGACTGGAGAGAGCTGCAGTAAAATGCAATGTCCTTTACACAGATACCAGCCAATACACACACCAATTCTGACCAGATTTTTCAGGTATATAGTTGAAGACTTAGGCAGACTAGCTGGAGTTTCTTTAGTGTCTTAACGTACACCTGCTACTTTCCAAACTCAGCCACTAATGAAGGTTGTGGACAAGAATGAAATGGGTTGTAAACGTAACAGTGGACAGCTACATGCAACAGAATGAAACTGGATTATTGTCTAACCCCATACACAAAAGTAAACTCAAAATGGATCAAAGACCCGAATGTAAGTCATTAAACCATAAAACTCTTAGAAGAAAACGTAGGCAAAAATCTCTTGAATATAAACATGAGCAACTTTTTCCTGAACGCATCTCCTCAGGCAAGGGAAACAAAATAAAAAATGAACAGATAGGACTACATCATGCTAAAAAGCTTCTGTACAGCAAAGGACACCATCAGCAGAACAAAAAGGCATCCTACAGCATGGGAGAATATATTTGTAAATGACATATCCGACAAGGGTTAACATCCAAAATATATAAAGAACTCACATGCCTCAACATCCAAAAAGCAAATAACCCTATTAAAAAATGGGCAGAGGATATGAATAGACACTTCTCCAAAGAGGAAATTCAGATGGCCAACAGACACATGAAAAGATGCTCCACATCACTAATCATCAGGGAAATGCAAATTAAAACCACAATGAGATATTACCTTACACCAGTTAGGATGGCCAACATAGAAAAGACTAGGAACAACAAATGCTGGTGAGGATGCAGAGAAAGGGGGACCCTCCTACACTGCTGGTGGGAATGTAAACTAGTTCAACCATTGTGGAAAGCAGTAAGATGGTTTCTCAAAAACTAAAAATAGAAATACCATTTGACCCAGGAATTCCACTCCTAAGAATTTATCCTAAGAATGCAGGATCCCAGTTTCAAAAAGACATATGCACTCCTATGTTTATTACAGCACTATTTACAATAGCCAAAAATTGGAAGCAACCTAAGTGTCCATCAGTAGATGAATGGATAAAGAAGATGTGGTATATATACACAATAGAATATTATTCAGCCATAAGAAGAAAATAAATCCTACCATTTGCAACAACATGGATTGAGCTATAGGGTATTATGCTCAGTGAAATAAGCCAGGCAGAGAAAGACAAGTACCAAATGATTTCACTCATCTGTGGAGCAAAATAACGAAGAAAAAACTGAAGGAACAAAACAGCAGCACAATCACAGAACCCAAGAATGGACTAACAGTTGCCAAAGGGAAAGGGACTGGGGAGAATGGGTGGGAAGGGAGGCAGAATAGGGGGAGTAAGAGGCATTACAATTAGCACACATAGCATGGGGCACAGGGAAGGCGGTATAGCACAGAGAAGACAAGTAGTGACTGTATAACATCTTACTATGCTTATGTATGGTAACTATAATGGGGTATGTGGTGGGGACTTGATAATGGGGGAAATCTAGTAACCATAAACTTGCTCATGTGATTGTATATTAATGATACCAAAAAAAAAAAAAAAAGAAAGAAAGTAACAGTGATCCTCGTCCACTTGGGATTGGGGATAAATTGCTTTAGATAGGATATAAATGTTCAATTTATATGAATCACAGTAAAAGGAGATGTGTATTTTGGGTGTCAAAAAATATCCCTTAACAAGCTCTTTGAAGATACTGCCTTTAAATTAATTAGCCGTATTTGGTACCAACCCATATAAAATGACTCATTATTTAAAATCTTAGCTATATTTCTGATCATATACCTTCAGACAGTGTTCCAATAAATTACATGCATAATAGATATTGATGAGCCAATATGAATATAAGTAAAAATATGATTATTATTACTCCTGAGAGGCTTTGCCTGCACTAGATGTTTGGTATAGCAATTGGTTGATTGCTACAGGACCAGTAATTGATATAAATGTCATACATTTGCATTAATGCAATCACATATAAAGATGCCACGTTAAAATAAATGTGAAAATATTAAAAGAATAAAAAACCCTGACATTTTGGAGATTGAACAATGTGCATAAATTTCAAAAGGAATCAAATTATCAAATTCATATAATAAAATTAGAATAATTGACAAATTGATTTTAAAGACGTGTGTCTAGGTGGTGGAGCCAAGATGGCGGCATGAGTAGAGCAGTGGAAATCTCCTCCCAAAACCACATATATCTATGAAAATATAACAAAGACAACTCTTCCTAGAATAAAGACCAGAGGACACAGGACAACATCCAGAAAACACCCACACCTGCGAGAACCCAGTGCCTCGTAAAGGGGGTAAGATACAAGCCCCTGCGCGATGGGACCAGAGCGCCCCTCCCCCCAGCTCCCGGCGGGAGAAGAGCAGGCAGAGCGGGAGGGAGACGGAGCCCAGGGCTGCCGAACACCCAGCCCCAGCCATGCAGGTCAGAGTGCAGACACAGTACGTGCCCAGGGGGCCCTGGATAGTAGGGAAACAGGGCAGCAAGAATGGTGAGACGGTACCGGAGGCCTGGCACCAGAGGACATAAAAGCGAGCAGCCATTTTTTTTTTTTTTTTTTTGCTGTTTGTTTTGGCGAGTGCTTTTTGGAAGTCTTACAGGGATAGAGAACCCAATACTAGGGAAACAGGGCAGCAAGACCGGCGAGTGGGTATCACAGGCTGGCGCCGGAGAACAAAAGAAAAGTGAGCGGACAATTTTTTTTTTTTTTTGCTGTTTTGTTTTGGCGAGAGCTTTTGGGAAGTCTAAAGGGATAGGGACCCCAATACTAGGAAAACAGGGCAGCAACACTAGTGAGCAGATGCCTGAGGCTGGCGCTGGAGAATAAAGAAAAACGAGCGGCCATTTTTTATTTTTATTTTTTATATTTTTAATTAAAAAAAATTTTTTTTTTTTGGTCATTTTGTTTTGGAGGGTGCTATTTGGAAGTCTTAAAGGGGCACGGCAGGACACTGAATCCAGAGGTAGGGAATCCAGGGTCTCTGGGCACCCTAGTCCACTGGGCTGCAGGGAGCACAGAGGCCCCTTATGTAGATAAATAGCCTCCTGGCCACTACCCCTCCAATGCAACTCCACCACTGTGGAGCAGCTGCCCAAGCCAGGCCACAACCACAGCAATAGCGGAGATAAACTCCATAGTAGCCGGGCAGGAAGCAGAAGACCTGTCTGCGTGCAGCTGCCCAGCACAATCCACTAGAGGTCGCTGTTATCCCAGGAGAGGAGGGCCACAAACCAACAAGAAGGGAAGTTCTTCCAGCCATCACTCATTCCAACTCTGCAAACTATTCCTATCACCATGAAAAGGCAAAACTACAGGCAGACAAAGATCACAGAGACAACACCAGAGAAGGAGACAGACCTAACCAGTCTTCCTGAAAAAGAATTCAAAATAAAAATCATAAACATGCTGACAGAGATGCAGAGAAATACGCAAGAGATATGGGATGAAGTCCGGAGGGAGATCACAGATGCCAGAAAGGAGATTACTGAAATGAAACAAACTCTGGAAGGGTTTATAAGCAGAATGGATAGGATGCAAGAGGCCATTGATGGAGTTGAAACCAGAGAACAGGAATGCATAGAAGCTGACCTAGAGAGAGATAAGAGGATCTACAGGAAAGAAACAATGTTAAGAGAACTGTGTGACCAATCCAAAAGGAACAATATCTGTATTATAGAGGTACCAGAAGAAGAAGAGAGAGGAAAAGGGATGGAAAGTATCTTAGAAGAAATAATTGCTGAAAAGTTCCCCAAACTGGGGGAGGAAATAATCAAACAGACCACGGAAACATACAGAACCCCCAACAGAAAGGATCCAAGGAGGACAACACCAAGACACATAATAATTAAAATGGCAAAGATCAAGGACAAGGAAAGAGTTTTAAAGGCAGCTAGAGAGTAAAAGGTCACCTATAAAGGAAAACCCATCAGGCTAACATCAGACTTCTCGACAGAAACCCTACAGGCCAGAAGAGAATGGCATGATATATTTAATGCAATGAAACGGAAGGGCCTTGAAACAAGGATACTGTATCCAGCACGACTATCATTTAAATATGATGGTGGGATTAAACAATTCCCAGACAAACAAAAGCTGAGGGAATCTGCTTCCCACAAACCACCTCTACAGGACATCTTACAGGGACTGCTCTAGATGGGAGCACTCCCAGAAAGAGCACAGAACAAAACACCCAACATATGAAGAATCAAGGAGGAGGAATTAGAAGGGAGAGAAGAAAAGAATCTCCAGGCAGTGTATATAACAGCTCAATAAGCGAGCTAAGTTAGGCAGTAAGATACTAAAGAGGCTAACCTTGAACCTTTGGTAACCACAAATTTAAAGCCTGCAATGGCAATAAGTACATATCTCTCAATACTCACCCTAAACGTAAATGGACTGAATGCACCAATCAAAAAACACAGAGTAATAGAATGGATAAAAAAGCAAGACCCATCTACATGCTGCTTACAAGAAACTCACCTCAAACCAAAAGACATGTACAGACTAAAAGTCAAGGGATGGAAAAACATATTTCAGGCAAACAACAGCGAGAAGAAAGCAGGAGTTGCAGTACTAATATCAGACAAAATAGACTTCAAAACAAAGAAAGTAACAAGAGATAAAGAAGGACACTACATAATGATAAAGGGCTCAGTCCAACAAGAGGATATAACCATTCTAAATATATATGCACCCAACACAGGAGCACCAGCATATGTGAAACAAATACTAACAGAACTAAAGTGGGAAATAGACTACAATGCATTCATTCTAGGAGACTTCAACACACCACTCACCCCAAAGGATAGATCCACCGGGCAAAAAATAAGTAAGGACACGGAAGCACTGAACAACACAGTAGAGCAGATGAACCCAATAGACATCTACAGAAGTCTACATCCAAAAGAAACAGGATATACATTCTTCTCAAGTCCACATGGAACATTCTCCAGAATAGACCACATACTAGGCCATAAAAAGAGCCTCAGTAAATTCCAAATGATTGAAATCCTACAAACCAACTTTTCAGACCACAAAGGCATAAAACTAGAAATAAACTGTACAAAGAAAGCAGAAAGGCTCACAAACACATAGAGGCTTAACAACACGCTCCTAAATAATCAATGGATCAAAGACCAAATCAAAATGGAGATCCAGCAATATATGGAAACAAATGACAACAACAACACTAAGCCCCAACTTCTGTGGGACACACCAAAGCAGTCTTAAGAGGAAAGTATATAGCAAACCAAGCATATTTAAACAAGGAAGAACATTCCCAAACGAATGGTCTAATGTCACAATTATCAAAACTGGAAAAAGAAGAACAGATGAGGCCTAAGGTCAGCAGAAGGAGGGACATAATAAAGATCAGAGAAGAAATAAATAAAATTGAGAACAATAAAACAATAGCAAAAATCAATGAAACCAAGAGCTGGTTCTTCGAGAAAATAAATAAAGTAGATAAGCCTCTAGCCAGACTTATTAAGAAGAAAAGAGAGTCAACACAAATCAACAGTATCAGAAAAAAGAAAGGAAAAGTCACGACGGACCCCACAGAAATACAAACAATTATTAGAGAATACTATGAAAACATATGCTAACAAGCTGGGAAACCTAGGAGAAATGGACAACTTCCTAGAAAAATACAACCTTCCCAGACTGACCCAGAAAGAAACAGAAAATCTAAACAGACCAAATACCAGCAACGAAATTGAAGCGGTAATCAAAAAACTACCCAAGAACAAAACCCCCGGGCCAGATGGATTTACCTCGGAATTTTATCAGACATACAGGGAAGACATAATACCCATTCTCCTTAAAGTTTTCCAAAAAAGACCGGAGGAGGAGATACTCCCAAACTCAATCTATGAAGCTAACATCACCCTAATACCAAAACCAGGCAAAGACCCCACCAAAAAGGAAAACTACAGACCAATATCCCTGATGAACGTAGATGGAAAAATACTCAACAAAATATTAGCAAACCGAATTCAAAAATACATCAAAAGGATCATACACCTTGACCAAGTGGGATTCATCCCAGGGATGCAAGGATGTTACAACATTCGAAAGTCCATCAACATCATCCACCACATCAACAAAAAGAAAGACAAAAACCACATGATCATCTCCATAGATGCTGAAAAACCATTTGACAAAGTTCAACATCCATTCATGATAAAAACTCTCAGCAAAATGGGAATAGAGGGCAAGTACCTCCACATAATAAAGGCCATCTATGATAAACCCACAGCCAACATTATATTGAACAGCGAGAAGCTGAAAGCATTTCCGCTGAGATCGGGAACTAGACAGGGATGCCCACTCTGCCCACTGTTATTTAACATAGTACTGGAGGTCCTAGCCACGGCAATCAGACAAAACAAAAAAATACAAGGAATCCAGATTGGTAAAGAAGAAGTTAAACTGTCACTATTTGCAGATGACATGATACTGTACATAAAAAACTGTAAAGACTCCACCCCAAAACTACTAGAACTGATATCGGAATACAGCAAAGTTGCAGGATACAAAATCAACACACAGAAATCTGTAGCTTTCATATACACTAACACTAAACCAACAGAAAGAGAAATCAGGAAAACAACTCCATTCATAATTGCATCAAAAAAATAAAATACCTAGGAATAAACCTAACCAAAGAAGTGAAAGACTTATACTCTGAAAACTACAAGTCACTCTTAAGAGAAATTAAAGGGGACACTAACAGATGGAAACTCATCCCATGCTCGTGGCTAGGAAGAATTAATATCGTCAAAATGGCCATCCTGCCCAAAGTAATATACAGATTTGAAGCAATCCCTATGAAACTACCAGCAATATTTTTAAATGAACTGGAACAAATAATTCAAAAATTCATATGAAACCACCAAAGACCCCAAATAGCCAAAGCAATCCTGAGAAAGAAGAATAAAGTAGGGGGGATCTCACTCCCCAACTTCAAGCTCTATTGTAAAGCTATAGTAATCAAGACAATTTGGTACTGGCACAAGAACAGAGCCACAGACCAATGGAACAGACTAGAGAATCCAGACATTGACCCAGACATATACGGTCAATTAATATTTGATAAAGGAGCCATGGACATACAATGGCGAAATGACAATCTCTTCAACAGGTGGTGCTGGCAAAACTGGACAGCTACATGTAGGAGAATGAACCTGGACCATTGTCTAACCCCATATACAAAAGGAAACTCAAAATGGATCAAAGACCTGAATGTAAGTCATGAAACCATTAAACTCTTGGAAGAAAACATAGGCAAAAACCTCTTAGACATAAACATAAGTGACCTCTTCTTGAACATATCTCCCCGGGCAAGGAAAACAACAGCAAAAATGAGTAAGTGGGACTATATTAAGCTGACAAGCTTCTGTACAGCAAAAGACACCATCAATAGAACAAAAAGGAACCCTACAGTATGGGAGAATATCTTTGAAAATGACACATCCGATAAAGGCTTGACGTCCAGAATATATAAAGAGCTCACACGCCTCAACAAACAAAAAACAAATAACCCAATTAAAAAATGGGCAGAGAAACTGAACAGACAGTTCTCCAAAACAGAAATACAGATGGCCAACAGACACATGAAAAGATGCTCCACATCACTAATTATCAGAGAAATGCAAATTAAAACTACAATGAGATATCACCTCACACCAGTAAGGGTGGCTGCCATCCAAAAGACAAACAACAACAAATGTTGGTGAGGCTGTGGAGAAAGGGGAACCCTCCTACACTGCTGGTGGGAATGTAAATTAGTTCAACCATTGTGGAAAGCAGTATGGAGGTACATCAAAATGCTCAAAAGAGACTTACCGTTTGACCCAGGAATTGCACTCCTAGGAATTTACCATAAGAATGCACCAATCAAGTTTGAGAAAGACCAATGCACCCCTATGTTTATCGCAGCACTATTTACAATAGCCAAGATTTGGAAGCAACCTAAATGTCCATCGCTAGATGAATGAATAAAGAAGATGTGGTACATATACACAATGGAATACTACTCAGCCATAAGAAAAGGGCAAATCCTACCATTTGGAGCAACATGGATGGAGCTGGAGTGTATTATGCTCAGTGAAACAAGCCAAGCGGAGAAAGAGAAATACCAAGTGATTTCACTCATCTGTGGAATATAAATACAAAGGAAAAACTGAAGGAACAAAACAGCAGCAGAATCACAGAACTCAAGAATGGACTAACAGGTATCGAAGGGAAAGGGACTGGGGAGGATGGGTGTGTAGGGAGGGATAAGGGGTGGAAGAAGAAGGGGGATATTAAGATTAGCATGCATGGGGAGGTGGGAGAAAGGGGAGCGCTGTACAACACAGAGAAGGCAAGTAGTGATTCTACATCATTTTGCTATGCTGATGGACAGTGACAGTAAAGGGGTTTTTAGGGGGGACCTGGTATAGGGGAGAGCCTAGTAAACATAATATTCGTCATGTAAGTGTAGATTAATGATACCTAAAAAAAAAAAGGCAGTTCCAGTGTGGTGACCTCCAATGAGTTCTACACAAGGGTATAAAGGGCATATAAAAGTGTAGGCAAAGGGCCTGTTTGTGTTTATACAGAGGATCAAAGCCTAATTTGGCTACCCAGAAAATGAACTAAGATACGATATGGAAAAGAATTTCCAACATCAGCACTCTCTGGAAGACTCATGCCAGAAGATGATCATCAAAAAACCCCTACAAAGATCCACGCACTGCTACAGCTGTAGATGCACTCATCCCACCAGCTCCTGGACTTGCCATGGGAATGAAGGAGATATCTAAGCTGGCCTGTGCATACAGTAAAACAACAAATTTGACTGGATCTATACTGTTGGAACTCAACCAAGAATTAGAAGAAGTGCAAATTGTAGCGCTCCAAAATCCTACAACTACAGACTATTTACTGTTAAAAGAACATATGGGATGTGAACATTCCCCTGGAATGAGTTGTTTTAAGTTGTCTGATTTATCTCAGACTGTTCAAGTTCAGTTGGACAATATCCACCATATCATAGATAAGTTTTCACAAATGCCTAAGGTGCCTAACTGGTTTTCTTGGTTTCACTGGAGATAGCTGGTAATTACCGGTATGCTTTGGTGATGTAACTATACTCCTATTATGTTAATGTGTGTGTGCAATTTAATGAGTAGTTTAAAACCTGTACATGCTTATGTTACTCTACAAGTAGATATGTCAAAGAAATCATCTATCTTCCCATGTTTTCTGCTGCCTGCTACTTCTATAGCTTTTCTTCTTCCTTCCTAATTACAACCCTTAAATAGAATTCGTGCCTCATATCAAATTTACCAAGTATCATAATTCCTCTAAGTGCTAAAGATACCTCAAGACAAATGCTGGGCATAGAAGCCACAGGGCATAAATATGCAAAGAAGTAAAAAGCTAACCTTTTCAAACAATAAGGCTTCTCTCTCACTTACCAACTTTACATTTCCCTGTATGGCTCTAGAAGATGACTGGTTAGCCAGAGATGGGTAAGATTTCTCAAGAGAGGAACAACCTAAGACAGGCACAGTCGCAGGGGGGCCATCAGGTGAGAAATTGGGGATCGACAGAGGTGAGGCTTAGAACCTCACATCCCCTGTTCTGAGAGAAATCTTCTGCATACGTTGATGTTTTATTGCCCTTGTCTAGCTTGGATTAACACATAATCTACAGGCACACACCTGATCATCTACATTTGCTCTCTTACAACACTAAACTATGTTTTCTACCTTTATCTTGTATCTACCTACCACTTCAGCATTTTATTAAAAATAATAATATAGAGAGAAATGTGGTATCCACATATAAATCAAGTATAAAAATCAAATGAGTATTCATATTTGAGGTGACTCTTTATAGTTCATAATGCATTAGCAAAACCGAAAGTTTCTGTGATGACTGCCCTTGTACTGTTCACCATGTAACTTATTCGCTATGTAAGAATTTGTTCTCCATGTAAGAACTTGTTCATTATGCTTCAGAAGATTGGAGACTGATGAAAACTAGGCTTTGGGTGGATTGATGATTGTGCATTGAGTATTGAGTACCCTATACAGAATTTTATTGTTGTTAACAACCATTTGATCAATAAATATGAGAGATGCCCTGAAAAAAAAAATTGGAAGGAAAAATATGGGAAAAGGCAGACCTGGTAAATAATAAATAAGGCAAAACTAAATTAGCTGTGTTAATAACAGGCAGAATCGATTAGAGCACAGATATTAAAAAGTTAGAATATCACTTTGGTATAAAAAAATTTACAAAAACCTTTCAATTCATCGAGAAGATACAAGCATTTCAACCTAGCCTGCACCTGATAAATACCTTCATCATATATAAAATGAAAATTCATCGAACTTGCAGTTAGAAAAAAAGAAAACCACCATTAGAGGAGGGGAAAATCCAAAGTTGACCGTTTTTCAATTGTTGATGAATAAATGAAGGCATTAAGGAATTGAGCAATCCAATAATTGGTTTTTGAAATCCTAATGTCTTTAAGTAAAAAGTAAGTAAATTTAAGAAAAAAAATTAAGGAAACCTTTGAAATTAATTAGAAAATATGTTAAAACTTATTTTCTTCATTTCTTCGTTAATGTTCCTGACTCAAGCTTCTGCAATGTAGATGTAAATGCTGGTTCTCGACCCTGCTAGGTTTCTCAGTGTCTCCTGCACCAGAACTCTTGGTTCTAGATCTTGGATGTGATGGGAGCAAGTGGCTCCAGAAAAGTCCTTTATTCTAACATTGACCACGTGAAAGGAACGGACTCGAGGGACACACCTGTGACTCTGCCCAAGGTGAGCGACCTGACAGCCCTGAAGTCGACCTCTGGGGAGAAATTGTAACTGAGTCGGAGCTGCTGGTCCACCTGCAGGAAAACAGAAAACAGCGCGTCAGTGGAGCCTGCAGAGCCCCCAAGGACCCCACCTGGAAACAGCTGCGAAGCGCATGCAAGCGGGCCCCTCTCTGCGATCCTCTCTCCAGGATGTTGAGAGATGTGTTGCTAATTTTCCCACAATGTACATTGAAAACCCTTTTCTTTCCTTTTGGTGAAATAAAGGCTTCACACAAGTCTTCTCCCTTGGAAATTCTGTACCGCTTTCGACCGTATTTATCTCCCCACTGACATCTCACCAAATTCTTTGCTGGGAACAAAAAAACAAATGAAGCCTTCTCTGGAAGTGCCCCAGAGGATGAACATTAAATGGGAAACGGACGCCGGCTCCCATCTTCCCCTCCTCCCAGGCGTCCGCAGAGCCATCACTGGCCCCTCTGCCACAGCAATGCCCACCCTGACCGGGTCTCACTCAGGTGTGGCCCTGGGAGGCCGTTCCGGAGCGAATATTTCAGTCTGAACCTCCGGAGGACCGGCTACCTCACAGCTGCCACCCACCCAAGCTGCTGGCACCCTGCCTCACAGTGGGAGTAAAAGCCACCCCCAGGGCTCCCCAGGCTTCCTTTCCAGGCCCTTCCTCCAGGAAGCACCCTTCTCCCACCCACTGCTAGTGCCCGTGCCCTCTCTTGCCCCTCCTCTTCACTCCAAGGCCCAGTCCTCCCTCCCTGCCCACATTCTTCAATCCAGTCAAACCAGTTTCTTCCAGGCTCTGCTCTGCATATTCATGTGAGGCTATCCTTGAAAAGGATCCTCGTTATCACAGTTTCACCTGGAAGGACAGGAGGCCAAGACCCCTTCAGCTGTGTGCCCAGCCCAGGCCCTGAGAGACACTGGTTCTCCACGCCTCCCTCTGCACCTCCACAGACCGACCCTCCTCCGGAAACCCCAGCCTGGAGGGGCTTCCGCTGGGGGACAAGTCCCTGGCCATGACTGGTGGAGCGTAATCATACACTTTATGACTATTTCATTTATGAATAAATAAATCACTTATGCTTTTATTTGAATGTCTAGAAAACTCCTTCAACAGTTATTTGAGTGTATACGGAGTGCCAGGCCCTGTCCCATGGCCCCGGAGCCCACCCCCTCCAGGACGCGCCCCCCAATGATGCCCCCGATGGCTCGGGCAGGTCAGCTGGCCCTCTTCACTGATCTCCTCATGCCACTTTTTCTGTCTCTAATGTTGCATTTAAAATGCCTCAAAATGATGACATGCTTTTCTCTCCCCCTGCCACAAAACTATTGTCTGTTTGAGAACATGGACATCTTATGAATATATGTTTTCCATGGGGCCTACTATAGAAACTGACAAAGTAACTCTTCTTGTGGGTTTGCCGAGTGAATGGGTGCACGTCTTGCACAGAGTCCCTTCCTATCTGTGGCTGTGAAGGTATGGGCCGTCACATCTCCAGGGTGCCTCGGCTGCCCTGGAGGGTCCCACACCTGCAGGTGTAACATAGGGTTTTGGGCCTTGGGTCCCCATGTAAAGTCTGTTTAAGGCTCAGAGGAGAGATGCTTTTAGAGGGCTATGGGAGGCTGGGGCATGAGCTCTGGCCTGACAGGGGCACCACTACTGGTTCAGGGGCTGGCTTGCCAATGTGGACATCCTAGGAAAGGCATAGAACAGAACAGAAAGAACATGGGGGTAGCATAAATATTTATTTTTAGGACTCTGTATTCAGTGAGAGATTCATTTGGTTACTAGACTTCCTTAACTTAGTTTTGTGGTTTAGTAGTGTTTTTGTTTTCAATTACAGTAAGTGAGGTGTTTCGGGTGAAGCATCATAGTCCTTTAAACCCCCCGGATGTGTGAAGTTCGTAATCTGGCCTAGTGATATTTTGCTGACCTCAGAATCTACAATTCCCACTTGTCTTCTCAAGTCATTAAATGAGATGGAAAAGAAGAAAACAGAACACAGCTGTTTTGAGAGAGCCCTAGATGCCAGGCTTCACACGTGTTCCTTCAGCTGTGTTTCTTCCTATGATCTTTGCAAGAACTGTCTGGGCTCAGCTGCATTTGGTATTTACCAAGTAGATTGAAGCTCAGAAATGTGAGTGACTTGGCACGGTGTAAGTAGGAGAGCCAAGATTCACACCCAAAGCCATCTCCAAGGACATAATTAGCTTAATTAAAAAAATGCGCAGAACCTCCTTCTTTATAGTTTGTTGCTATGCTGGCATTTTGGTAAACTGGCTAAATCGGTTTAATGTCATCAATGCATTTGACACAGGACACTGAAGTTCACCCCCACCACCCGGACATTTCTGGAGACACCTGGGCCTTAAAAAGCACAAACCAAGTTTCAATTCTCAAATCATCACCCGGAGTCTTTGCCCCTGGCTACAGGTCAGTCCCCCAGGGTCTCCTTCCTAGAGCCACAAAGGAAAGAGAAGCAGAGAAAGTAATTCAAGCCGTGGGTGGGAGGGATCTGTTCTTAGGTCCCAGAGCCCCTGCTGGCTGAGTACAGTGGTCACTGCCCACCGCTTTCTGTCCCTGGTCCTGAGTAACACCTGAGACCCTGCTCCCGGGGGCCGGGGGGGCTGCGGATGGAGCTGTAGCCAAACCTTTCCTGTTTGGACTGAATGGCTTGTCCCAAGCTGGGGGTGGGGAGGGAGAAGAATTCTAGATAGGGTGAGGGGATGGGCGTGTCAAGGAAGCAACCGTGCTGTGTGGGTGTCCCCATAAACTGATTAAAACTTAATAAATAAAAAGTGCCTGCATGCTGCGGTGCTCTGGCAATACATGCTCACCAGTGCCATGAACTGACGACTGCTGGGAACACTTTAGATGGGGAAGGAAGGAACACGGTGGGAGAGAAAGGAGGGGCCATGTGCAGACGCTCACCTGAGTGCGTCCAGATGGGCCATTAGCAGAACCTGTGCAGACGGGAAGCCGTCCTCCCATCCCTTCCACCCTCCACTCCGGCCCAGCCCACACTTGCTCCAAAGATTTTCCTCTTATTTCAAGAGTAAATTTTAGAGGTAAGGCCATTAAATTATAATCACTCAGAAATTGTTATTTGTCCCATATAGCTGAGAATTATTTCTGATTTCCACCCATTTAAAAAAAAACTAGAAATCAATCTTCACTTGCCCACAGCCCACATCCAAAAGTTCACCCACGGCCACTGATGTTACTTCTGAACCATTTCTCAAATCCCCCACCACGGCTGCCCCATGGCGCCAGCGAGCCTCCTCAGCTCTTCCCGAGTGGTCCCTGTCTGACATCTCACCCCCCAGGTGTGCATCTCTGGGCAGAGATCACAGAGCACCCCTGAGAAATGAAGATCTGCCCATGCTTCTGCCCTGCCCAAAAGCCAAAGGTTTCCCTTCACTCGCCACAGAGCTGGTTTACCTTCTCCACAGGGTACAGTAAGCCCGTGGAAGTCATTCGTTCAGTTCATAAGTATTTACTGAGTGCCTGCCCCATAAGGGCTGACTCGATCGGGGTCATACTGTAAGAGGATGAGCCGACCTCTGCCAGTTCCCTTCCGAGATGTGCCTGCGCCTGCTGCCTGCCCTTTGTTCCAGGACCACTGGAATCCCACGGGGCACCTGCCGTGCTCCTCCACGGCTGGAATGACGCTCACATGGACCCGCCACCCGCCCACTTCCCTCTCTTCCCCACTGAGCCAGCTCCTCCTCCCCTCCCACACTCGGGTGACTCCCAACTTCGTCTGGGAATCAAGCACGGATGCCCCGGGGAGAGCAGCGTCCCCTCCACCTGCGCCCCTGCACTGCCTGGGCACACTTCCTCCCGAGCCCTGGCCAGCCTCTCATGATTTCCTCCCCAGCTGTGTGTCTCGCTTGTCATACACCAGCCCAGGAGTTATCAAACCTGAGCAGGCATCAGGATCACCTGCTAACTCCCCACAAAAAGGACTGCTGATTCAGTAGGTCAGATGTGGGAATCTTCGTTTCTCAGAAGGTCCCAGGAGATGGTGAAGCTGGAGGGTAGAGGGGAGCACCCTTCAGTTCACCTTGTCTAGTGCCCAAAGGCTGCAGCCAAGTTCAGTTCATGTCTATCCCCTGATCTCAGCACCACACTTGGCTTTGGGTAGAAGCCCAAGAATGTTTTGTTGTGCACCAGGGCACATTTGGCTGATGGAGAAGAAGGGAAGTAGGGTACCTGAATGCTAAGCTCTCTTCCCTCTTGGATAATCTTCAAGTGGTGCATCCTTCTGTTGGCAAAGTTCTCGGCATTGATGGTGAGCACCTGGGTTTCTTCCTTGTTTAGCTGATAACCAACTTGTAAGCTTCCTTGAAACAAAAATATCAGAAATTAGAATTAAAAATAGGAACCATAAAATGCAAAAATATGATAAGGTTGTCTTTTGATTGTCACTGTGTTCTAGGAACCTAAGTCTGTCTCGACCCTTCCATCATGTAAAAGTTTAACAGATACACTGTTATTGTAGCATCTGGTTCTCTGCAGAAAACCCTGAATAGTTGTGAAGTAAGTGTGTGTGTGTGCATGCACATGTATATGTGCATATATACATGCATGTGTGCATGTGTATGTGTGTTAGCAGAACCGAGATACCAGCCTGGAAAATAAAACCACCACAAGTCGATTTTGTAATTGGATTCTGAAAACTTTACCAATATAGAGTTAAATACTTTGCCATTCTCACTTTGTTCCCTACTGCTTCCCGTATCTGCCTTTCTTCCTAACTGCCTTCGTGGAATTTCAGAATATGGAATGTGAAATAAGATCATAATGTAATCTAAGGCAGAACAGGAGAACACAGCTTGGGAGGAGAAAACAGTCGAACTGTGAGTGGAATGTAAGGCCATTATTCAACAGTCAGGAAACAGAAGGAACTTCCTACAGCGGACCCTGGTTGTCCTGACTCATTCTTCCTTTGGGTGTGACCATTACAGATTCCCAAATGTTTATTTTGTCACCTAACACTTCCTCCCAGCTCTCCAGCCTAGCAGGGCTGGTGCTGAGAGGGGCTGGGCAGGGCGGCGCTGCAGAAGTGTGGACGTGGCCAGGAGCCCCACTGGCCGTGGGCGGGAAAGGCCCATCCCGTGCCCTGGGGGGCCCAGCGTGGCACCCTCTTCCACCCTCCATGTAACATTTGGTTCAACCCAACAACCGAGTCAGTGTGTGGTGACCAGGCCCCACGCATGGTGGTGAGCACCCCTTCCTTGAGGGGCTGACAGCCTTGCCGTCTTCTCACACTGTTGGGGTAATTCCAACACACGTGCATATTCTGTGTACATATTCTGTATGTATTTGTCCATTTCAGAAATCATTCCTACTTTACACACCTTTACTGACACCGGCCTCATGACCATCCCTCTTAGATATAATCTCAACAGGGACCCTGTCTGTGAAAGTTTCCAGAAGCTTCCTCAGCATCCCACTTTATGCCTAAAAGACCTCAACCACTTCTTCCAGAGCCGTGGAAGTACAGATCCCACCTCCAGAGAAGCAGTCCAGCTCGCTCCAGGGAGGACGGTTTCCCTGTGGGCCACAGGGACCCCAGGCGATCATCTCAGCCCAGAAAGTTCTCCTCCAGCCTTTCTCAGCGAGCCTACTCCTCCCCCTCCAGAACTCAGTCACCCGCTCCAGGCAGCCCTCCGTGGCTTCTCTAAGGTGCCCTCTCCTCCTGCTGCCCTGGGCCCACCTCTATCCCAACGCAGATGGGGTTGTGCAGCCTGCTTGCTGACTGTCTCACACATCCGTAAACTACTTGAGGATCTGGAAATACCTTACCCACCCTTAGGTTCTCACTGCCGGGCTCATGTCAGGGATGTCCCAGAGGATGCATTCAGGTCTGGGTTTCCACCCACTGCCTTGAACCTTCTGCTTCTTGTTAGTGTTCAGGGATCATCTCTTTTCCATTTCGGTTTGCCTTATATGACTGGTCCAGTGGTTTTCAATTAGAGTGCTCTGTCCAAATGATACCTACAGCAAAGGCTAATCTAGAGAAGAGGAAAACGTGGAGCTGCTTGAAGTGACCTAGGAGAGGGAGGCTCTCTCTGGACTCTGCTCCCCCCCCACCTTCTCCCCACAGCGTCACACTGGCCAGCAGAACCCTCAGACTCCCAGTAGCATAGTGGGAACCCTTGCCCCTGCAAAGTGACAGCTCAGCCTCCAGGGTTCAGTCACATCTCCTGGACGGTGGCCCTCAGCCCATGCAGCAGTGTCCTCCTGCCGTCCTGGCCCTGGGGACCCCACACGCCAAGTGCCCGGAGATTGCATCTGACAAGCTTGCCCCTGCATTTGGCTTTCAGTGATCAGTCCTAGACTCTCTCTGGACACCTATGTAGATGTGACTGCCCAGGGAAGGCATCTTCTTTGGGCTTAAGAGAAGCCAAGCTCTCCTTTGGAGATACAGCACTTGCTTCATCCTTCCTTGCCTTCCCTGCCCACCTCCCTCCATCTCTCTCTCTCTTTTCTTTCCTTCCTACTTCCTTAACAGAAATGTATTGTTCTGGACAATAGTTCTGAAGGCTAGAAACCCAAAGTGTTCTCTCAGAGGCTCGAGGCTAGGATCCTTCCTGGCCTCCTCTCAGCTGCTGCTGGCTGCGTCCTGGCGCCCCGCAAGCCCTTCTCTGTCTCTGCAAGGCCGTCTCCCCAGGTGCGTCTGTTGGTCCTGTGCTCAGGCTGCTCTAAACTCAACAGATGATAACCAAATATCATTTAGCAAGACATTTTACTGTTCTCCTCCTGCCTGACAGTCCCCTGCTCATGAGAATGAGGGAAATATGGACTAGACACTCAGAATTGAAATGTTCCAATAAATCCAGTTCGGTGACTTCTTGCACTGAGGTCGTTCAAGAACATCGTTTTGTTTTGTCTCATTTCTCGTGCCCCCACCTTCCAGCCGTGCTGCTCTACCCGCCTTCCACGCGGCCCTGGAGTATCTGGCCACGTGACTCCGGCACTCGAGCACTCCCCGGGTCCGTGACTCTCCATCATGCATTCCCGCTTCTCTGCCTGACCCAGAAAGCCCGTGTCTCACCTTTCCAGCTTTATCACATACATATTGTTCATATGTTAATGATATCTGAACACTCAGAATCCCCCCAAATAATGCTCCTCCTTGTCTCTGTGTGTTTTCTTTCCTGAGCAGGAAACAACCCCCTACCTCCGTACCTGCCTTGCAAGCCTCTCATCATTCATCCAGACCCATCTGGTGAGACCAGCGTCCCCACTTGCCCCTTAGGCTGATATGATCTTTCCTCTTACTGTATAGTCACCATGCTCACTCCTGGTGACCGGGTCTATTTATCATTATCTTTTTCTTTCTTGAATTCTGGCTCCCCTGGGAGGAACAGCAGCTTATTCATCCTGTGTCTGCAAATAATAGCACAGGGCAGCTATCTTCAGGCTCCAGGGACATTTATGGAATATAATATCCACAGACAATGTTATCACCACCTCACCAAAATTATGAGCTAATAATTACTCAATGCCTATGGTGTGTCAGATACAAAAAAAAAACAGTTCTAATCCTGAAGTTCTGTCTTCAAAGACTTCATGACCTAGTCGAAGGGGATGAAGCGATGTCATACTGGCCTACTACCATACTCCTGACCTGTGTAGGGATTTAACCTGGGAATGAAATGTTTTCCATTAAATCCTCAGAGGAGGACATAGAACTCCAGAGAGGTAAAAAAACACAGGTAAAAACAAAAGGGATCTCATAAGGATTTTTAAAGACATGCCTGACTGGGCTTTGGCACACACAGTGGTATTTTAAGAAAATGTCTCTGGGTACCCAGTGTGCATGTCAGAGCAAACAGGGAGCCGTGGAGGGCTCCCATCACTCAGAGGCAAGGGAAGGCAGGGAAGGTGCCGGCTCACCAGCCCGCATTCCGGGTGACAGGGTTTGGCAGCCGCTTGCTTAATCATCCTATGTCAAAAAAGGATCTCTTCTACCCGTGGAACCCTGGCCCACACAGTACCCGTCCACATCCGTCCCCACACAGGCCGCCCCCCACGCACCCTTCAGTTGCCACTAACCGACTGTCCCCACCAACTAGCTGCTATTCCAGCTCCACTGGTTGTGTAGATCAAACTGCAGGCGTCATCCCGGTTTTGCCCATTTCCTGCACCAGGACCCCTGCACACAGGCTGCATATCCAAGTCACCAGCCCCTGGGCTCCAAAGTCCTGCCTTGCTGCCTATCTTCCCATGTCAGCCAGCCAATCACCACCATCCCCTGGGGACACGACAGCACATCTGACCTGGCCTCCAGGTCCTACCTTCTGCCCCGCACCCATCTGTTCTCCCCCCAGCAGTCAGAATAAGCCTTTACAATCCGATGCCACACAGTGAACTGATTTAACCACTTCCTGGTGCACTTGGTATAAAACACAAATTCTCTTCCGTGGCTGGTGAGGTTCGGTACCATCTTCCCCTGCACCTCCTCGATCTCCTTTCACTGCACATTTTTGCCTCACTTACTGGGCTCCAGCCGCTGTGGTACCTGAGAAGCCGAGTTCACTGCTGCCTGCGAACCCTGCCCCAGCTTCTCTCTCCCCTGGAATGTGCCAGAAGCCTCTGTGCCACATGGATCAGATGTGATCCATGCACTGACGCCTCCCATGCGTGCACACCTGCCTCGGTTCCTCCAGGAAACAATGGCTTGTTGGTGTGTCGGGGAGTCAGTGCCAGAAGTCAGTATTTGTTACTACAAATCAATGTAGCTCCTCCGTAATTCCAGTTACAAGCACCACCTTTTCTGACTGCACCCTCCTCCCTCTCTGGTCCTCTTCTTCTAATGCCCAGACTCCCACAGTCCTTAGTGAAAGAATCAATCTCGCCAAGCAATGTTCCTCAACCCCCTCATGCCCTCGGTCCTCCCGATCTGACAGCTCAGGCTGCCCGCCCTGGGCCTGTGGACTCTCCTGGATAGTCTTACTTCCCGTGACCCATTCTCCCTTCACTGAGTGAAGGGATTTGCTTGGCAGAACCGCGAGCGCTCAGATCCAGCCCACACTTCCTGCCTTCTGCACAGGTTCACTGGCAGAAGAAAAACGCAAGCTGTGCAGACTGCTAGCAAGCCGCTCCGAGTTCATCACCACCAACTTCAGGCGGGCCTTTGTTCCGTCTGCTCCGCCTCAGTGTATTTCCTACGCCCATCCACCCACTGGCGCAGACCCCCACTTACTGTCTCCTCTTCTCTGCCCAGGCCTCCAACTGTGCCTTCCTCCCGACTCTCTGCTGATGACCTTGCCGTCTGCCTCCCTAAGAAAACTAAAGCAATCAGAAAAGAGCTTCAAACACCTGCCACCATATTTACTGGACTGTTAATTTCTGAACCCAGATGTTCCTTCTTCCTTTCCACTAACTCAGATGGGGTGCCCTGCTCTCACCTGACGTCAGTCTTGCATCCTTCCCACCCTTCCTGCCTCTTGGCAGACACCCTCAGACAATACCCGCTTCCTCACGGTGGGTCACTTCATCCCTCATCTGCATTATTCTCATTGACACTTTTCCTGTTTTAAAGGAATGATAAAGGGAAGTGCCTCGGCTTTCTTAGCCCTTGCAATGGCCGTATCTGCTCCCGCCGGCTCCACGCTAACCCCCGAGGCGTCACCTGTGTTTCCTTCCAGGGGCCTCTTTCCCATTTTCTCCTAAATGCCCGCCAGTAAGATCTCAGCTCCGGGTCCCCACCAAGTGTCTGTCCCCAAGGTCATCCTGCTACGTCTGCTTTTCTACTCAGTGAGCATCTCACGCGTCACTATTCCACAAGTCACTCTCTGCTCTTTATGAAAGTTTTTGCTTAGCTTCCAGAACCTCTCTCTCCTAGTTTCCCCACTTTGCTGTCTGCCCCACTTCTCCTCTCCTCCTAATGCTGAACCCCGGGGCTCAGCCTGGGGATTCCCTGTCCACACCCGCTGCCCTGATGGGCTCATCGGCGCTGCGCTGTGGCCCCCTGCCCAAGGGGTCTCCTGGGGCTGCTGTGACGCGGGCTGGAGGCTCGGGGTCTGAAACCAAGGTGTGAGCTGGTCCACATGCCCATTCGTGACTCTAGGGGAACCTTCCCTGGTCTCTTCAGTGTCCGGGAGCTCCTGCCCATCCTTGGTGCCCTGTGGCTTGTAGCCTCATCACCCCAACCTTTGCCCCACAAGGTCACGTGGCCTCCTCCTGCCTTCTGTGTGTCTGTGTGACTCCGAGTCTCTGTATCACTATCTCCCTCTTCTTACAAGGACTCCATTCACTGGGTTTAGTATGACTTCATCTTAACTAATTATATCTATTATGACCTTATTTACAAAAAGACCATATTCTGAGGTTCTGAGTGGATGCACATTTTGAACCCAGGATACTATCTAAGTGCAGAGCAGTTTCCAAATTTGTATCTCCAGGTTTCTCTTACCTCCATTTCAGACTCCTCTGTACAATGTCCTTCCCAACACCTCTACCTGGCTGCCCTGATAACGTCAGAGTTGATATGTCCAAGACTGAACTTGTGATCTCTTATAAACCTGTTCCTTTCATAACTTTTCCCATCTCAAGTGTTGGAAATCCTATACTACCAAGTGATCAGTAAAAAAATCTTGGAATCGTCCCTGATGGCTCTTTTTCTCATACCCTATGTACAATAGGAAGGACATACTTTCAACCACCCCCCCTTCAAAATACATCTTGAGTCCAAACATTTCTTTCACTTCCCACCATTTCCACTATTACAGCCATCATCCAAACACCCACATTTCTCATACAGACTATTTCAATAGATTCCTAACCAACTTTCTTCTACCCTTAGTCCTTTATAGGCTATTCTCTCCAGGGCATCTAGAGAAATCCTCTTAAAGTAATCTGATCACTCACTTCTCTGCTCAAAGCCCATCAGGGGCTCCCCATCCTACCCAGAGCAGATGGCACTATCTTTGTTGTGATTTTAGGGTCCTAAGGCTCTCATTACCTGTCACCTCATTACCTACTACATTCCCCCCCTTGTCTTGGGCTTCAGCCACAAGGCTTCCCTCATCGGTTCTCAAACAATAAGCACAGATCTATTGCAGGATTTTGCATTTCCTGTTTTCTCTGCCTGGAATGTATCCCCCTTCCAACTCCTTCAATTCTTTGCTCAAATCTTACTTTTTACAAGAGTTCTCTGATGATCATGTTAAAAACTGCAAGATCCCCACTGCATTCATACACACTCCTAAGCCTTCACCCTGCTCTTTTTCCCAAAGGAACTCATAATCTTGTAAAATTTTCCTTATTATTATGCTTATTATTTATTGCCCATCACCCTTCACTAGAAGGTAAGCTTCATAAGGGCAGAGATTTAATAAAATGCAAGAGACTGGAAAGGAAAACATGAATATGCTCTACCATACTTGGGGAAAATACTGTTTTAGTCATACAAACCCATGGTGTGACACTGTAAAAACACTTCTTTATGTATATTTTAGTCAGACATTGTTGGAAAGGTCTGGTCTTCCAAATAACTAGTTTTTATAGTACTTATCACCAATGTGGTCATTTTTTAATTTTTATGTTTTTAAATGTGTTCAGTGATTTTCATCCCCCATTTAATTGTAAGCTCCATGAAAACAAACTTTTACTTTTATCTTCTCCTGGGGACTCCCAGCATAAAGAAAAATGTGTAGTATATAGGATGGGGTCAATAAGTGTTTCTAATTTTTCTACAGAATCAATGGGTGAATAGATAGTTTCAGTGATATATGAAAAATATTTCTCTTATCTTACCCATGCTTAGACATATATAATACAAGCAATTATTTAAGGGTTGATGATAATTTTAATAATTATCATTGTTACAGTTATAAACATTAACACTGTTATTGTTATAATCAGTATCATTAAAATATCAGTTGCCCATTTTGTTCTAGGGTCTATCTTAAGTGTTTTTCTCACATTTTGTCTTTAGACCTTAAAAATTTATGACAGACAAATTGCTATTTGATGCTAATTTTACAAATGAAGAAATTAAAGTTTGTCAGATCTGTTGGACAAATCTGGTTACATGTCTGTCTTTTCCCACAGATCTTCTCTCTTATCTGTGACCTGCATTTCCCCAAAGAATAGCATCTCCTCCTTAGCACCAACCATACAAAGATAAGGCATTTTATCAAAGCCCTTGGGTGAAGGCATATGTCTGCATGATAATTCCATGTAGCCAGACTTCACAGAGAAAACACTAAACTCCAATTTGGGATGATTCTGAGGCTAAATTCATTTGCTCACAATGTGCCCTCAAGTCATTGCCTGAACAACTGAATGCTAAATTTAATGAGATAGCACCAAATGTTAAAATAATACTATATATTTTAAGCTCTCTGGGACATAAAGAGACAGTTTACACTGAAAATAACTGCAAACTCCGTGGAAGATACAGCTAATTTTCATGATAAAGTTAAACATTAAAGTTGTCCTCCTGAGTTTCAATCTTGGGCAAGGTGAGGGCAGATCAGACCGAGAAGAATCCACTGTCCTAAAGAAAATATCCTGAGTGATTTGAGAATTTCTCCTGTGTCAGTAACCGCAGTGCACTGAGCATCCCCAGATTCGCTCAGCTATGGTGGTTTTCTAGGGCTCAATTCATTTCTTACTCCAAAACAATCTAGAAAACTCTCAGAGGTTGTAATAAGCATACTAAATCCTCCTGCCTATTTGGTGCTGGGTTCTGGGCGACTTCATTCAGCCTCTCTGCCTACCTTAATAGGCAACGAATATCTTTTATTCCAGTGCTCTGTTTCTGTTTGCACAAAATATCCTACAACCTGTCTTACCTTTAACTCAAAAATCATTTGCATAGAGGAAGAGTCCCATCACTGGGGGTAATTGGAGATTAAGGGCCCCCATTCCACGGTACTCTGTCCAGATTCCCAGATTGCATTGTTTCCTTACGATCTGCCATAGGGAATGTCAGCCTTTTTTCCAACAAGAGAAAAATACCTTGACTTAGGGAATTAGGAACTTTAAATTTTTAAAGATTTTCAGTTGATATGTATGAATGCAACCAAACAGATGCCCATGGCTCAGGCTGGTCTTCTGTTTTGGGCTTTGCAGCACATCTACAAGGCTGTCCACAAAAGCTGTGGGGAGCCCGGCTGGGGTTTCATGTGCTGAGGTGTTACAATGAGCTACTAAAGACTGATTTCTCTTTCTTCTGAGACCCCACTAGAGTTCACTCACATTTAAAAATTCTCATCTCTTGTGTGCATATGATTTATGGGGTTTGAAGCAATAGTCACTAGAACTCAATGTAGTAATTAGTCTTTGTAAAGTGGGCTTTGTAAATTTCATACTTACTTTTTATGATCTGACTGCTTTTGAATATAGATTTTTTGATCATGACACAACTTTCAAATATTTGGAGCTAATGCTGGTTGTATGTATTTGAACGTTTTTTTTTTTGAGTTTTGATGACCACAGATACTGAGAGGATAAAGCAGTGCAAAGGCACAGAAATCCTGGGCATCGGTTTGCAACGTGTCCCTGGTTGGCCAAGTGCCGCTGAGAGCCAGTGCTTCTCTAATAAAGAGCCCAGTTCACTTCCCCACCTTCCTGAGGTGCCCAGGCAGGGCTCAGCCAGAGCGGCCCCTCCGACAATACGATCCACATGTGGATGGCGGGCGGCCCACCCAAGATGTGCCTGGAACGGGACTGTGGATGCCAGTGTGGAGGAGAGAAACATACTCAGCCTAGCCGAGTGGCCCAGAACAGTAAGACCATCCCAATACTGAGAAATACGGAAGAGGACACACCCAGGTAAGGAAACTGGATTATCAGGTCCTGGGAAGACTTTGCAGGGGCGATAAACCCTGAACGAGAGTCGTGAAGAACACAAAATTAGCCACACGGACAAGAGGAAAAAGAGGTTTTATTAGAGGAGATGGTGTGTCAGAGGCAGGGAGGCTTTGCTGAAGAGGATGGAGTCCATGTCTGTGGTTCAGTGGAAGATTCTAGGTGCCTGGAAAATAAACAGAGGGCAATATTTCATACAAGTGTGGGTAAGGGAACCAAAGCATGTGCCCTAAGGATGCCGCTCCCTGTGGGGCCATGATTTTCCTCTCATTGTTTTTCCTAAATGCTATTTACAAAGATGATTTCAAGAGTCCTGCTCGCATTATAGCTCTGACACCTTTTCTCATGGTGTCACTCACTCCCACTAACACATCTACACACACACACTCAGACACCATCACACACCCAGACACACACTAACATATGAAAATCACATAGGCCCTCTAACAGACACACCTACACTCACACACTCACACATACTGACACACACCCTCACACCCTCACACACACTCACTGTCACCCAATCACCCACACGCAGACTCACACACACTCCCACACAATCTCACACAGCCACAAACACTCATGTATCTACACACACAGACACCCACACACACTCACAGACTCACACACACTCACACACTGTCACACACACGCACACAAAGTCACACACTCGTATACACACCCACGCATTCACTCCAGCTCACACACCTACACTCTCACAAACACACTCACACACTCACACACACAAACACACTCACAGATTCACATGCACACACACACACTCACACACTGCCTTTAGTGGCAGGTCAGAGCAGTCCTTAATGATTCTGCAGCCTGCCTGAGTCAGACCCCAAGGCCTCTCTACATGTCACCAGGGTGGGCCTGGGGAGGGTGAGTGGCTACAGGCAGGAGTGCAACCCAGGCTGGCTCCCTTCCCACCCTTCTTTATCCCTGAGTCTCTGGGTGAGGCACATACTGGGTCTTTGGTGAACATCTGTTAAGCAAACACTCACACGGTACAGAGAAGCCCCTTCTCAGTCCCAGCTACAGAAACACGGCTAAGAAGAGCCTGACAGGGGCCTGTATCTGTGCCACCTGTGCTGCGGCAGGCACGGTTTTAGGTGCCCTGTGTGTTCCTCCTTTCTCATCACAGTATTTCTTTAAATGAGATGGGGAGAGCATCATCAGACTTAAGGGTAGGAAACTATTTTACTCTACTTCACATCCGTTCCCAACACACAGGGCATGGCTCACCCAGAGCAGCACAGTTAGAGGCAGCAGCGAGAGGCCACCTGCTCAGGGAGACCCTTCACCTGGGACAGGTGACAGCAGGGAAGGCAGGAGACAGGCCACACAGTTGGGCCACCTGCAGGATGCTGGGTGACGGCGTACAAGGCACGTCAGTGTTCACCATCCCGACCACTTGCAAAGGGATGCATTACATGCAGGGGATAATCGCAATAAAGAACCAAAGTGTATTAAACAAAACAGATACTGAAATAGTGGTGGTTTTATTTGCAAATCAAATCTGGATGTAAGTGGGCTTCCTCCCTTTGTCTTCAGATACCGCTCCATCTGCAGGAGACCCAGGACTGAGGTGCTGCCATCCAGGGGCTTCAGCCTATCCCAGAAGCATGAGGGGCAGCCTGGTCACTGTGGGTGACTTGTCCTGGGCCAACGGGCGAGGTCTGGGAGAGATGCTGAGGTGCCCCATGGGCCTGCTCCAAGATGACTGGACCAGGGACGTCAGCCGCCCCAGACCTGCCCGAACTCAGAGCTGTGGACATGGCAGGGAACCGTGTCTGATGGTGTCACAGCTTCCTGATGATTAAAAAAAACCCTTAGATTCTCATTAACAGGAACATTTCCAGAGCTTCATTCCAGACCCACTTAATCCAAGTCTTCAGGAAGAGACCTGGGAAGGCATGCATTTAACCACCTGCCCAGGTGAATCCTATCGCAAGGGGCTGTTAAACATTTTCCAGTTAAGGTAGGGTGTACAAACTGGAGCCCATATCGGAATCACCAGGAGGCTTGTTAAAGGGGATTACTAGGTGGGGCGCCACCCCAAAGTCTCCAGTATGCCCCGGGGGGCATCCGAATTTGAATTTCTAACAAATTCCCAAGTGATGCTGACCTGGGCTGGTGCAGAGCACACACTTTGAGAACCTATGGGGTTAATTTAACCCTGGAGCAAAACAGGGGAGGAGAGAAGCAGGAGACCTGGTTGCATTCATGAAGGAAGGGCCAGGGTCTGGGGAGAGGCTGGGGTTCGGACCTGGAGCTCTACTCACCAGCTAATCCCAACTTCTCTTGTCACCTCCCACCACACACCTTTCTTGGTTTCCTCAGCCTCCCCAGCTCCCAAGTCTAAGCCTCCTCCATCAACAAATCTGAACACCTAAGGGGCCCGAAATGACCCTGAGAAATAGCCAGCCAACTAACTCAAGATATTTAGCTTGACTATTAACTCAGGAAATGAGATGAAACACTATCAAATACTTTGGAAATGTTCTGAACAGGTAGGAAAATGGTCATCAAGTTTTCTGAATGAAGGTACCTCTTTCAGTTAATATTTAATACAGTCATAACCTCTGGGTTAAGTGTCCCAAAACCCAAATGATTCAGATTTTTAAAAATATCATTTGCAAATAATATGTTGGCTAAATTAACATAATTATGCAAGTATTTTGGTTATGTAAAAATAGCAAAGTATACTAAAAGACAAGTACACCCAAAATAGAGATTTAAATCCCTTAATTCACTGTCTTTTATTAAATAAGCCAATGTGATTTGGAAAGATTCATGAGCCTTCTTACGTTTCTACATTTAAAGATACTTTAGAGGTTCTAATGAAAGCTGGGCATCCTGTCCCCCGAGAAATCTCCCACACATCGCTCGTGGATCGCCATCTGGGCCCCACTCCAGAAACACCCAGCACAGGTAGCACAGCAGGTCCTCTGCAGAAAACACACCTCCTCTCCTCCTCCGCCCCAGGTTCCAGAACAACAGGAGACCTCTGCCCAGCAGCCACCCTGGAACCTAACTCCCCCAAGCGTTTCCATCTCTCAGGCTGTCCTGTTTGGAAGAGGCTGGCATTAGAGCAAGGAGGAGCCTTTATGACAGATTTGCTTCGCCCCGGAACCCTCCGCCTCTGGTCCTCCGATGTCCTTACTCTCTCTGCTCTACCACAGGGCAAGCGGCTCTTCTAGCGTCCACATCAAACAGCTGTGGCGGCTTCTCACAGCTCTGCCTTCTTACCTCTGGGGCCCTTCCTGAGAAGAGTTGGCTTAAATGGATTTCACACCAACAATGACATGGAAGCATGTGCAATGCTAACATACCTGTCTGCGGACAAAGGCAAGTATTTGGTGGAGGTGAGAAAAATATAGGAAGTAACTCCTATTGGAGGCAAATAAATTACTGTTTTCCAATGATTTTAAGAGTATACATTTACTACCCTAACTCTGGTTAAGAAGAGATACATATCCTATGCTCTGTGTGAAAGTGGGTAGTAGATAGACCTTATTAGCAGAACATGGCATTTTTATGAAGAGCTCTAAATATCAGTGGTTTAAATAATTACTATCTTCATTTATCTTCTTTGCTGGCCCTTCTCCAGTTTGTACAATGGTTAAGAATATATGAGTGACAATAATGTCTGCATGAGTAGAAGCCTATTATTTCTAAGAAAAAAAGGGGTGGGTGGCTAAGGAGCATTACACCATGAATTGAAGTTAACCTTTGTTTCATCTCTGAGATCTTGTAAAAGTGTGTGAAGTCCAGGTATACAAGAACTCCCGGAAAGCGGATACCTTAATAAGGAAGCACCAGCTCTGCTGCCTGCATGACAGCCTGCAGCTGGCCGTTCCTTCGTGGAGGAGGTCTGGCTCGCCCGTAGGCACGTCTGTGCCCTCCACACTCCATCCCAGGCGGGCACCACTCATCACTTCCTCTCTCAAGCCAGGGCCAAGCATCTCCCAGCTGTTCCCAGGACAGCCACTAATCGATGGGGCTGCCAGGAGAGTCGCCATGCCTGGACTCTGTTTCAAGTCACGGACACGCACCCATCCTCTCAGGCCCCAGTACTCCCAAGTGCCTGCCTCAAGCACCCTGCTGCATATGCTGGTGATGCATGAGGCCTTTCTGCTGCCCATGATGGACGGAACGGCCTGGCAGACTTGCCATCACAGTCTTGTGCTTTTCCTTTCAGTCCAGCAAGCAAGCCACCTGCCATTTGGGAACACAGCAGGGATAAGCAGAAGACTGTTCCTGGCATTTTAGCAAGAAAACTGAAAGTGACACCCAAAGATGGAGGAAAAGGAATGACCACCCCCAGATGGTCTGTGAAAGGGCACCACCATCGCCTGTGTGCAGGCACACTGGCCCTGTGGCCCGTTGCCAGCCCGGCGCAGTCAGCAGCCTCCTCAGTGGTAGTGGTAATGACGGCAGCTGGTCACCGTGTCCTCCCCGTGCGGGAGCCACTGGGCGTGGGGCAAGCTGCACTCACCACCGCTGTCTCCACAAGCGTCCTCTGTGGCTCTGCTGGACAATGGGGGTCCGTCTTCAGATGTGTCCAGGGATTTACCCAAGGTCACCCAGTAAGTGGCAGAGCTGGGATTTGTCCCTAAGCCCCATTTCTATCTACTTGCTTCTCTTCTCTGATGGGGGCAGCAAAGAGCAATGTGAGCGAGGACGCTTGTGGACATGGAGAGGTTCACTGACTTGCAAAAAGAAGCAGGACTAGTTTGCAATGAAGTCAGAGTTACAACCCAGACCCTTGTGACTCTTATTCGGCAATTCCTGCATTTCATCAACAGGACATGTTAGCGTGGTGAAGGCCTTTGTCAAGGTGGAGTGGGTGCAGTGGTGATGGGAGCTGCAGGGGCTGCTGGTGGGTCTGGGACACTGAGCATCTGATAATGGATCCGCTTTAGAAAGGGGTGCCCACACCCAGCACAGCAACTCCTAAGCACGCAGCCAGAGGCCTCCGGAGACCCGTGTGGCCCTGATGAGAGCTGGCTCCTTTAGCACCTCATCTGCTGTCTCAGGCCCAGGGCCCCCAATCATCCTCCAAGAATGGGTGTTTCCAAGCTTACCCCACAGAGCCTGCCCATTATGTCTGGGTGGCCATGTGACTGGCATGCCAGGACAGCCCTGAATGACACAGTTACAGTGGTGAGGTTATAATTAACACCCCTTCCTACTGTCAGAAGTTTCCCTGTACTGGTGATAAAGTATTGATTGCACTAATTAGGGCAGTGACTATAATAAATGATTGCATTTTCTTTCTCTGAGTTATTTTCCTTCTGCAAGACCATGGGCTCCTCAAGGACAGAAAGAGTGCTCCATGCCCACCTGCCCTGTACCCACACATTTCAGCACCATGTTGGGCACGCAGGTACAGTTTGGGCTCAGTGAATTTCAACCTGTTACTCAAGATTACCTCAAGTTCTCACCTAAGATGCACCTAGCTCAATTTCTGCCAGAGACCTAGTTTTAATTTAAAATTTCTCTCAGCAGGAAAAACAAGCACAATCTAACAGAATATCCCACAAGTTGCCCATACAAGCTAATACTTTTAGCAAATCTCTAGAAGTGAGTAAACACATTTACATTGGCTGTATAAATATCACATATATGGAGTGAAATGACTCAGTTAGCCTAGAAATCGTTCAAGTTGTTGATCTGTGTTGTTCCTGTGATTTCATTGTCTGCAGCCTTGTCTAAAGCAAAAACTAAATAACTTCTGGAAACACAAATACATATGTTTCAAAATGGCAATAATGCATCTAGCTGGAAAGGGGCTGCAAATCACATAATGTTACATGAACATTCATGAACAATTCATGCAAAGTCAGTCATGTTCCTTGTTGGGATTATTTGTGTCTGTAAATACACAATAACATAATTGCTTGCTTAATAGATCAGTTGAATTGCTCATAACGCTGCTCTCAAAGGATGAGGAGAAGAGTTAAGTAGGACAAGGCAAAAACGAAAGGCGAAGGACTTCACTAGAAAAATACAAATCAGGAGTCTCAGAGGCTCTCATAGCAAGATCCCCTCTCCCAGCCCCACAGCACCCCAGCAGGGACAGGCCTGGAAGCTGTACCTAGGCTAAGGTTCTGAGAACCAGATCAGCCAGGAAGATGAGTCAGGGCTCACCCTGAGGCTACAGAGCGTAGAACCAATGATCATGAGGGTAAAGGCATAACTGAAAGTCAGGTAGACAGTCATCTGTCACAGACTGGATGACTGGGTTATAAGACAGAAGCCAGGTCTTCCCCAAGTAGAAGAAAACCCAGAACGTGAGAAGGGATCAGTAGGTCTGGAGGGGGCCTGCGAGCCCGCGTCTCTCACAAGGCCCCTGCATAGACACCGCTGGTCTGCGGACAACACATGGAGGAGCAGGAGCCAGGCGAATGAGCCCTGGACCCCTTCTGCGTGGCCACAGGGTCCTGGAGCCCCAAACCTTGGGTACTCAAAGTTCAGCACATTCCACCATCCCCTGGGTCACAGGTTAGAATGCAGGACCCACAGCCTGTCCCCAGAAGTCAGGAGGCAGTGGGTCTGGGGTAGAGCCAGGCACGTGCACCCCTCGTTCCCAGGGTCAGGGGAGGACTCTCAAGAGAAGGCGGCATCTGTATGCGGCCTCAGTGAACAGCCACTTGGCATCTGGTGAGAGAGGGCTGCAGGCTGAGCGAAGGTTAACATGAAGCCTGAGGCTTCAGCCTACAGGCACCCTCCAGGGACCCTGAGGGGCAGGCGGGCAGGCCTGGGAGACAAGGTGAAGGGTCAAGGACGGAGCCGGGGCCAGACGGCGAATGGCCTGCAGCCTCCAGGGAGGAAGGAGCCTGGGTCCCTTTGGAGTGACCAGAGAACCACAGCTCTGCTGAGCGGGCCCAGCCCCCTGGTGTGGGGGAGGCCTCTTTGGGCGCCGTGTGGAGGACGGGCTGCCGCAGGGAAGAGCCGGGAGGAAGGACAGTAAGGTGGCCACGGTGGCTGAGCAGACGGGAGGTGTGGGGAGCATGGATGAGCCAGGAGGGGTGCAAGTGGTCAGCAGTGTTTGACTCCGAATCTCTTCTGCAGCCACAGATAGGGAATTATGAGGGAATGGTCAAAGTGAAAATGCACGACATGAGTTCACGTTAATTTTAATTTACGCATCTTGGGGAGCCAACAGGCACCTAACACCTCAGAGGTCATGGCTGGTCAGTGGTGTTTGGAGGAGGAAGCCCAGTGACAAATGGGGATGCCACACAGTGAGCGTCCTGCCCTGTTTGAAAATCCAGCCCCTCCTTTGCAAAGGGGCTTTGGAGTAGATCAGTTCTGACTGGGTGCATAGCATCTGCTCAGCTGCTTGGTCCCAGTTTTCATCACAGAGAGTCATGCCTCAGCTATTCCTGCAGCGCAGCACTTAGCGTTGATTCCTGGCAGTGGCCCGCCCAGCTGGGGGTGGGGAGGGGTGGTCCCTGGAAGTGAGGGGCATGTGGGATCAGTGGCATCCTCTGGCATGGCAGGGGCAGGGTGCCAGTGCAAACAGATGGGTTTCCACGCAGCTGCATTATTCTTTTAAGTTCCCTACAAGGCACCCCCGTTATGCCTGTCCCCACAAGAGGGACCTCCCATGGTCCATGCCCCACCCTAGCCATGCTCCCTACACCCACTATAGCTAACTATGCCAGGTCTGAAGAAAGTGCTCAATCGAAGGGCCACAGGTATTTCCTGAGCTAAAAGAGAGACTTTAAGAAAACACAAAATCTTTGGGATTAGTTTTCGTTCCAAGGCCAATACTTTGTAAGTGGAAGAATGTGTACACTGAATGGTATTTTCTTGCAGTGAAAGAACCGTATTTGAGACAATAGGAATTCTGTGCACTTCACAATCATCCAGTGAGTTTATAGCCCCTCAATCTTTCATACAACTGTAACTACACTGTACTCAGAAGGCCTTAAAAATCATCAAGGCCAACCTCACAGTCAGGATCAGAAAACTGAGGCCCACAGACATTAAGTGAGTAGACCAAGGTCACCCAGGACTTCTGTTTGGTTCTGTTTTAGCTTGTTTTGAAGTATAACATATAACTGTGCTGTGTGTAGATACTTAGCCGTGTTTCATATGGCATCATGCTCCACACATCTTCACAAATGGAATATACCTAGCTCAGGAGATGGTATTTCAGGGGCTCCCTCACGTCTCTGTAATGTCACTCCCCCATATCTAGTGACCCCCTATTTATGGTAATCACTGTTATGATTCCTAATAGCATTGCTCCATTTTGCATGTTTTTGAAATTTATAAAAATTGAAATTATGGAGAATACACTTTCTATGTCTGGTCTCAAGTTTGTGGGATGTTTCCCTTTGTTTTATGTGTATGTGAACCACTTGTTCTTGTGCACTGAGTGGATGTGTACGAGGGCCAAGTTTCTCATGACCAAGAACCACCAGAAATGCAGCAGGGGCCTCTAGGCTGGGCTTCACGTTCATGCCCTGTATACACAGCCCCCATCCTGGAGGGCAGGGGCACCTGCAACTCACTTCTAACAAACAGAATGTGGTGAAGGTGATGGGCTGGCACTCCTGTAACTGCAGGTCCGGAATGATCCAGCAGACACCTGTGGGTGCTCCCCTGCTCGTCTGAAGGAGTAAGCTGTGCGGCCTGTGGAGGGTCCCATGTGGCCAGGAATGGTGGGCCGCTGTCAGGGGCTGACAGCAGTACCTGGTGGACTGCCAACAAGAACCCAGACCTCAGTTCTAAAACCAGGAGGCACTGAGTTCAGCCACCAAGCCGAGGCAGCTCAGAAGCTGATCCTTCCCCAGTGGGGCCCTGAGGAGACCACTGCCCTCTGGACACCTTGAGCAGAAGGTGTAGACGCTGAGCGAGTGTTGGACTCCTGGACCCCGGAAACCGTGCGGTGAGAGCGAGCGCTCCTTCAGCCCACGGAGTCGGTGGGAAGGAGTCACTCGGCAGAGGGCCGCCCGTGCAGGGACCAGCTCTCTGGCTTCCCAGGAACAGGGATTTGTGTTCCTCCTTTTGCTGAAGGCTGAACAAACTCCCTGCATACTCCCCATCCCACTGCCTCCGTGATCCATTTTCAGCAACAACCACTTTGGCAAACGGAGATGATGAAGTTCGTTAGGCAAGTTTTAATCATTTTAAATGTATAAACCTTTAAAAAGTCATCGGTTGACTGGTCAGACACGAATGGGGAACAAGGGGGAGAAGCTGAGTTTGGACATTTCAGGACAGTTTCCTGGGAAGAACCATCTTAGGGGAGAAAAGGAAAAAAAGAAAAGAAAACGGGTTGTATATCTTCACGATGCCATTTGCGTCACGTGCTTCCCACGGACACACCTTGGAGCTGTGCCGAGCAGGGTGCGGTGCAGACCCGAGTCAGTGCCGTCCCCGCGCAGCCACCTCCCAGGCAGACAGGCTGCGGCCGCCCGCCCACTGGCTCTGGGAGGAAGCTTGCTCCCTCCGGGGACGTGAGTTCCCGAGGGCCCATTTCTATTCCTTTTCACTCTGTCCTTGATTTATTGCCTGTGTCCAGCGACAGCATGACAGAGGCTTTAGCTCTGAACACAAAATGGTTTTCCAGACGCCACTAAATATATTTGTAAGACAAGGGCAGCCGAGAAAATTAAACTGCTGGCACGAAGACCGGCTGTTATTTAGAGCTGCAGAGAGATTATGGGGGATTATTACTTTATCAAAAAATATTTCCACTATGAAACTAGTGCATTTTTCTTCAGTACCTTTGGCGGGGTGCTAATTTATCTCCCACCTTGCATGGATTTTGGCCCTTCGTTGCCAATTTATCGAACAGCCTGACAAACGTCGGGGCCTATGGTACAGGTCGCCCAGGTTTACTTAGCGATTGCTACAGGGAGCTGGAGATCGGGACCTTCCAGGGGGATTTACGTGTGTGCTGTCTCTTTGATTTCCATTGCTGGGCTTTCATCTGAACCACCAGGGACTCATCTTTACTCTCATTTGTCTTTTTAGAGGCCCCGCCTCAGGATAGCAACGCAAACAGCTGACACCCAGCAGGTTTCCTTTATGGAGCTGATGACTCGGTAACATTTTTTTCCCTCAGTTTTTTAAATGCAGTGATTTATCAGTTTCAGATTGCCTCTCTTTGAAGATATTTTTCCTCAGACTCTTAAAATACTTTGAGAGGGAAAAATGCCTATCAAAATTGAGATAAGAAGATAAGAGCAGTCCATTTTTATTATATGCTACTTCTTAAAGTTTCTCATGTTAGTTTCCATGCTGTTACGTTGTTATCCACTTTAATTTGTTCTCCCTGATTCTTAGCTGTGCTTTAGTGCAACACAAAGATATGACAGTGAACTAACTCTTTTAAAGATAAACCACTAGAATATGCTTCTAAAAACGTTCTTTTGCTTAAAAAAAGTGTCCTGTTGCTGTTAAAAGCTTCTAAGCAATTTCACTAAAAAATGTTGTCTATAATGGTGGAGTATTTATCATACGTAGACACTGGGCCCCCAAATGGCACTAGACCAGTGCTGAGTCTCCAAATCAGCATCACAGCTATGCATCCACCAGGCCGGCACAGATTGGGACCACTTCTGCATAGGCTGCCGCAGGCGCCCACTGGGAGGGGAAGAAGTGATGGTAGGAAGGGAAAGAATGTTTCAAGCCAGGGTAACAAAACGCACAGAGCACCAGAGATGAGTGACGTGTTCAAAAGTCTGAACATGACTCGGCATGGGTGAGGGACAGTGGGGTGTGTGAATAAGCACTGAAGCTTCACAGGGAAGCAAGCAACCAGGATTGAAGAGAATTTGGAAATTAGCCCAAGAGCCATGGGAGCTATCGGAAAATTCAAGTACAGGAATGTATTAAAGAATGTATTTGAATGCATTTGAATTCTATAAAGATGGCCCTGGTAAGAAGGGAGAATGAGTTAAAGGGCACAGGCCGGGAGGTCAGGAGAATATTGGGCGCCATTGCACTAATCTGCTGAGAGTCAGATGTCCAGGACAAAGAACTGCCCTGGGCGCATAAACATTTGGACAGACAGGAGAGATGGAGGGAGAGGATGTGATGCAGGGGAAGGAGGCCTGATGAAATCAGGGGACAGATGGACCCTGGAGGGTCAGGGAGATGTGTTGACACATGCTTCTGATGTGGGCATCTGGGTGGGCGCAGAGTCCTGCCCTGGGTGAGGAGGACCCAAGCAAGGGAGGATTTGGCTCTGAGTGTGCGTGTGTGTGTGAGTGTGTATGTGTGTGAGTGAATGTGTGTGAGACAGTGTGCGTGTGTGTGTGAGTGTGTATGTGTGTGAGTGAATGTGTGTGAGACAGTGTGTGTCAGTGTGTATGTGTAGGTGACTGTGTGAGAGTGAGTGTGTATGTGTGTGTGTTTGTGTGAGTGTGTGTGAGAGCGTGTGTGTATGTGAGTGTGTGACTGTGAGAGTGTGTGAGCATGTGTGTATGTGTGTGACTATGTGAGTGTGTGTGATTTGTGTGTATGTGAGTGTGTGAGAGCATGTGTGTGAGTGTGTATGTGTGTGAGTGTGTGTGTGTGTGTGTGTGTGTGTGTGTGTGTGTGTGTATGAAGCTTGAGGCCAGTCTGAGATGTGGAGTGAAGTGAAGCTGTCCCCTCACATAGGACAGGTTCCTTAAGGCGGCACAGGTCTACCTAGTCACCAAGTGCAGTCATGGGAATGGGTGATGCACCTCAGGGCGGGTGTATCTTTCCCTCGGAAGAGCCAGAAGTGCCCTGAGAAAGCCAGCAGGCTGAGGATGCGGTGCCCGATGGAGGGCTGAGTGGCAGCAGCCAGCAGTGTGACAGGCCCCGGGGCCCAGGCCGGGCAGACCTGCCAGCGGCGCCGTATCCTGGCGGACTCCACATGGACTGTTTGAATGAAGTGCGCCAAAGTGCTGAGGAAGTAGAATATCTATTTGTTATATTGAATATTCCCAACTAAACTGTTTCATCCACTCATTTCTCCATTCATTCATGGAGGGACTCGATACACTGCCCAAGGACACGGACACTGGGGAGGTGTGCGACTCGGCACGATCCCCTAATGTGCTTTGGCGACCATCCTTCACCTGCTTGTGTGAGCTCACTGGTGGGGGAGGAGTGAGTTTTCTAACAGAATCATACATTTTCTACTGCGTATTCAAACAGTGGACTTATTTCATGTGCTTAATTATTATTATTATTATTATTTTTGTAGATAATTATTTTTTATTGAAGGGTAGTTGACACACAGTATTAAATTACATTAGTTTCAGGTGTACAACATAGAGATTCAACATTTATATACATGACAATTCTAGGTACCAGCTATCACCATACCAAGCTGTTACAATACCTTGACTATATTAATTACATCCCGGTTACTTATTATTTTACCATTGGAAGTGTATACTTTTTTTTTTTTTTTTTTTGGTGAGGGCATCTTTCATATTTATTGATCAAATGGTTGTTAACAACAATAAAATTCTGTATAGGGGAGTCAATGCTCAATGCACAATCATTAATCCACCCCAAGCCTAATTTTTGTCAGTCTCCAATCTTCTGAGGCATAACAAACAAGTTCTTACATGGAGAACAAATTCTTACATAGTGAATAAGTTCTTACATGGTGAACAGTACAAGGGCAGCCATCACAGAAACCTTCGGTTTTGCTCATGCATTATGGACTATAAAAAGTCGGTTCAAATATGAATACTCATTTGATTTTTATACTTGATTTATATGTGGATACCACATTTCTCTCTTTATAATTATTATTTTTAATAAAATGCTGAAGTGGTAGGTAGATACAAGATAAAGGTAGAAAACATAGTTTAGTGTTGTAAGAGAGCAAATGTAGATGATCAGGCGTGTGCCTGTAGGCTATGTGTTACTCCAAGCTAGACAAGGGCAATAAAACATCCACGTATGCAGAAGATTTCTCTCAGAACGGGGGGGGGTGAGGTTCTAAGCCTCACCTCTGTTGATCCCCAATTTCTCACCTGATGGCCCCCCTGCGACTGTGCCTGTCTTAGGCTGTTCCTCCCTTGAGGAATCTTACCCGTCTCTGGCTAACCAGTCATCTTCCGGGGCCATACAGGGAAATGTAAAGTTGGTGAGAGAGAAATACCAAATGATTTCACTTATCTGTGGAATATAAGAACAAAGGAAAAACTGAAGGAACAAAACAGCAGCAGAGTGAGTGTGTATCACACTTATTGTTTGAAAACGTTAGCTTTTTACTGCTTTGCATATTTATGCCCTGTAGCTTCTATGCCCAGCATTTGTCTTGAGGTATCTTTACCACTTGGAAGAATTACGATACTCGGTAAGTTTGATATGAGGCACGAATTCTACTTAAGGGTTGTAATTACGAAGGAAGAAGAAAAGCTATAGAAGTAGCAGGCGGCAGAAAACATGGGAAGATTGATTATTTCTTTGACATATCTTCTTGTAGAGTAACTTCAGCATGTATAAGTTTTAAACTACTAATTGAATTGCGCACACACATTAACATAATAGGAGTACAGTTACATAACCAAAGCATACCTGTAATTACCAGCCATCTCCAGTGAAACCAAGAAAACCAGTTAGGCAGCTTAGGCATTTGTGAAAACTTATCTATGATATAGTGGATATTGTCCAACTGAACTTGAACAGTCTGAGAGAAATCAGACAAATTAAAACAACCCATTCCTGGGGAATGTTCACATCCCATATGTTCTTTTAACAGTAAATAGTCTGTAGTTGTAAGATTTTGGAGCTCTACAATTTGCACTTCTCATAATTCTTGGTTGAGTTCCAACAGTATAGATCCAGTCAAATTTGTTGTTTTACTGTATGCACAGGCCAGCTTAGATATCTCCTTCCTCATTCCCATGGCAAGTCCAGGAACTGGTGGGATGAGCACATCTACAGCTGTATCAGTGCTTGGATCATTGTTGGGGTTTTTTGATGATCATCTTCTGGCATGAGTCTTCCCGAGAGTGCTGATGTTGGAAGTTCTCTTTCATATCGTATCTTAGTTCATTTTCGGGGTAGCCCAATTAGGCTTTGATCCTCTGTATAAACACAAACAGACCCTTTGCCTACACTTTTATATGCCCTTTATACCCTTGTGTAGAACTCATTGGAGGTCACCACACAGGAATTGCCTTTTGTGTGTGTGTGGTATCATTAATCTACACTTACATGGCGAATATTATGTTTACTAGGCTCTCCAATATACCAGGTCCCTCCTATAAACCCTTTTACAGTTACTGTCCATCAGCATAGCAAAATGTTTTACGATCACTACTTGCCTTCTCTGTGTTGTACAGCCCTCCCTTTTCTTCTACCCCCCCATTCATGCTAATCTTAATACCCTCCTACTTCTCCCCCACCCTTATCCTTCCCTACCCACCCATCCTCCCCAGTCCCTTTCCCTTTGGTACCTGTTAGTCCATTCTTGAGTTCTGTGATTCTGCTGCTGTTTTGTTCCTTCAGTTTTTCCTTTGTTCTTATATTCCACAGATAAGTGAAATCATTTGGTATTTCTCTTTCTCCGCTTGGCTTGTTTCACTGAGCATAATACCCTCCAGCTCCATCCATGTTGCTGCAAATGGTTGGATTTGCCCTTTTCTTATGGCTGAGTAGTATTCCATTGTGTATATGTACCACATCTTCTTTATTCATTTATCTATCGATGGACATTTAGGCTGCTTCCAATTCTTGGCTATTGTAAATAGTGCTGCGATAAACATAGGAGTGCATTGGTGTTTCTCAAACTTGATTGCTGCATTCTTAGGGTAAATTCTTAGGAGTGCAATTCCTGGGTCAAATGGTAAGTCTGTTTTGAGCATTTTTATGTACCTCCATACTGCTTTCCACAATGGTTGAAATAACTTACATTCCCACCAGCAGTGTAGGAGGGTTCCCCTTTCTCCACAGTCTCACCAACATTTGTTGTGTGTCTTTTGGATGGCAGCCACCCTTACTGGTGTGAGGTGATACCTCATTGTAGTTTTAATTTGCATTTCTCTGATAATTAGCGATGTGGAGCATCTTTTCATGTGTCTGTTGGCCATCTTATTTCTTTTTTGGAGAACTGTCTGTTCAGTTCCTCTACCCATTTTTTAATTGGGTTATTTGTTTTTTGTTTGTTGAGGCGTGTGAGCTCTTTATATATTCTGGACGTCAAACCTTTATCAAATGTGTCATTTTCAAATATATTCTCCCATACTGTAGGGTTCCTTTTTGTTCTATTGATGGTGTCTTTTGCTGTACAGAAGCTTTTCAGCTTAATATAGTCCCACTTGTTCATTTTTGCTGTTGTTTTCCTTGCCCGGGGAGATATGTTCAAGAAGAGGTCACTTATGTTTATGTCTAAGAGGTTTTTGCCTATGTTTTCTTCCAAGAGTTTAATGGTTTCATGACTTACATTCAGGTCTTTGATCCATTTTGAGTTTCCTTTTGTATATGCGGTTAGACAATGGTCCAGTTTCATTCTCCTACATGTAGCTGTCCAGTTTTGCCAGCACCATCTGTTGAAGAGACTGTCATTTTGCCATTGTATGTCCATGGCTCCTTTACCAAATATTAATTGACCATATATGTCTGGGTTAATGTGTGGATTCTCTAGTCTGTTCCATTGGTCTGTGGCTCTGTTCTTGTGCCAGTACCAAATTGTCTTGATTACTATGGCTTTATGGTAGAGCTTGAAGTTGAGGAGTGAGATCCCCCCTACTTTATTCTTCTTTCTCAGGATTGCTTTGGCTATTCGGGGTCTTTGGTGTTTCCATATGAATTTTTGAATTATTTGTTCCAGTTCATTGAAGAAAGTTGCTGGTAGTTTCATAGAGATTGCATCAAATCTGTATATTGCTTTGGGCAGGATAGCCATTTTGACGATATTAATTCTTCCTAGCCACGAGCATGGGATGAGTTTCCAGCTGTTAGTGTCCCTTTAATTTCTCTTAAGAGTGACTTGTAGTTTTCAGAGTATAAGTCTTTCACATCCTTGGTTAGGTTTATTCCTAGGTATTTTATTTTTTTTGATGCAATTGTGAATGGAGTTGTTTTCCTGATTTCTCTTTCTGTTGGTTCATTGTTTGTGTATATGAAAGCTACAGATTTCTGTGTGTTGATTTTGTATCCTGCACTTTGCTGTATTCTGATATCAGTTCTAGTAGTTTTGGGGTGGAATCTTTAGGGTTTTTCATGTACAGTATCATGTCATCTGCAAATAGTGACAGTTTAACTTCTTCTTTACCAATCTGGATTCCTTGTATTTCTTTGTTTTGTCTGATTTCCGTGGCTAGGTCCTCCAGTACTATCTTAAAAAACAGTGGAGAGAGTGGGCATCCCTGTCTAGTTCCCAATCTCAGAGGAAATGCTTTCAGCTTCTTGCTGTTCAATATAATGTTGGCTGTGGGTTTATCATAGATGGCCTTTATTATGTTGAGGTACTTGCCCTCTATTCCCATTTTGCTAAGAGTTTTTATCATGAATGGATGTTGAACTTTGTCAAATCCTTTTCCAGCATCTATGGAGATGATCATGTGGTTTTTGTCTTTCTTTTTGTTGATGTGGTGGATGATGTTGATGGACTTTCGAATGTTGTACCATCCTTGCATCCCTGGGATGAATCCCACTTGGTCATGGTGTATGATCCTTTTGATGAATTTTTGAATTCGGTTTGATAATATTTTGTTGAGTATTTCTGCATCATCAGGGATATTGGTCTGTAGTTTTCTTTTTTGGTGGGGTCTTTGCCTGGTTTTGGTATTAGGGTGATGTTAGCTTCATAGAATGATTTTGGGAGTATCCCCTCCTCCTCTATTTTTTGGAAATCTCTAAGGAGAATGGGTATTATGTCTTCCCTGTATGTCTGATAAAATTCCGAGGTAAATCCATCTGGCCCGGGGATTTTGTTCTGTGGTAGTTTTTTGATTATCGCTTCAATTTCGTTGCTGGTAATCGGTCTTTTTTCATTTTCTGTTTCTTTCTGGGTCAATCGTGGAAGGTTGTATTTTTCTAGGAAGTTGTCCATTTCTCCTAGGTTTCCCAGCTTGTTAGCATATTGGTTTCTATAGTACTCACTAATAATTCTTTGTATTTCTGTGGGGTCCGTTGTGATTTTTCCTTTCTCGTTTCTGATACTGTTGATGTGTGTCGACTCTCTTTTCCCCTTAATAAGTCTGGCTAGAGGCTTATCTATTTAGTTTATTTTCTCAAAGAACCAGCTCTTGGTTTCATTGATTTTTGCTATTGTTTTATTCTTCTCAGTTTTATTTATTTCTTCTCTGATCTGTATTATGTCCCTCCTTCTGCTGACCTTAGGCCTCATCTGTTCTTCTTTTTCCAATTTCGATAATTATGACATTAGACCATTCATTTGGGATTGCTCTTCCTTTTTTAAATATGCTTGGATTGCTATATACTTTCCTCTTAAGACTGCTTTTGCTGTGTCCCACAGAAGTTGGGGCTTAGTGTTGTTGTCATTTGTTTCCATATATTGATGGATCTCCATTTTGATTTGGTCATTGATCCATTGATTATTTAGGAGCGTGTTGTTAAGCCTCCATGTGTTTGTGAGCCTCTTTGCTTTCTTTGTATAGTTTATTTCTAGTTTTATGCCTTTGTGGTCTGAAAAGTTGGTTGGTAGGATTTCAATCTTTTGGAATTTTCTGAGGCTCTTTTTGTGGCCTAGTATGTGGTCTATTCTGGAGAATGTTCCATGTGCACTTGAGAAGAATGTATATCCTGTTGCTTTTGGATGTAGACTTCTGTAGATGTCTATTGGGTTCATCTGCTCTACTGTGTTGTTCAGTGCTTCCGTGTCCTTACTTATTTTTTGCCCGGTGGATCTATCCTTTGGGGTGAGTGGTGTGTTGAAGTCTCCTAGAATGAATGCATTGCAGTCTATTTCCCACTTTAGTTCTGTTAGTATTTGTTTCACATATGCTGGTGCTCCTGTGTTGGGTGCATATATATTTAGAATGGTTATATCCTCTTGTTGGACTGAGCCCTTTATCATTATGTAGTGTCCTTCTTTATCTCTTGTTACTTTCTTTGTTTTGAAGTCTATTTTGTCTGATATTAGTACTGCAACTCCTGCTTTCTTCTCGCTGTTGTTTGCCTGAAATATGTTTTTCCATCCCTTGACTTTTAGTCTGTACATGTCTTTTGGTTTGAGGTGAGTTTCTTGTAAGCAGCATGTAGATGGGTCTTGCTTTTTTATCCATTCTATTACTCTGTGTTTTTTGATTGGTGCATTCAGTCCATTTACGTTTAGGGTGAGTATTGAGAGATATGTACTTATTGCCATTGCAGGCTTTAAATTCGTGGTTACCAAAGGTTCAAGGTTAGCCTCTTTAGTATCTTACTGCCTAACTTAGCTCGCTTATTGAGCTGTTATATACACTGCCTGGAGATTCTTTTCTTCTCTCCCTTCTAATTCCTCCTCCTTGATTCTTCATATGTTGGGTGTTTTGTTCTGTGCTCTTTCTGGGAGTGCTCCCATCTAGAGCAGTCCCTGTAAGATGTCCTGTAGAGGTGGTTTGTGGGAAGCAGATTCCCTCAGCTTTTGTTTGTCTGGGAATTGTTTAATCCCACCATCATATTTAAATGATAGTCGTGCTGGATACAGTATCCTTGTTTCAAGGCCCTTCCGTTTCATTGCATTAAATATATCATGCCATTCTCTTCTGGCCTGTAGGGTTTCTGTCGAGAAGTCTGATGTTAGCCTGATGGGTTTTCCTTTATAGGTGACCTTTTACTCTCTAGCTGCCTTTAAAACTCTTTCCTTGTCCTTGATCTTTGCCATTTTAATTATTATGTGTCTTGGTGTTGTCCTCCTTGGATCCTTTCTGTTGGGGGTTCTGTATGTTTCCGTGGTCTGTTTGATTATTTCCTCCCCCAGTTTGGGGAACTTTTCAGCAATTATTTCTTCTAAGATACTTTCCATCCCTTTTCCTCTCTCTTCTTCTTCTGGTACCTCTATAATACAGATATTGTTCCTTTTGGATTGGTCACACAGTTCTCTTAACATTGTTTCTTTCCTGTAGATCCTCTTATCTCTCTCTAGGTCAGCTTCTATGCATTCCTGTTCTCTGGTTTCAACTCCATCAATGGCCTCTTGCATCCTATCCATTCTGCTTATAAACCCTTCCAGAGTTTGTTTCATTTCAGTAATCTCCTTTCTGGCATCTGTGATCTCCCTCCGGACTTCATCCCATTTCTCTTGCTTATTTCTCTGCATCTCTGTCAGCATGTTTATGATTCTTATTTTGAATTCTTTGTCAGGAAGACTGGTTAGGTCTGTCTCCTCCTCTGGTGTTGTCTCTGTGATCTTTGTCTGCCTGTAGCTTTGCCTTTTCATGGTGATAGGAATAGTTTGCAGAGCTGGCATGAGTGATGGCTGGAAGAACTTCCCTTCTTGTTGGTTTGTGGCCCTCCTCTCCTGGGATAACAGCGACCTCTAGTGGCTTGTACTGGGCAGCTGCGCGCAGACAGGGTTTCTGCTTCCTGCCCGGCTGCTATGGAGTTTATCTCCGCTGTTGCTGTGGGCGTGGCCTTTCTCGGGCAGCTACTCCAAAATGGTGGAGTCGCGTTGGAGGGGGAGCGGCCTGGAGGCTATTTATCTCCGTAAGGGGCCTCCCTGCTCCCTGCAGCCCAGGGGTTAGGGTGCCCAGAGATCCCTGGATTCCCTACCTCTGGATTAAGTGTCCCGCCCTGCCCCTTTAAGAATTCCAAAAAGCTCCTGCCAAAACAAAACGACCACAAAAAAAAATAAAATGAAAATTAAAAATTAAAAAAAAAATTTTTTTTTAATAAAAAAAAAAAGGTGGCCGCTTGTTTTTCTTTATTCTCTGGCGCCAGCCTCAGGCATCTGCTCACCGGTCTTGCTGCCCTGTTTCCCTAGTATTGGGGTCCCTATCCCTTTAAGACTTCCAAAAAGTGCTCGCCAAAACAAAACAGCAAAAAAAAAAAAAATGATCGCTCTCTTTTCTGGTGTTCTCCGGCGCCAGGCCACCGGTGCCTGCTCACTGTTCTTGCTGCCCTGTTTCCCTAGTATTGGGGGCCCTATCCCTTTAAGACTTCCAAAAAGCGCTCTCCAAAACAAAACAGAAAGAAAAAAAAAATGGTCGCTCACTTTTCTTATGTCCTCCAGCGCCTGGCCTCCGGTGCCCGCTCACTGTTCTTGCTGCCCTGTTTTCCCAGTATCCAGGGCCCTGCGCTCTGGCCCGGATGGCTGGGGCTGGGTGTTCGGCAGTCCTGGGCTCCGTCTCCCTCCCGCTCTGCCTGCTCTTCTCCCGCCGGGAGCTGGGGGGAGGGGCGCTCAGCTCCCGCGGGGCCGGGGCTTGTATCTTACCCCCTTCGTGAGGCGCTGGGTTCTCTCAGGTACGGATGTGGTCTGGATATTGTCCTGTGTCCTCTGGTCTTTATTCTAGGAAAGGTTGTCTTTGTTATATTTTCATAGATATATGTGGTTTTCGGAGGAGATTTCCGCTGCTCTACTCACGCCGCCATCTTCCCAAGCATCCAATTATTATTATTATTTTTTTAAAAACAATACATTTTGAAAGTCAAATACTATAGAAAAACTTAACAGGAGAAAGCAACTCCCCCCTATTGGTAGCCTCCCCCCCAGTACCCTCCTCCTCATGTGCATTACATCTAGCGAGTCCTATTAGTCTTTCTGTCATTTCCCTTCAACTTTATTAAATATGTTGCTGTTTCCTAATTTATCAAGTGTAGGTATTCTTCTTTGCCTCCCCACAGTGACAGGTGAAGGATTACCTTCCTGGGACCCCATCACACATGGCCACCCACCCTGTGCCTCTTACATGAGTGCAGGGCAGTCCTGGTGAGGATGGTTTCCAAAGACTATATTGCCATGTCCCTTGTAAACACCCCCCTTTTCAGGCATCTACCCCTTGTCAGTGTGCTGCCTCCTAAGCCAGGTTTTCTCAACCTCAACACTACTGACATTCTGGGCCAGATTATTCTGTGTGTCTGTGTGTGGGCGGAGGGGCGGCCCGGGGTCCCTGGGATGTTTAGCAGCATCCCTAGCTTCTATCCACTACTTAAAAGTAGCACTTTTTATCTTTATAACAAAAAATGTCTCCAGAGGTTGCCAACTGTCCCCTGCAGTGGGGTGGGGGACCATGCCGCCAGCTGAGGGTCACCGGCCAAGACTGGCTGCTCCTGGGGACTTCTGCATCGCTGTTATCCTGCAGTTATGTGGCCTGATCTGCAGTGGGAAACAGTGTCCTGGATACTCTATCTTTCCTTTTTATACATGTCTTTGGGTGATGCACACTGTGGCAGGGGGGCTCTAGGAAGCCCCCTGCCTTCTATGCATAACACTGTTTAATTTCCTCCCACCAAACACTGCACCAGGTGTCCCTGCTGAGTTCAGGTTCTAAAAGATTCTGATTTCTGTCTTGGGCACTCTCTGTTTTTGTGTATCTCTCTCCCTCCATCCCTTTCTTGTCCTTCCTCCCTGCCTTTCTCACCCTGTCTCTGGGGAAAGACAACTGACATGCTGTCTGTGCAGCCCTATTGGACGTCAAAGGATAAAAGGCTGGAAGTTCCTGTCAACAGCTCCATGGAGCTTGAAGCAGGTGTGGAGTCCCTTCAGGTGATTGCAGCCCAGGCTGAGAGTGTGACCTTCTCCAAGAGCCTGAAATCATGCACGCAAACCCACTCCAGAATCCTGAACTCTCGCAGAATTGTGTAGGTGAGAATGTTCTTTTAAGGTGCTAACTTTTAGGATATTTTTAAATACACCATTAAGTCAATAATGCATGCATACCAAGCAGCATCCTAATAAAGGTGTTTGGGACCTTAAATGATGACCTGAGATACCTCTGCCCCTTATGTAGGGCACTGCTTTTGTTCCTCCATCACACATGACCAATAATTTGGCTAAGCACAGAACTCTAATTTGAAAACCACTTTCCCTTGGAATTGTCAAGATGCTCCAATTATCTTCAAACTTCCAGCGCTTCTGATAAGTTCTATGCTAGCCCACGTCCTGGCCCCATCGGTAGCAGAGTCAGGATTTCCAGTGCTTCTGGTAAGTTCTGTGCTAGCCTGTGTCCTGGCCCCATCTGTAGCAGAGTCAGGATTTTGCCTTGTTGCTGAATGAGTCTTTTTCTGCTCACTGCGCTGGGTAGGGACATACACTCTTATGTCATACTTCTTTTATTCTATGAAGAATTTTCCATTATATCTTTGATCATATCCTCTCCCATCTGTTTTCTTCTTCTGTAAATCCTGCTCCATGTTGTATATCATGTTTCAACCCTCTGATTTTCTCTTCTTTGTCCAGTTTTTTGTGTTTTTGTTCAACTTTCTAGATTTCTCACATTTTGTCTTTCAACTTTGTAGATTTTCAGTAATTTCCCCTTCTGCATTTCCAAGAGTTCTTTATTATTGTCTGGTAGTTTAGTGAAGAACCATGTCTTTGTTCCATGCATTGATATATTCTACGTCTCTGAAGTTTATAGTTGCAATGCTTCTCCTGCCTCCTACATTATCTGAGTTCTATCCACTTGATTTGCTCATTTGCTTCGATCCTTGCCTTTCATTCTGGAGGTTTTGGGGACTATCTGGTGGGCCTGGTTCCCTGTTCACACCACCGAGACCCTACAGACTGGACTGAGATCCCATGTGTAGGCTGAGTTTGTTGACAGAAGGGATGTACTGCTGATCGTAGGGGTAAAACAATTTTTTTCAGTGGGGCACCTCTAAAATTCTAGTTATCAGGTATAGTTTTTGTGGGGTTATTCAGTTCTTCTCTGGGAAAACCCTCTTGTCTCCTGCATGAGGAATGGCAAGGCTCCCTGTACGAGTTCTTGAAGGCAGGCAGGAAAACAGGCTGGGACACCACAGGCCAGTGGGTGTGCAGATGTCGCCCCTTTCCTGTCCACAGCCGCATAGCTCCACCTGTCCTCAGCCTCGGAAGCTGGCTCCATCTCTTCATGCTCTGGTCTTCTGGGCTGGGGCGGAAAGGAACTGGCTTATCTGCCTGGAGAGGGGAGGGTGGGTCTGGTGCAGCCAACAGCAAATGGCTTCCTGTAAGAATATCACCACCTGTGCCTCTGCCTCCTGCTCCATCCAGACTCCATGGTGCACGGAGCGCCCAGGCTGAGCCCCTCCCGGATGCCTGCCCCTCGGCACACCGTGCAGAGCCCTGCCCGGGGCCAGCTCCACTCCTTGCCTGTGGCCAGACTTCCAACGTGTGGATACTCACCTGACCCATGCTCGGTGCGCTCCTCTTTGTCTCTGAGTTTCTACTCTCCTTTCCCTGGTTTCTTTATGTCCTCGTGAGGAGTTTAAGAACAGTGACAACAGCCTTGTGCATCCATCCTCCATGTTTAAATAAGAACATGCATTTACTGCATGTGATTTTTCTGAACCCCTGAAACATTCTTCGAGCCCTATTAATAACATTAAAATTACTTGTTCAGGAAAGTAGCCCTTCCCCAGTGCTATTTATTTCACTCTGAAATTTTAGTTGACGCTGCCCGGCCTCTGAGCTGGGGGCTCTCGCTATACCCTGCGACTAGCACTGCAGACACTGGCAGCAACAGGGTTTTCCTGCTAGGCAGTTTCTGGGCTTCTCTGGGCACCAACATACAACTGGCCAAATAGAAGGAAATAGCTGGCAGCCCCTCTCCTTGGCTATGCCTTCGGTGCCCTCAGCACCCCATCATTCCGCACGGCCCACCATTAGGCAGTTCTGCAGAAAGGTACTGCTGGGAACTACAGGCCATGGCAGAGCGCACACCCTCCAGGGAAGCAAATGGAGGGAAATGACAGGCGCTTACCAGGTAGTATGAATGACACGAGAGGCTGGACACGGAAGCCAGACAGCCTGCGAGTGACAGAGTGAGTCGTGGGTTTTGACCATGGCCACACGGTTCCTTGCTATGTGTTCGTGGACTTGCCGGCCAGCCTGTCTCCTGACCTGCCCATTCTAACCCCACAGCCACCGTGCGTGTGACACTGAATGAGCAAACGCACAAAGCGCTCACCTGCACCTTGGCACATGGGAAGCACCTCCAGGAGTCAGCCTCCACCAGCCCACTGGGAGACCGAGGAGGGTCTCCCGCCGGTGGGGGCAGGAATCTGAACTGGACTCAGTTGGAGTAAGGCTGGAAGCCCTTCACCCTCTCCCTACTGCAGCTTTAGAATTGAGGGGGTTCAGTTTTCAGTCCTCATGTCTAAGCACTGAGAGGTCAGACTACTTATTAAACTGGAAACACACCTTCAGTAACTGTGAATGAGGAGGACCCACAATAACAAAGGCCTCCTTGTTGCACGAAAGGTGATTAACTACATGGAGAGCAGAAGAGACCCTGAGCCCGGGGCTCTGCTGACTCGCTACCACATCTCAAGCTCTGAGTATTTATAAGATCAAGTGGTCTAAGAAGAATAAAACCATGTCTTTTCTCTGAGAAAAGCTTTCTTCACACAGACTTCAACTACTTTCTTAATCCTTAAGCCTCTAATTAGAGTTCTAGGCCAAAAGCTACATTCAGACCCCACTTTCTCCACCCCTGGCTTAAAAAAAGAAATCAAGGCAGCTCGGTACCCAGCCGGGTCTTTGCTCTGTTTTGTAATAACCTTTTTTTTTTTTTATTTACCCACATCTTTCATCAAGTTCCTTCAAATAGGATCTCATTAACCCTCAGCACTCCTGTGAGGCCCTCAACCATCATGATTATGCCAGATTTACAGAGGTAGAAACGCAGGCACATGCATGCCTCTCCCGTGTTTACAGATACACGAGTGGGTGGTAACTGATTGTCATGCTACCGCTGCACGCAAGCAGCCCCTTTGAGAACACAAGCAGCTGCTCAACTCTTGGAAAATTTCTGAAGAGTTGTTTAAACTGGAGAAGTACGAAGCGAGACAACCGCAAAGGCCCTCAGAAAATAAAACTGAAGAATGCCAGCTCCATAGAGTCCCTCTTTCCAAAGCACACTGCCTCTTACACGCGCCTTAATGGTGATAATATGATGGTCCTCTGGAGGAAGAGTTAAGATCATTCATACTCGGCAGGGGAACTTACCTGCCTGCCCACTTTCACTGGGAAGCCCTTTGCGATGTGCTGAGAGGGGCTGCCGTCTCTCCCAGAAGACCCCACTAATCCTAGGGAGTCTTCCCATGGACAGCGTGGGCAGATCCCACACTTGCTGGGTGCAGACCTCCTCCTACAGTCCAAGAGCACCAGGGCCCACCGTGCTCTGGGAACTCTGCTACATGCTGACATTTCAGAGGGGAAATGCATAGGAAACGTAGCCGTAAGATGCTCCTACCTAACTTCCATTCTCCAGCTGTGAGTGTGTGGCCCAGCACCTGCCACATGGCAGGCACCACAGCGAGGATGTTTCTGTCCCCCTCAAAGCCTTATGTTGATGCCTGGGCCCCCACTGTGGCTCCACGTGGACACAGAGCCTCTAAGGAAGTGGTTATGGTTAAATAAGCATGAAGGGTGAAGCTCTGAGCTGATAGGATGCACGGCCTTTGCAGAGAGGACAAGAGGAGAGAGTGCTTTCCCTGTCCGCACAGGCAGCATGGAAGGGCCACGTGAGTGTGCGGTGGGAAGGGGCCAGCTGCAACCCAAGGCGAGCGCCTCTGCTGCCACCAGCCCTGCCCCACACTGACCACCGACCTCCAGCCTCCACATCCATGAGAAAATACGTTTCTGCAGACCAAACCACTGAGGCTGTGGTAGTTTGTTATGGCAGCCCCGGCAGACGACTCAGCAGGTATGACATAGCTATTTGTAGAGTTCATTGTGGTCTGTTATCTTCTGGTCTCATTTCCACACCAGCCTCTGATGACTGCTCCTTGCCCAGGGGGTTAGCCGACTCAGGAGCTGCCAGTCCCCCATTCTGGTGTCCTTGGCACCCATCCTTGGTCTCCCTGGTGGGGGCACATGCCAGCTCCACAGCCCTAGTGTGCAGGACGCAACAGCGTCGGCCCCGCTCTGGCTGGGCCTGGCAGGGAGCAGAGCTCAGCATTAGTCCTGCAGAGTCGGCTGATCAGTTGGTTTCATATTCCTGTGTGTCTGCCTTTCAGGGACGTCACTCTAGCTCCCCAAAGGCCTGCTGTACAGCAGGTTTGAGAACAACATTCTTAAAGTCTTGTTTTCATGCTTTGGCATATCCAGCGAGCTGCCTGTGCCTCATCTTCCTCCTTCCTGAGGTCATGTCCAACCTGCAGGGACTCTGTCTATAGCAATGCGCAGTTGTCATACCCTTTGTATTCATTTTAATCCCATTAACCTGAACCCTCATCTTCACATTTGTGTTCTGATAACCCAAGCATGCAGATAATTCATGTTATTGTCAATAACAACACGCACTGTTTAGTATGTTACAGTCTGCGAAGCCGGTCTACTTGCATTATCTCATTGGATCTTTGTGTCAGCTGACTGAGCCGCTGGAACAAAATACTATGGATTGGGCAGCCCAAACGGCAGACGTTCCCAGTGCTCTGGACGCCGGTGAGATCAGGGGGCCAGCCAGCCCCGTCTCCGGGGAGACAGAGCATGCTCAAGAGTCCCCTTTAGCAAGGTCTCTGTCAGAGCAGGGTTCCCCCCCGTGACCTCACTTAGCTTGGATTACCTTCCTGGTCTAAACACAGCCTCACTCAGTCAGGCCTTCAACATCGGGATGTGAGGGGACACAGCCCAGCCCATAGCAATCCCGGACCCGCGGGCACACCATGAAACAAGGAATGCACGACAAAGAGAAACCGGAGAGGTGGCCCAGACCCCTTGTCACTCATCACGCCTCCCCCTTTCCTCCCAGCCCCGCAGTGGACTGACTGTGTGACACCGGAGGCGCCATTTGTTCCCACCCATCTCACCATCCTATCCCAGAGGGAGGAGGCAGGAGGGAGTCCTCCTGGCTGCCCCTTGAGGCCACAGTGGGTCACCACCACATGACTGTGGGATGGAGGCCGGCACCCAGCAGGGCCTGGGGTCTCCCACAGTGGTCAGTCGTTCCAAAGCACCAAAATCTTGCCTGACACAAGACTGGAGACTGAAGGGGTCAGGGTGCGGAAGGCAGGGGACATGGGGCATTTCCCTGGCTCCTCTCTGGCTGTTTAGCAGGGTTCCTGCTGCTCTGAGGATCCCCAGCATATGGTGGAGTTAGAGAGGGGATGTCAGGGGACAGAGTTAAAGTGTGAGGGTCGTCTGTGAGGAAGCAGTGGAGGTGGCCCGTGTCTGAGGGCCCCTCAGCCTGGCTAGCACGAGGTCTGCCCACTGAAGACGCTCCCCTTCTGGTTTTCTACTTCATGCTTTCTCCCTGGAGTCGGGCAGCTGGGAATGTGGTGTCTGAGCTCATCCATACCCCCTCCAAGGTGTGTGTAATCGCAGTGCATCTTATGAATGCGTATGTTTAAGAAAAGACCGATTAAGGGAAATTCTGAAGCAAATGGGACAAACCTTTTGGTGCTGGAGGGCAGCTGAGCAGCTGCTGTGGAAGGTGACCTGTAAACCCTGTGCCGACTCTGGGCCCAAATGACTCCGGCATAGACTGAAGGCCGCAGAGTCAGTACGTGTCTAAATTTGACTCTTCTATGTCTACCGTCAAGGAGACAAGAAAGGCAGATGACAAAAGAATAGAGAAGGAAATTCATTGAGGAAAATATGTATTTCATATGCAATGGGAATAAAATGGAGAAAATGAGGACCAATCAAAGACACATTTTATTTTTTTAAAAAAATGTCTGCCTGGAGAATACTGACATCTTTCGGGGCCTGACTCCAGGGTCACCAGCTCTGTGAAGTCTTCCGCACCCTCCTTCCTAGAAGGAACTAGTTACTTTTTGTTTCTTTGCCTCTCTCCACCTAGAACAGACCCTATCCTAGTGTCTATGACCTGCTGTGGATCTACTTGTGACCTTGTGTCTAGCCCCAGACCACATCCTTGGGGCAGGGCAGGATCCTGTCTATCTCTGTCTCTCAGATGGGAAGTATTTCTGACACATGGTGGATGCTCTGAGTCTGTGGCAAAGGGCAAGATTGTTGAGAGCTCACTGTACTGTGGAGAAGGCAGAGCCACCCCCCAACAGTGCTGTGCAAGTCAGGTGTTTCTTTGGGGTGCTCTCAGCAGCTCCCCCAGATGCCCCTGCCCCACCAGCCCCATTCTGAGACACCACCCCAGGCCATGGAAATGCAGGCCTTCTCTTACCCAAGGACTCTCTGACCCCAAATGCCTTCCTGCCTCTCATCTTCCATCCCAGAAATTAAATCTCTTTTCTTCCTTTAGGAAAAGGGATCATTTTTCCTTTGAAAACATTGAAAAGACAGGAGCAGCTTAACCTGAGTAAGTCTCCAATTGGAGAAATTTCATGAAAAATAATGAAGGGCAAAGAATAGCAGACCTGGCAAATCAAAGCCCTGCCAGGTAGAGACTTGGAGGCATGACTTGGAATCACATTGCTCTTCTCCCCTGGCCTGGAGACCCATATGAGACCCATTTTGAAGCCAAGAGTTTTGTTCAGTGTTCATAGCATTCACCCAGCCGGGTCCTCCACGAGGCATCCAAACCCAGAGGGCAGAGCCTGGAACCAAGCCATGTGACGTGGCTGGCTGGGGCATTTTCCTTCTCCTGGGGACAACCAAAAGGGTTCTTTTGAAAAGTGACCCTCTCATCACATTCCCAGATCCCCAAAGATGTTGTAAATCAAAGAAAAGTTAAGAAACCTGTATGCAGGAGGGCGGAGCCAACATGGTGGTGTGAGTAGGACAGTGGGAATCTCCTTCCAAAAACATATATATTTTTGAAAAAACAACAAATACAACTAATCCTAAAAGAGAGACCAGAAAACACAGGACAACAGCCAGACTACATCCACACATGCGAGAGCCCAGCGCCTGGTAAAAGGTGTAAGATACAACCCCCGGCCTGGCGGGACCCGAGCACACCTCCCCCCAGCTTCCAGCGGGAGGGAGAAGGAGCCCAGGACTGCTAAACACCCAGCCCCAGCCACCCACACCAGAGCGCAGACACAGTGCATGGGTGGAGGGCTGGAAACTAGGGAAATAGGGCAGCAAGACCTCTGAGTGGGTTCCGAAGTTGATGCCCCTGTGACAAAGAAAAGTGAGTACTTTTTGAAAGTCTTAAAGGGACAGGGACACAACAGCTGGATGGAAATAACACAGGTCATAGCCCAGTGGCTGGAAATTACAGGGAAAACCGGGCACACTAACCCCCTGGGCAATAGCTCTGAGACCCCTCACGGAGGTAAACAGCCAAACAGCACCACCCCATACATTAACCCTCCGGGCGCTGCAAAAGCAGAGAAACAGCCTAAGGCAAACCACGCCCACAGAAAGGGAGATACTTCCACTCCGGCCGGGCATGACACAAAGACCAAGCCTACACGCAATTACCCAACACAAGCCACAAGGGGTCGCAGTTGTCCCAGTAAAGAAAGGCCAGTAGCAAGTGAAAAGTTTGGCCCTCCCAGCTGACAGTCAATAGCACCTGTCAACATGAAAAGGCAAAAAAATATGATCCAGACAAGACTAAACCAGACAGCCTCAGCATCTGCTATATCTTCCCCTGAGAAGGAACCTGGGAATATTGATTTAGCCAGTCTTCCTGAAAAAGAATTCAAAACAAAAGTCTTAACCATGCTGATGGACTTGCAGAGAAATATGCAAGAACTAAGGAAGGAGAATTCAGAAATAAAACAAGCTCTGGAAGGACTTCAAAACAGAATGGACGAGATGCCAAGAGACCATTAATGGACTAGAAAACAGAGAACAGGAACACAGAGAAGCTGATGCAGAGAGAGATAAAAGGATCTCCAGGAATGAAAGAATTATAAGAGAGCTGAGTGACCAATCAAAAAGGAACAATATCCGCATTATAGGGGTATCAGAAGAAGAAGAAGAGAGAAAAAGGGATAGAAAGTGTCTTTGAAAAAATAATTGCTGAAAACTTCCCCAAACTAGGGGAAGAAATGGCCTCTCAGACCACAGAGGTACACAGAACTCCTATGACAAGGGATCCAAGGAGGGCAACACCAAGACACATAATAATTAAAATGGCAAAGATCAAAGACAAGGACAAAGTATTAAAGGCAGCCAGAGAGAAAAAAAAGGTTACCTACAAAGGAAAACCCATCAGGCTATCATCAGATTTCTCAACAGAAACCCTACAGGCCAGAAGAGAATGGCATGATATACTTAATGTAATGAAACAGAAGGGCCTCGAACCAAGACTACTGTATCCAGCACGAATATCATTTAAATATGAAGGAGGGATTAAACAATTCCCAGACAAGCAAAAGTTGAGGGAATTGGCCTCCCACAAACCAGCTCTACAGGGCATCCTACAGGTACTACTCTACATGGGAGCACTCCTAAAAAGAGCACAGAACAAAACATCCAACATAAGAAGAAGGGAGGAGGAGGAATAAGAAGGGAGAGAAATAAAGATTCATCAGACCACGCTTACGATAGCTCTACAAGCCAGTTAAGTTAGACAGTAAGATAGTAAAGAAGCTAACCCTGAACCTTTGGTAACCAGAAACTTAAAGCCTGCAATGGCAATAAGTTCATACATTTCAATAATCACCCTAAATGTAAATGGACTGAATGCACCAATCAAAAGATACAGAGTAATAGAATGGATAAAAAAGCAAGATCCATCCATATGCTGCTTACAAGACACTCACCTCAAACCCAAAGACATGCACAGACTTAAAGTCAAGGGATGGAAAAAGATATTTCATGCAAACAACAGAGAGAAGAAAGCAGGTGTTGCAATTCTGGTATCAGACAAAACAGACTTCAAAATAAAGAAAGTAACAAAAGACAAAGAAGAACATTACATAATGATAAAGGGCTCAGTCCTACAAGACGATATAACCATTATAAATCTATATGCACCCAATACAGGACCACCAACATACCTGAAACAAATACTAACAGAACTAAAGGAGGAAATAGAATGCAACGCATTCATTCTGGGAGACTGCAACACACCACTCACTCCAAAGGACAGATCCACCGGACAGAAAATAAGTAAGGACACAGAGGCCCTGAACAACAAACTAGAACAGATGGACCTAATAGACATCTACAGAAGTCTACATCCAAAAGCAACAGGATACACATTCTTCTCAAGTGCACATGGAACATTCTCCAGAATAGAAAACATACTAGGCCACAAAAGGAGCCTCAGTAAATTCCAAAAGACTGAAATCCTACCAACCAACTTTTCAGACCACAAAGGCATAAAACTAGAAATAAACTGTACAAAGAAAGCAAAGAGGCTCACAAACACATGGAGGCTTAACAACATGCTCCTAAATAATCAATGGATCAATGACCAAATCAAAATGGAGATCCAGCAATATATGGAAACAAACAACAACAACAACATTAAGCCCAAACTTCTGTGGGACACAGCAAAAGCAGTCTTAAGAGGAAAGTATATAGCAATCCAAGCATATTTTAAAAAGGAAGAACAATCCCAAATGAATGGTCCAATGTCACAATTATAAAAATTGGAAAAAGAAGAACAAATGAGACCTGCGGTCAGCAGAAGGAGGGACATAATAAAGATCAGAGAAGAAATAAATAAAATTGAGAAGATAAAGCAATAGCAAAAATCAATAAAACCAAGAGCTGCATCTTTGAGAAAATAAACAAAATAGATAAGCCTCTAGCCAGACTTATGAAGAGGAAAAGAGAGTTAACACAAATCAATAGTATCAGAAACGAGAAAGGAAAAATCATGACAGACCCCACAGAAATACAAAGAATTATTAGAGAATACTATGAAAACCTACATGCTAACAAGCTGGGAAACCTAGGAGAAATGGACAACTTCCTAGAAAAATAAAACCTTCCAAGACTGACACAGAAAGAAACAAAATCTAAACAGACCAATTACCAGCAACGAAATTGAAGCGGTAATCAAAAAACTACCACAGAACAAAACCCCCAGGTCAGATGGATTTACCTTGGAATTTTATCAGACAAACAGGGAAGACATAATACCCATTCTCCTTAAAGTTTTCAAAAAAATAGAAGAGGAGGGGATACTCCCAAATTCATTCTATGAAGCTATCATCACCCTAATACCAAAACCAGGCAAAGACCCCATCAAAAAAGAAAACTACAGACCAATATCCCTGATGAACGTAGATGCAAAAATACTCAACAAAATATTATCAAACCGAATTCAAAAATACATCAAAAGGATCATACACCATGACCAAGTGGGATTCATCCCAGGGATGCAAGGATGGTACAACATTCGAAAGTCCATCAGCATCATCCACCACATCAACAAAAAGAAAGGCAAAAACCACATGATCATTTCCATAAATACTGAAAAAGTATTTGACAAAGTTCAACATCCATTCATGATAAAAACTCTCAGCAAAATGGGAATAGAGGGCAAGTACCTCAACAAAATGAAGGCCATCTATGATAAATGCACAGCCAACATTATATTGAACAGCGAGAAGCTGAAAGCTTTTCCTCTGAGATCGGGAACTAGACAGGGATGTCCACTCTCCCCACTGTTATTTAGCATAGTACTGGAGGTCCTAGCCACGGCAATCAGACAAAACAAAAAAATACAAGGAATCCAAATTGGTAAAGAAGAAGTTAAACTGTCACTATTTGCAGATGACATGATACTGTACATAAAAAACCCTAAAGACTCCACCCCAAAACTACTAGAACTGATATCGGAATACAGCAAAGTTGAAGGATACAAAATCAACACACAGAAATCTGTGGCTTTCCTATATACTAACAATGAACCAACAAAAAGAGAAATCAGGAAAACAACTCCATTCACAATTGCATCAAAAAAAATAAAATACCTAGGAATAAACCTAACCAAAGAAGTGAAAGACTTATACTCTGAAAACTACAAGTCACTCTTAAGAGAAATTAAAGGGGACACTAACAGATGGAAACTCATCCCATGCTTGTGGCTAGGAAGAATTAATATCGTCAAAATGGCCATCCTGCCCAAAGCTATATACAGATTTGATGCAATCCCTATGAAACTACCAGTAACATTCTTCAATGAACTGGAACAAATAATTCAAAAATCCATATGGAACCACCAAAGACCCCAAATAGCCAAAGCAATCCTGAGAAAGAAGAATAAAGTAGGGGGGATCTCACTCCTCAACTTCAAGCTCTACCGTAAAGCCATAGTAATCAAGACAATTTGGTACTGGCACAAGAGCAGAGCCACAGACCAATGGAACAGACTAGAGAATCCACACATTAACCCAGACATATATGGTCAATTAATATTTGGTAAAGGAGCCATGGACATACAATGGCAAAATGACAGTCTCTTCAACAGATGGTGCTGGCAAAACTGGACAGCTACATGTCGGAGAATGAAACTAGACCATTGTCTAACCCCATATACAAAAGGAAACTCAAAATGGATCAAAGACCTGAATATAAGTCATGAAACCATTAAACTCTTGGAAGAAAACATAGGCAAAAACCTCTTAGACATAAACATGAGTGACCTCTTCTTGAACATATCTCCCCGGGCAAGGAAAACAACAGCAAAAATGAACAAGTGGGACTATATTAAGCTGAAAAGCTTCTGTACAGCAAAAGACACCATCAATAGAACAAAAAGGAACCCTACAGTATGGGAGAATATATTTGAAAATGACACATCCGATAAAGGTTTGACGTCCAAATATATAAAGAGCTCACACGCCTCAACAAACAAAAAACAAATAACCCAATAAAAATGGGCAGAGGAACTGAACAGTTTTCCAAAAAAGAAATAAGATGGCCAACAGACACATGAAAAGATGCTCCACATCGCTAATTATCAGAGAAATGCAAATTAAAACTACAATGAGGTATCACCTCACACCAGTAAGGATGGCTGCCATCCAAAAGACAAACAACAAATGTTGGCGAGGCTGTGGAGAAAGGGGAACCCTCCTACACTGCTGGTGGGAATGTAAGTTATTTCAACCATTGTGGAAAGCAGTATGGAGTCACATAAAAATGCTCAAAACAGACTTATATTTGACCCAGGAATTGCACTCATAAGAATTTACCCTAAGAATGCAGAAATCAAGTTTGAGAAAGACCAATGCACCCCTATGTTTATCGCAGCACTATTTACAATAGCCAAGAATTGGAAGTAGCCTAAATGTCCATCGATAGATAAATGGATAAAGAAGGCGTGGTACATATACACAATGGAATACTACTCAGCCATAAGAAAAGGGCAAATCCAACCATTTGCAGCAACATGGATGGAGCTGGAGGGTATTATGCTCAGTGAAACAAGCCAAGCTGAGAAAGAGAAATACCAAATGATTTCACTTATCTGTGGAATATAAGAACAAAGGAAAAACTGAAGGAACAAAATAGCAGCAGAATCACAGAACTCAAGAATGGACTAACAGGTACCAAAGGGAAAGGGACTGGGGAGGATGGGTGGGAAGGGAGGGATAAGGGGGGGGGGAGAAGTAGGGGGGTATTAAGATTAACATGCATGGGGGGGTAGGAGAAAAGGGAGGGCTGTACAACACAGAGAAGGCAAGTAGTGATCGTAAAACATTTTGCTATGCTGATGGACAGTAACTGTAAACGGGTTTATAGGAGGGACCTGGTATAGGGGAGAGCATAGTAAACATAATATTCACCATTTAAGTGTAGATTAATGATACCACACACACAAAAAAGGCAATTCCTGTGTGGTGACCTCCAATGAGTTCTACACAAGGGTATAAAGGGCATATAAAAGTGTAGGCAAAGGGTCTGTTTGTGTTTATACAGAGGATCAAAGCCTATTTGGGCTACCCCGAAAATGAACTAAGAAACGATATGAAAGAGAACTTCCAACATCAGCACTCTCTGGAAGACTCATGCCAGAAGATGATCATCAAAAAACCCCAACAAAGATCCACGCACTGCTACAGCTGTAGTTGGACTCATCCCACCAGTTCCTGGACTTGCCATGGGAATGAGGAAGGAGATATCTAAGCTGGCCTGTGCATACAGTAAAACAACAAATTTGACTGGATCTATACTGTTGGAACTCAACCAAGAATTAGGAGAAGTGCTAATTGTAGCGCTCCAAAATCTTACAACTACTGACTATTTACTGTTAAAAGAACATATGGGATGTGAACAGTCCCCAGGAATGCGTTGTTTTAATTTGTCTGATTTCTCTCAGACTGTTCAAGTTCAGTTGGACAATATCCACCATATCATAGATAAGTTTTCACAAATGCCTAAGCTGCCTAACTGGTTTTCTTGGTTTCACTGGAGATGGCTGGTAATTACAGGTATGCTTTGGTTATGTAACTATACTCCTATTATGTTAATGTGTGTGTGCAATTCAATTAGTAGTTTAAAACTTACACATGCTGAAGTTACTCTACAAGAAGATATGTCAAAGAAATAATCAATCTTCCCATGTTTTCTTCCGCCTGCTACTTCTATAGCTTTTCTTCTTCCTTCGTAATTACAACCCTTAAGTAGAATTCGTGCCTCATATCAAACTTACCGAGTATCGTAATTTTTCCAAGTGGTAAAGATACCTCAAAACAAATGCTGGACATAGAAGCCACAGGGCATAAATATGCAAAGATGTAAAAAAGCTAACCTTTTCAAACAATAAGGCTTCTCTCTCACCTACTTTACATTTCCCTGTATGTCCCCGGAAGATGACTGGTTAGCCAGAGACGGGTAAGATTCCTCAAGGGAGGAACAACCTAAGACAGGCACAGTCACAGAGGGGCCATCAGGTGAGAAATTGGGGATCAACAGAGGTGAGGCTTAGAACCTCACCGCCCCCTGTTCTGAGAGAAATCTTCTGCATACCTGGATGTTTTATTGCCCTGGTCTAGCTTGGATTAACACATAGTCTACAGGCACACACCTGATCATCTACATTTGCTCTCTTACAACACTAAACTATGTTTTCTACCTTTATCTTATATCTACCTACCACTTCAGCATTTTATTAAAAATAATAATAATAGAGAGAGAAATGTGGTATCTATATATAAATCAAGTATAAAAATCAAATGAGTGTTCATATTTGAACTGTTTATAGTTCATAATGCATGAGCAAAACCGAAAGTTTCTGTGATGACTGCCCTTGTACTGTTCACCATGTAACTTATTCACTATGTAAGAATTTGTTTTCCATGTAAGAACTTGTTCGTTATGCTTCGGAAGATTGGAGACTGATGAAAATTAGGCTTGGGGTGGATTAATGATTGTGCATTGAGCATTGACTCCCTATACAGAATTTTATTGTTGTTAACAACCATTTGATCAATAAATATGAGAGATGCCCTCACAGAAAAAAAAAAAAGAACACACTTCCAATTGTAAAATAAATAAGTAACCGGGATGTAATATATAGCATAAGGAATATAGTGAAAATATTGTAACAACTTGGTATGGTGATAGCTGGTACCTAGAATTATCATGTATATAAATGTTGAATCACTGTGTTGTACACCTGAAACTAATGTAATACTGTGTGTCAGCTATCCTTCAATAAAAAATAGTTATCTACAAAAAAAAAAGAAACCTGTATGAACAGAAGATTCCTAACTCCATTTCAGGGAGGTGAACCAGTCTTAGAAAATCCTTCCAGGTAAACTCTCCTAAGTTAGACCTTTACCATCTTTGCTTGCCGAATTTTGTTCTCAATCTGTAAGTCTTCTAAACTCCCTTTAGTATTTTCAGTGACATATGTTTCATTTCCGTGGTAAATGTATCAAAGTCACACTAACAACACTCCTATGTCCTGGTGATGCAGTGTCCCCGTGCTACTCACCACAGGCGGGCCAGTGGCCTTCTGCCACAAACCTGCTGGCAACAACCTAAGGAGACAGCAGTTCCTAATTCCCAGGGAAGCATCTCCATGTGTGTAGGTAGAGCCCTAGCAGAGGACACTGCCAGGAAAGGGCTAGAGAATCACGAATTCCATAGCCTGGGAAGAAACTCGGACCTTACTTTTCTCCACTGTCCACTTCTCAAATTCTTAGTTACAACTTCTCTGAAAATCATCACTTAATTACTACTTGATGACCTCCATCGCAAGAACTGCCACTCAAGCTATTTTCCTCTATTGTTATGACTCCTGAGTTCCTAGGAGACTCATCCTTAAAGTTAGGCAAAGTCTAACGGCTGGTTAGACTGCTTGAGAAATCTGGGCAACCTGATGTCCTAATGTGTCTAGTTTGTTTTTCAAAAATGGAGAGGGCATTTTCTGAGTCTTTTTCTTTTCATGTTTAGACAGAACTGCATCCTACTTTTCTTTGTTGTCCCCACAGTTCCGGGTGCTGTGAAGTGGGTTCAGTAAACATGCAGTGAGTCAGCAAGAGAATGACTCAATGGCAGGCCGCTTAGTTGTGTCTCTGTGGTCTCAGGAGGTGGCAAGCAATGCCCAGGGCCCCAGACCCTGGGTCACCAGCCCTGCCTACTGCGATGAGAGGTCCCCAGAACCAGTGGTGAGGTGCTGATCCCCTGGGGCCACTTGGGGGAGGGAGGGTCCCTCCTTGCTCACCACGGCTTGGACACCTGGTTCCCAAGAGTTAGAGCAGCTGCAAGACCTGCCCTTTTGCACCTGCCTTGAGATCCAAGCTTCACACAGATGAGCAAACAAGGCACAAGAATCTCCTGCACTGGGCTGGAGTTTCAGGTGCAGGTGCCTGCAGGGTCGCCAAGCAGGCAGTGCATAAAAACTGGGGGGAGGGCAGAAGTCAGGACCTCTCTTAATTAGGCAAGAATACAGAATAAGCCACCAGCCTCTGCAGGGGAGGACTGAATTCCAGCTCTTTGCCTTACTTGCTGTGGGATTTTAAGCAAGTTATTTAACTTCCATATATAGCATCTTAATTCCTACAACTATAAGGTACTGGGTATATATTAATATCACCGATGACACAGGGCTGTTGTGAGGATTAAGTGCTGTGTACATTAATTAGAACAGTGCCCAGCACAGAGTAATATACCTATCTAGAGAGATACATTAATAAATAGATATATTAATATAATTATACATAATAACAGCATATGGAGTAATTACATACACACAGTTTGACGAAGTCACTCCTACGTGCTGACTGCATCTGCAGGCACAGCCTGGCAGGGGCCATGCCCACAAGGGGCTGTCGGGAATCACTCTCACCTCCGTGGTCCACCTGATCAGAGTCGGACCGCACCACTGCAGGGGAAGTTTGCTGGGCTGAGTGTCCGGCCCAAGCCGGGTCATGAACTGGCCGCTGGACCGTGTCAGTGAGTTTGTTAGTGCCTCAGAGCCCTCAGGCGGCCTTACCAGCCTCACAGAGGCAGTACAAGGGCAGAGCTCAGGGACTGACAGGGCACTATAACGGTGCCAATCATACAGATGTCTGCCGATAAATACGAGGTCTGATGACCCATAATGCAGCCTTTCTCTCTTGCAGGCTCTTCACCACCAGAGCGTCTGGGAGTGACCAGTCATCATCCCAGGCTCTCTCTCTGCCCAGCAGGACGTCACTATTGTTACTGCATTATTATTATTGTACTTTGATGATTCCCTGTGACTCCACTCCCAGGCCCACTACTTTTGATGCTTGATTTAGGCCTTCCCATCATTCTTTAATTTCAGTGCTGTAAGCGGTCAGAAAGCAAGATGAAGTCAGGAAGAACAACCTCGAGGACAGGCAAGCAGGGGCAGTGGCCAAGTCTGCCTGAGGCCCAGGGGTGGCACAGTGTGTGTGGGCATCTGGGCCCCTTTCTCCTGGGCACCCCCACAGTCCAGCCTGCGGTGGATGCTTCCAAAGCCCAGACTCACCCCATCCTATCAGGAAATCACATATCCTTGATCACAGGCAAGGGTCCTTGGGACCAGACCGTGCCCTCTCTGCCTGTCAGACGTTGTTCCATCCCCTGGGTTTCCGTTTCAGAGCTCGTGGCCGTGACTGTACCGACAGCCTACCATTGCAGGGTGGGATGAAGCAGTGAGGGAAGAAGCACCAGCTCCTCCCAACAGCTGTCTAATGAGGAGCCCTCCCCATTCTCTGTGTCCTGGACACGCCGTATCACTCTTAACCTCCCCATGGTCCATTTTTGCACAGTCCTTTCAAAATCTGACTTGCAGAAGCAAGCCCCATATTCTACAAGGTTATGACTCACATACCTATCTAAGGCCCAGGCACTCAGCTTCTGCTAAAGAAGCCTGGGTTTAGGTGGGTTGGTTCAACAGCCCTCGGGAAAGAGACTGCAGCAAGGTGACACGATACATGGGACGAGTGTCCTTCTGAAATCCAGGTGGCTGACGATCGTCTCCCTTACACTTGTGGATTCCAGCACCAAATAAATAGCGAAGAGTTACATTACACAGTGAGACAAATTCAAGTGCATACGTCTGAGACTGGCCATGACTTGACACTGGCTCTGAACATCGATACCAACTCCCAACGTAAATACGACCTAGGGTTTGGCTGGACATGTGGGAGAAGCTGCCCAGTGGGACCCAATCTAGGTGGCAGTCACGTGGGGCTCCAGGACGCTCGCACTGTTCCCCAGCCCACCTGAAATGCCTGGGCTTCTTGCTGTTGGCATTCACCATTGTCACAGAGCAGGACGGCCAGGGCATCCTGAGAAGAACTGATGTAAAGCAGGAGGCTGGGCACCTGGGCTGTCACGAAGCTAACTGCAATGTTTTCCTTGGATAGAGCTGCATCCGCATACATCACTGAGGATGGGAGGCTTTCATTCTTGGTCACCGGGTACGGTTCTTGAAACATGTAAGTAACTGAAGTGCCAGCCTCAAATGCAGCAGAAACCTCTGCAAAACACAAGAGGGGGAAGTGCACCCTGAACCCTTCAGTGGGCCATTCAGGAGAGCTGTAACTGTGTATTGTTGGTGACCCATGGAGCTCTGTATGAGAGTTTGCACCTGAATTATAGGCTTCCCCCACTATGAAACTGCAGGAATCACATGCCTCCCATGATCATTTTGAAGCAGAAGATGTTATTATTATTTTCAAATGACAAAGCATGGGGCTTGCAGAGGTTAAGTACCTTGCACAGCTGATAAAAGAGCTCAGATTTGTATCTAGAAGTTCACATCCAGTTTAATATACATTTGCAGAATAACCACCATGGGACAGGCTGATTTCTCGAGATGCAAAGAGAAAATGTCCCTGCCTCCAGGATAGTACAGAGAATTTTACTACAGCCTTTTACTTTCCAAACTGCAGTCCTAACAGCTCTGTGTTTGCCTGGTGCGTTAGGACTGTGAGCGGTCCCTAAACTCCTGAGCACAGGACCCTTGGGGCCAGCAGCACTTCCCTGTGGTGTTAGGCAAAGTGTGAGGACTCGTGGAAACAGAAGAGAGAATCTGTGGAAACATTAGAAAACATTTTGGTACTCAAGTTTTTAGAGGTCTAGGAATTGATACTCTTTTCCAAGAAAAAAAAAAAGCCAAGACTTGGGCAAATCGGCCTTTCTATGGAGAGTAATAATGCTGTTAGGGCAACAACAGATAGGGTTCTGCTGCCCCCGGGAAGACAGGTGGCACCTGCGAGCTGGTGCTGTTCAATCATCAGGAGCATACGCCTCACCCAGCCCACCTGGGTAGTGTCTTCACTCCAGCTGTCGTCATTTTAATTCCATGCCACTAAATCAGAGGCACTAGCTCGGAAGCCTCACTCGATCTCTCCCTGTCTGTGTGGTCCCAGGCAAGTGACAGGGCCTGTGGGGACCGTTTCCTCATCTGACAGATGGAGAGAAGACACTCGCCTCGGTAGTGCTTCCCCGTGGACAGATGAGAAGATGTGCACGCAGCACTTACGAGGGTTAGTCGCAAGTGTGAAATCACGCACTTTCCAGATTGGAGAATTTGCCCTGAACCCATCCCAATTTTCTTCACAAAATATATCTGTTAATGATGCACATCTGTCCAAATACTAAGCTGTTCTCTTTCACTCAAGGCTCACTTTCACCTTTATCGCTGTACAGTATCAGAGTAGGGGGAAAGCTTCTTCTGTCAGCAACATACTGAGAACCTCTGACATACAGACCGGGCAGTAATCATGAGGCCGCTCTGCCACAGTTCCTCTTTGTCCCGAAGGATATATGGAATATTCCCAATTCCCTAGGAAATTCTCTATTGAGTTGGTGGCCCCCAGGACATAACCAAATGTGGCTTTAGCTCCCTAATTCCATTGCGAATTGGTTCTACTTTTGTGAAAATTCTGCAACAGCCTGTACCAATGCCAAAAAACTTAACATTGCATATTCATGTATACTGCTTAGCAGTTTGGGAATACCAGCTGCTTTCTACTAACATTTCAGAGAAAGTGTTCTGCATTTATCATTCAGGTTCCAACATCAGAGCTCCTGATTACAGAGAGATGCAGAGACTCCTGACCGAGGATTGCCGGGGATCATCAGTTTGATTCAAGCACGTTCTACATGTGAATTTCCTTGCCACCTTCTGGTCCACATTTTGAGCCACACTATCTCCCAGTTAACAGAATGATGGCTTTTATTTGAGGTTGGTGTGTGTTCAAATGTAACTACAGTTCAGAGCATTTATTATGAATAGCACATTAGATATGGGCATATATATTATATTTTCTTCTTTATACTTTGGACAGGAAATTAAAATGAAAGGAATTTTTAAACTAGAAATGTCCTACAGAATTCCTGTCTTCCCTCCTCCCTTAGTCTCAGTTCTAATTATTTTTAATGCTTGGATGTTGTAAATTTCAAGAAGCTCAGTTCGGCAAAACACCTGCATTCTTTTATTCTCTCAATTTCTTATATTTTATAATTTAAGAGGTTAAGCTCACTGATGATATTTCAGGTCCCTGACTGATTTTTCAGAACATCCAAAACCACTGGGCTAAATGGGAGAAAACCCTTAGCATGGAGGTGATCTTGCAGAACCATGAAGCTACTGCAGGGCTGGGACCAGTACCAGAGGCGTCCCCTGAGGGCCTGCCTGGCAGAAGGGCTGGCTGGGTGCAGTCTGAGGAGACAGGACACACATCAAAAATAATTCTAACAACCCAGTGGAAAAGCCCCAGGGTGTGATATGTGAGCCACTGGGCAGCCATGTCTCCAGGTGCCCGGGGAGCCAGAGAACACCCAGCAGAGGGCTTGGCTGGGCCTCCTGCCAGCAGGAAGGAGGAGGCGTCGCTAAGAAACACGGTGACACTGCAGGGGTGCATGTCTCAGCCTCCAGCCTCCTCGCACATGCCACCAAGCCGCAGGCCATTCAAGGGAAGGCAGAAATGAAGTCGGTCTTGTGGTGGGTAGGACGACTGGAAGAAGTTATGTCAAATCATGGGATGTAAGAGGGACGCAGTAAACAAAGCTGGTCTTAATAATAACAGTAGAATTAGATTTAGAATTAGAGTAAGGGTTTAGACAGGCCTGGGTGATAAGGATACTGGCTGCCTAGAATCAGACAGGATGCTATTAATTCAGAAAAACATCCATCAAAACTAAATGGAACAATTGGAAATTTGAATGCTGAGTGGACATTTTATAATAGTTTAAGAATGGTTATTAAATTCTTCTTAGAGTGTTATTCCTGGGATATGTGTTTTTAGTGACTCTATCTTTTACCAATATATACTGAAATATTTATAGGTGAAATGTTGTGATATTTCAAATTTACTTCAAAGTAATAAAGGAGGGGGCGGAGCCAACATGGCGGCATGAGTAGGACAGTGGGAATCTCCTCCCAAAAACATATATACTTTTGAAAATACAGCAAACACAACTAGCCCTAAAAGAGAGACCAGAAGACGCAGGACAGTGGCCAGACTGCAGCTACACCAGTGAGAACCCAGCGACTGGTGAAAGGGGTAAGATACAAGCCCCGGCCCGGCGGGACCCGAGCGCCCCTCCCCCCAGCTCCCGGCGGGAGAAGAATAGGCAGAGCGGAAGGGAGACGGAGCCCAGGACTGCCAAACACCCAGCCCCAGCCATCCGGGCCAGAGCGCAGACACAGTACGTGCCCAGGGGGCCCTGGATACTGGGGGAACAGGGAGTAAGATCTCTGAGCGGGTGCCGAAGCTGATGCCCCTGTGACAAAGAAATGCGGGGACTTTTTGAAAGTATTAAAGGGACAGGGACTTAACAGCTTGACGGAAACAACCCAGGTCACAGTACAGCAGCTGCAAATTACAGGGAAAACCGGGTGCATTAACCCCCTGGGCAACAGCTCTGAGACCCCTCACGGAGGCAAACAGTCAAGCAGCCCCCCCATCCATTACCCCACCGGGCGCTGCAAAAGCAGAGAAGCAGCCTGACACAAATTCCGCCCACAGAAAGGGAAATTTCTCCCTTCCGGCCAGGCAAGACACAAAGACCCACTCTACACGCAATTACCCAAGACAAGCCACTAGGGGTCGCAGTTGTCCCAGTAAAGAAAGGCCAGTAGCAAGTGAAAATTTTGGTCTTCCCAGCTGACAGTCAATAGCACCTGTCAACATGAAAAGGCAAAAAAATATGATCCAGACAAGACTAACCCAGACAGCTTCAGCATCTGCTACATCTTCCCCTGAGAAGGAATCTGGGGAGATAGATTTAGCCAGTCTTCCTGAAAAAGAATTCAAAACAAAAGTCATAACCATGCTGATGGACTTGCAGAGAAATATGCAAGAACTAAGGAAGGAGAATTCAGAAATAAAACAAGCTCTGGAAGGACTTCAAAACAGAATGGACGAGATGCAAGAGACCATTAATGGACTAGAAAACAGAGAACAGGAACGCAGAGAAGCTGATGCAGAGAGAGATAAAAGGATCTCCAGGAATGAAAGAATTTTAAGAGAGCTGAGTGACCAAACGAAAAGGAACAATATAAGAATCATAGGTATCCCAGAAGAAGTAGAGAGAGAAAAGGGGATAGAAAATGTCTTTGAAGAAATAATTGCTGAAAATTTCCCCAAACTAGGGGGAGAAATGGCCTCTCAGACCACAGAGGTACATAGAACTCCCATGACAAGGGATCCAAGGAGGGCAACACCAAGACACATAATAATTAAAATGGCAAAGATCAAAGACAAGGACAAAGTATTAAAGGCAGCCAGAGAGAAAAAAAAGGTTACCTACAAAGGAAAACCCCATCAGGCTATCATCAGACTTCTCAACAGAAACCCTACAGGCCAGAAGAGAATGGCATGATATACTTAATGCAATGAAACAGAAGGGCCTCGAACCAAGACTACTGTATCCAGCACGAATATCATTTAAATATGAAGGAGGGATTAAACAATTCCCAGACAAGCAAAAGTTGAGGGAATTTGCCTCCCACAAACCACCTCTACAGGGCATCCTACAGGGATTGCTCTAGATGGGAGCACTCCTAAAAAGAGCACACAACAAAACACCCAACATATGAAGGGAGGAGGAGGAATAAGAAGGGAGAGAAATAAAGAATCATCAGACTGTGTTTATAATAGCTCAACAAGCGAGTTAAGTTAGACAGTAAGATAGTAAAGAAGCTAACCCTAAACCTTTGGTAACCACAAACTTAAAGCCTGCAATGGCAATAAATTCATACCTTTCAATAATCACCCTAAATGTAAATGGCCTGAATGCACCAATCAAAAGACACAGAGTAATAGAATGGATAAAAAAGCAAGATCCATCCATATGCTGCTTACAAGAGACTCACCTCAAACCCAAAGACGCGCACAGACTTAAAGTCAAGGGACGGAAAAAGATATTTCAAGCAAACAACAGAGAGAAGAAAGCAGGTGTTGCAATTCTGGTATCAGACAAAACAGACTTCAAAATAAAGAAAGTAACAAAAGACAAAGAAGGACATTACATAATGATAAAGGGCTCAGTCCATCAAGAGGATATAACCATTATAAATATATATGCACCCAATACAGGAGCACCAACATACCTGAAACAAATATTAATAGAACTAAAGGAGGAAATAGAATGCAATGCACTCACTCTAGGAGACTTCAACACACCACTCACTCCAAAGGACAGATCCACCAGACAGAAAATAAGTAAGGACACAGAGGCACTGAACAACACATTAGAACAGATGGACCTAATAGACATCTACAGAACTCTACATCCAAAAGCAACAGGATACACATTCTTCTCAAGTGCACATGGAACATTCTCCAGAATAGACCACATACTAGGACACAAAAAGAGCCTCAGTAAATTCCAAAAGATTGAAACCCTACCAACCAACTTTTCAGACCACAAAGGCATTAAACTAGAAATAAACTGTTCAAAGAAAGCAAAAAGGCTCACAAACACATGGAGGCTAAACAACACGCTCCTAAATAATCAATGGATTAATGACCAAATCAAAATGGAGATCCAGCAATATATGGAAACAAATGACAACAACAACACTAAGCCCCAACTTCTGTGGGACACAGCAAAAGCAGTCTTAAGAGGAAAGTATATAGCAATCCAAGCATATTTAAAAAAGGAAGAGCAATCCCAAATGAACGGTCTAATGTCACAACTATCAAAATTGGAAAAAGAAGAACAAATGAGGCCTAAGGTCAGCAGAAGGAGGGACATAATAAAGATCAGAGAAGAAATAAATAAAATTGAGAAGAATAAAACAATAGCAAAAATCAATGAAACCAAGAGCTGGTTCTTCGAGAAAATAAACAAAATAGATAAGCCTCTAGCCAGGCTTATTAAGAGGAAAAGAGAGTCAACACAAATCAACAGTATCAGAAATGAGAAAGGAAAAATCACGACGGACCCCGCAGAAATACAAAGAATTATTAGAGACTACTATGAAAACCTATATGCTAACAAACTGCGAAACCTAGGAGAAATGGACAACTTCCTAGAAAAATACAACCTTCCAAGACTGACTCAAAGTAATAAAGGAGAGGAGAGGGCTACTGTCAATGTAACGTGAGTGCCATAAGCTGATGATTTTTGAAGCTAAACAGTAGATCCAGGGGCTTCTGAGGTCCTTCTCTCTCCCACGGCACATGATTGACTTTTTTGTAGTAAAAAGTGAAATACATACATATATATATATATGTATATATGTGTGTGTGTGTATATATGTATTAGTTGGCAGGAAGAAAACATTACAGAGTTTTTGACAGGATTTGGCAATTGGCAAAGAGTACTTAAATATACAATATATCTTTTTCACAGATATTTCATTGCTAAGGAAATAAACAGTGCATGTGTCTATCACCACATTACTTGCATGCAAAATCTGGGCCAATCTAAAATTCCAAAGGAATAATTAGAGCAATGATAACCTTGGCAGACATTTTCCCAAGGTCTTTGTGAAGTGCTCACTGGATGCCCACCATAATCCTTTTGTGAAATACTCCTGAATTGTTCAAATTTTATAGACAAGAAAATGAAGGAATCATGAGGCTTAGTTACATAATCAGTGTCACGCGCTAGAGACTATGGGTGAGCCAGGGTCTGAACTCATGGCGAGTCCCACCACCCTACCAAGCTTAAGTGTTCTGGTGATAGAATGGGTTAAATAGTAGGCAACTCCACCAGATGGAATATATTGCAATCATTACAACTGGTGAGTTCAATAGGAATGTCTATGCATTGAAATAAAGACAATTCAGGTTATGAGATGTAGCCAACAGAATTACCTCAACTCTACTAAATGGAAAGAAAAGAGGAAGAAGGAAATCAGATTTTCTTTTTAATGCTTGTCATTGAGTAATTGGATTGGGTTTTTACTTTTCTAGACTTCCAATTGTATTTCCAAATATAATTCCAAATTGATTATCTAACGTTTAATTAAAAAGTAATTTAAATGCTAACACCATGACAGTCCTACCCAGATTCTTTGTATAGTGGTGAAGGTGGAGGTGGACTAAAGACAAGTGGTGTTGGGGTAGTGGATGTCCACCTGCACAAGAATGAAGCTGGTCCCCTACCTCATACTGTACACAACAATTACCTCAAAATGGCTTAAAACTAAATGTAAGGGCTAAAACTACAAAACTCTTAGAAGAGAACATTGGCAATAAATATTCATGACCTTTGGCTAGGCAAGGATTTCTTAGACCTAACACCAAAAGCAGGACAGAAAGGAATCAATAGGAAATAAGACATCACCAAAAGTGAACACTTTAGTGTTTCAAAAGATACTACAAGAAAGTGAAAAGGACAGAAAATATTTACAAAGCATGTATCTAATATGGGAATTATATTCAGAATATGCAAAGAATTCCTACAATGGAACAAAAAAAAGAAAAAAAATAACTCAACCAAAAAAATGGGCAAATATTGAGATAGGCATTTCACCAAAGAAGGCATATGAACTGCCAACAGGTACACGAAAAGACGTGCAAGGCCCTTAGTCGTCAGGGAAGTAGAAGCCCAGAGCGCACACCCACGGGAAGATGGCTCGGGCAGACAGAGAACAAGTACCGGCGGCCATGTGGGGAAGCTGGAATCCTCCTGCTTTGCTGGCGAGGATGTAAAACGGAGCAGCCACTTGGAAAGCAATTTGCTAGTTTCCTCCAAAAGTAAACACACAGGTACCGCTCAACCCGGCAGTCCCCCTCCCAGGGGTACACCCAGGGGAACGAAGACACAGGCCCTCACAAAAACACGCACAAGAGTGTTGGCATTACTCATAAAAACCAGAGGATTGATCCCAGTGTCCATCAACAGATGAATGAACAAACAAAATATATTGCATCCACACAATGGAATAATCTTTGGAAATACAAAGGAATAAATTATGAAAAATGCTACCTAGAAAACTTTATGCAAAGTGAAAGAAACCAGACACAAAAGACCACATAGTATATGACTTGATGCATATGACATGTCCTCAGGGGCAAAGCCACAGCGAGAGGAGGTCGATTGGTGGTTTCCAGGGACTGGGGGAGAGGGACGAATGGGGAGCCACTGTTGATGGGCATGAGATTTCTTTTGGGTATGAGGAAAATACTCTGAAATTAGTGGTGATGGTTGTGCATCTATATTTATATGCTAAAAACCACTGACCTGTATATTTTAACAGGGTGGATTTTATGGTATATAAATTACATTTCAATAATAAAACAAAGAGGAAACACACAAAACAACAAAAAATACCTATTTGAATCCTATCACTATATTCCTATACAGACTGGAATTGGGGTCCTAAGGGGAAAAAGGAACCAGACAGTTGCTGGATGGATCTCCAGGCCTGACATTTATTAGCAAGTCCCTAAGCCTCTGTGAATGTCAGTGTTTTCACATGTTAAATGCAGATATTAATATTTTCCCTACTATGCTGGGGGTAGGGGTTATTTGATGCAGTCAACAATTACTAGCTAATTTTGTGATCATTATTCCTTTGTACCATAATCAAAAGAATGTGGATCACCTCGCTGGGCCGTGGTTCTGGCCCAGGCACTGGTAAGGGGCGTATGTCCCTAATCCCACTCCAGATGTTTCCGGTACCTGCACACCCTCAAGCGCCCATGCCATAGCAAGTTAACAGGGAAGACTGCCCCACCAGAGAGCATGCCTATCCAGGGCTGGCCTGGGGCTAAGGTCTCCCACTGTGCTCCCAAAGTACGTTTCCCAGCGGCAGCTGGCATGGCCAGAGACCTGGTTAACAGGTTCATCTTAGACTCTCTGTAGCTGCTGAATACAAAGAGAATGATGTCCTAGGGGTCGGAGGAAGAGGGAGAAGTTTGGAAACTGAATCATGAAGCAAGCTGAAAAGGCTAAGCACATATTTGTCTGTGTCACATATAGATCAAAATAAAAAGTGGGGAGAGGGCACAGAGGATACTTCAACACAGCAATCAGACGACACGGCGCCAGGGACAGAAGATAATTCATAGGGGTTGGTGCGGAGAAAGGAGCCAGTGAAAAATTAGGCTAAACTTACAACAACATGATCTATGAGATGTTTGAATCATGTCCCTGGAGAAATGCAGAGGTCCACTGTTCTTTTTTTGTTTTTGTTCTTCCCAAACAGAAGAGCTGGGTATAGATCCTGCAAAACAATGCTAGCGTCCTTCAGTGATGGGCCTGGTTGGGTTTATTTCTGCATTTGCCCCTCCTGGGTTGTGGGACCAGACTAAGGGCGGCATTTAATGTTTTCAAGGCAAGTTATTCAGACCTCCCCGTGTGAAAATCAAGTCGTGCTTTGCTGGTCTTAGCTCATTGTAAGAGCCTACTGGGGTGGGACGACTTTATTTTAAGCTCCCACATGGGGACCAACATACAACTGGCCCTAGAATTTGTGCAGCTTCCTTCCAAGAAGCACAATGCTTCTCCACAATAAGCAGCAAGTGATTCAGTCTAACTGGGGAGACCAGCATGAATGAATGAAGAGCTTCGATTACGTGCCCTTCAAGGTGAACACTTTTTTGGGGGCTCTTTTTTCCCCAGTGCTTTAAAGTTCCAATGGTAACGTGGACTAAACAAAGCATCTAGGAGAGGTGTTAGGTAATGTGTTTTAGTGGACTGAGAAGAGTTATGTATAATTGCCATCATTGTTTGTATGTAAATGGTGTTCCAAAGTGATGAAAACATTTTGATAGTTTAAATGCTGCTTTTGAAATATCGTTTACATTCTTTGGTCAACAAACATTTTTTTTTTACATCAACAAAGTAAACTTAAAAATTCAGGTTGATACTGGGCCTCATCTTTGCCCTTCTATTTGAGAAACACTGAGCATTTATACTGAATGATGAAATTTTATAGTTTACAGAGTCATCATGAAATTATCTAGAGAATTCACACCATGACTATCACTCCTGGCCCAAGGCAGATACCCTCAGGGTCAGCTTTGGTCAAGGCAACAAAGTCATAGGTCAGGAGGGGTGTGGAAAGACACTGGGGCAGGAATTTTGGCTCTTTGTTCCATCCCTTTCCAGCCCCCCATGACCTGAAGTGAATCGCTGAGCAGGGCTTTTAAATCTTCCAACCCCACCTGTGTCACCTGCAGAACCGATTTTACTAGATGCTTGATACGTGTCACTAACTTAACTACATACTCCCTACCAAAAAGGATTTAAGGTGGCTTGTGTATCTCTAAGGCCCCTCCAGGGCTGTAGTCTTGGCTCTGTGATTGCTCTTGTGGACTGAGTCATGGAACTGGAAATAGAAGATCAACCCTCACTGCCTGGCTGACAGAAATGAGTCCACTCTCCCAGTGGGCAGCTGGCTCCTGGCACTAGGATGGCATCCTGTTACCCTCCATCCAGCTCAGCGGCAGTGCCATGCCCGACAACTGTGATGAGTGTCTGTCATCGTGGCCGGGAGCTCTGCCCGTCTCACCCAGGAGACTGAGGGAGGTGATGCATCATGGGACTAAGGGCACAGCCTGACCGTGGCTTGCAGGCACCACACGACAGCATGTGTGGAAACCATAGTGCCTATCGTACCTGTTTTGCAGAAGGGCCCTTCATAGGACGAGTTGGTGCAATCGCAGAAGTACCCACTGAGCTTCTCCACGCACTTGCCCCCGTTGTGGCAGGTGTGGCCATAACTGCTACAGTGGCCTGGGCATCCTGGCCGCACGCTGGGTGTGACCTTTGCCCTTTCCTCCTCCAGGTCCAGTTTCTGCCCATTCAAGTGCAGGGAGTGTATGCATCCTAGGAAGCCTTTCTGTCTTCATGATGTTCCCCCTGAAAAATACAAGGAATACACATCAGGTCTCACAGGGTTCGATGCCTTTAGTTCAATGTTGACATTGGTAACAGCTAATTAGTGTCCTGTTGTCATGCTGTATTGAACTTCTCTATTAAAGTTCCCAGTTAGGAATTCCCCATTAGGAATTCAGGGGCCCTGGAAAGAGTATGTCTTTCTAGACTGGGAAACCCCCTCTTCATCCTGCTACTGAAAAAATAGTAAAAGACTATCTAGTTCATGCAGAATCCTGAACTTTACATGGTTAAGAATGAAACTTCAGATGGCCATGTTCCTTGCAAATGAGATAAAATATGCTCTTGCACAGTCTGTCACAGACTTTTTGGTAGTGGAACACACATGCAGATTGTCCCTCATGGCAAAGTCAGAAGCAAACTATTCGGGGCACCAAGTTAGGAAACTGCGATAAGTTTTGTAAAGCTCATGGAACACAGAGCGGTGTGCTGTGCAGAGGGCGGACCTCATGGCCAGAGAGCAGGGAGTCAAGCTCTGTGTCACTGGCTGATTAGCCACATTGGCCACCACATCCCCAAGCCTCAGCTACTCGAGATGTAAAATAAGAATGAGTCTATTTCGTGTGTTTATGCTACAGATTCGGTTAGACCGTGACTACAGTGCATGCTCAACCATCGCTCTACACGTCCCTTCTCCTGAACCCTCACAACGGCTGGGACCAGAGGTTGTCAATGTAGCTGTGCAGATGAATTGGTCCAAATGTTTATTTAGAAGGGAAGGTTCTCCTTCTGGAACACAGAATAGGACTGTAACCCAACTTCCTGCCCAGGGCACACCTTGAAGTTTCCAGAGAGATTCACATACCTTAGCAAATTATTCAAGAACAGAGGAGGCTTGAAGCCATAACTGTTAGAAAGCCAGGACCCCACCAGGTTAGCCCTTTGGTAAAATGATGTGTACTGAGAAATGACAGCCAAGAAATTAAGCCGAATCCCATCTGCAGATATTTACTGGGTTCTGGGAATGCTGAGTGATCCAGAGAAGACAGGTCCAGCCTGCCTTTAAGTTCTATTACAAATCCAACTGCGTGGGCTCAGGTCCACATTCCTGAAGAACTGAGGGACACACTGTGGTCCTAAAGGCTGCAAAGGGCACCCCTGGAGAGGAGAGGTGCTGGAAGATGTCTGGAGCAGGACCCTCTTGTCATTTGTCATCTCCTTCCTCAGGCCTTTCTTAGCCTCAGTCATTTCTAGGTCATCAGCCTGAAACTTTATTAAATCCTGGCCTAGAAAACTACCAGATAAAAATACAGTCCTAGCAAGGTGGGAACAGATGAGAATTCCGAAGGATTTATATGAGACCAGGAGTCTCCATGTTAAACAGGAAACTAAGTCTAAGTTAAAGAAATAAATGGGTGACCAAAAGATTTCCGGCATCAGTCACCCTAGCAACGTGGACAAGGAAATAATTGGAAATGGGGATGGTGAGGGCATAGGGTGGATATAAAGGGGTCAGGAGGTATTCCGTCTTCCCTGAATCATACCAGGTCATTGGACCTGTACATATATGTATAACAGTTACTGTCTGCACCAAAAAAATGAGAAAGGCCATTCCTAAAGAATTAATCGAATCCCTTATTCTAAAGTAATGCTAAAACACCACTGAATTTTCTGTTCTGATAAGTGATACCCAAGCAGGCCAGGAGGTCAAACCCAAATTATATCCTCCTGTCTGTCTCAGTTTTGGTGAGTAAATCTCCTTTTAACCACAAGATAAATCAATTACAAATACAAGCAGATCATAAAGTAAGGTTCATTATTTCTTTTCCAGAGACTGTGTAGAATAAAGAGGGGAGGATTTATGGAGTCAAATGTTTTTTAAATATTTTTTCCCTTATTTTTCAGTCTTTCCCTGTGGTAGATTTGAATAATTCTTCATATATCTTGTTAGTGGCATTTTTCTTCCAGCAGATGTGGAAAATGCAAACTCCGCTGCACATTTTCTCACAGGTGACAGTCAACACGTTTAGAAAAGGAGCAGAAGGTGGCAGGGGCATTTTCTCTGGCAGCGATGTACCCCTTGAGGTCTGAGACATTTAAAGTACAGTGAGAATGACCCAAAACTCGGGGATCCTTTCAATCCCAGTCGCTGACAAAACACCATGACACAACGAACTATGAACTAAACTGCACAATGAATTGTATTTTAGTTTTCACCAGGCTGTTTTTTATTCTTTACAAAGGAGAAATTAGAGGTCCAGCTCCTTTTCCTTTATGGAGAGGTAGCACATGACTGAGGCTAGAATAATCTGAAAAGGTGCCCCTGGCGCCCACACTCACGCCTGGTCTCTACTTCCTGACGCTACCTACTACTTGTAGTTGGAGGCATGACTCTTTGTCTGAAACTTGAATTCTGCAGAGCAGGGCAGCCACAGCCTTCCCTCCCCCTGGCTCACAGCCCCTCTCCCTGGCCTGCCCAGCCTGGGCATTTGCTTTCTGGGGTATCTCTGCTTCCTCCCACACCCAGAGGTGAGGTCAAAGTGCAACCCCCTCAGGCCTCCTTGGAGCCCTCAGCAACCCTGTAAACCATCTTCTACCCTGACTTCTCATCATGTGCCACTTTGCAATCAGAAAACCAACTGAGTGTGAACATTTGATTCTGTCCTTCCTGTTTAATGTCCTGGAGTGACTAGTCCTTGTCTGGAGCAGTGAGCTCAGCTCTCTCAGCAGAGCTGATGGAGCGTGATAGATCTGGCCTCCTCCCACACTCTCTGCTCTGACCTCAGTGCCCCGGGCACCCTGAACTAATGGCCCCACCAAGCCCCAGGTCAGCTTTGGCTTTGGGCTCTTCCTGTGCCCCACTTAGGTGGCGTGTTGTCTTCCCCCAGCCCTCCACTGCTCACGCCGCTGTCCTGCATGGCAGAGCTCAGCCTCAGCTGCACCAGGGTCAGCTGGGGTGACAGGTGTGCGCTGTGCTTGGCCACACCCCCAGCAGGACCACTTAACCAGTGGACATGGCCTTCCTGTGACTTTGCAACTGCTGCTCTAATAGAATGGCTTTTCTCCTTACTTGTCTGCATCTTGTCCAGAGTTCACTGTAAGGCTGGAAAAGCAACAACAGAAATGTGACATTATTCTTAGAGCAACTGGAAGTCATGTTTTTTGAGGCTCCTACTTAATCTGCAAGCTGCTTGAAAATCAGAACTGTACCTCTAATTCTAAAAAAATATATTGGTATGCCGAAACTTGCTAATTCTGCATTGAATACTCAGCGGGAAAGAAGGTGTCGTTCATATTACTCATGTTGCACAATGAGGAAGCAGCGTCAGAAAAATTGCTTCTCCAAAGCTGAAAATCAGGAGTCAGGCTGGGATCTCTTGGCCTTCCAAGCGTGCACACCTTAGGAGCCCTAAAATCCTACTAAAACAAACGATCTGACGACACAACGCCATCGGCAGGGATGATCTGCCTCCTTCCTCTGGTTTCAGATGGTTTCTCCCGCCAGGCAACGTGCACGTGTGCGTTTATCCCCTCAGCTCCCCATCACTCTTCCTGACACCTCACACCACTAGTCGGCTCGCCCAGCCAGAAGCAATTCTGAATGAAGCTCTTCAGCTGGCCCTTGGCATCCAGCGTGTTTATGATGATGATGTTTCCTTGGACTGAGTATGAATCAACTGTTAAAAACATCACTATCGAGGAGAGGGGCGGAAGATGGCGGCGTGAGTAGAGCAGCGGAAATCTCCTCCCAAAACAACATATATCTATGAAAATATAACAAAGACAACCCTTCCTAGAATAAAGACCAGAGGACACAGGACAATATCCAGACCACATCCGCACCTGAGAGAACCCAGCGCCTCGCGAAGGGGGTAAGATACAAGCCCCGGCCCCGCGGGAGCCGAGCGCCCCTCCCCCCAGCTCCCGGCGGGAGAAGAGCAGGCAGAGCGGGAGGGAGACGGAGCCCAGGACTGCCAAGCACCCAGCCCCAGCCATCCGGGCCAGAGTGCAGGGCCCTCGATACTGGGAAAACAGGGCAGCAAGAACAGTGAGCAGGCACTGGAGGCTGGGCGACAGAGGACATAAGAAAAGCGCGCGACCCTTTTTTTTTTTTTTTTTGCTTTTTTGCTGTTTTGTTTTGGCGAGCGCTTTTTGGAAGTCTTAAAGGGACAGGGACCCCAATACTAGGGAAACAGGGCAGAAAAACCGGGGAGCAGAGGCCTGAGGCTGGCACCGGAGAATAAAGAAAAACGAACGACCACCTTTTTTTTTTTTTAAATAAAATTTTTTTTTTTTTAATTAAAAAAATTTTTTTTCTTGTTTTTTTTTTGTGGTCGTTGTTTTGTTTTGGCGGGTGCTTTTTGGAAGTCTTAAAGGGGCAGGGCGGGTCACTTAATCCAGAGGTAGGGAATCCGGGATCTCTGGGCACTCTAACCCCTGGGCTGCAGGGAGCAGGGAGGCCCCTTACGGAGATAAATAGCCTCCCAGCAGCTCCTGCTCCAACGCGACTCCACCATTTTGGAGTAGCTGCCCGAGCCAGGCCACGCCCACAGCAACAGCGGAGATTAACTCCATAGCAGCCGGGCAGGAAGCAGAAACCCTGTCTGCGCGCAGCTGCACAGCACAAGCCACTAGAGGTCGCTGTTCTCCCAGGAGAGGAGGGCCACAAACCAACAAGAAAGGAAGTCCTTCCAGCGTCCCTCGTCCCAGTTCTGCAGACTATTCCTATCACCGTGAAAAGGCAAAGCTACAGGCAGACAAAGATCACAGAGACAACACCAGAGAAGGAGACAGACCTAACCAGTCTTCCTGACAAAGAATTCAAAATAAGAATCATAAACATGCTGACAGAGATGCAGAGAAATACGCAAGAGAAATGGGATGAAGTCCGGAAAGAGATCACAGATGCCAGAAAGGAGATCGCAGAAATGAAACAAACTCTGGAAGGGTTTATAAGCAGAATGGATAGAATGCAAGAGGCCATTGATGGAATTGAAATCAGAGAACAGGAACGCATAGAAGCTGACATAGAGAGAGACAAAAGGATCTCCAGGAATGAAACAATATTAAGAGAACTGTGTGACCAATCCAAAAGGAACAATATCTGTATTATAGGGGTCCCAGAAGAAGAAGAGAGAGGAAAAGAGATGGAAAGTATCTTAGAAGAAATAATTGCTGAAAACTTCCCCACACTGGGGGAGGAAGTAATCGAACAGACCACGGAAATACACAGAACCCCCAACAGAAAGGATCCAAGAAAGGCAACACCAAGACACATAATAATTAAAATGGCAAAGATCAAGGACAAGGAAAGAGTGTTAAAGGCAGCTAGAGAGAAAAAGGTCACCTATAAAGGGAAACCCATCAGGCTAACGTCAGACTTCTCAACAGAAACCCTACAGGCCAGAAGAGAATGGCATGATATATTTAATACAATGAAACAGAAGGGCCTTGAACCAAGGATACTGTATCCAGCACGACTATCATTCAAATATGACGGTGGGATTAAACATTTCCCAGACAAACAAAAGCTGAGGGAATTTGCTTTCCACAAACCACCTCTACAGAACATCTTACAGGGATTGCTCTAGATGGGAGCACTCCTAGAAGGAGCACAGCACAAAACACCCAACATATGAAGAATCGAGGAGGAGGAACAAGAAGGGAAAGAAGAAAAGAATCTCCAGACAGTGTATATAACAGCTCAATAAGCGAGCTAAGTTAGGCAGTAAGATAATAAAGAGGCTAACCTTGAACCTTTGGTAACCACGAATTTAAAGCCTGCAATGGCAATAAGTACATATCTTTCAATACTCACCCTAAATGTTAATGGGTTGAATGCACCAATCAAAAGACACAGAGTAACAGAATGGATAAAAAAGCAAGACCCATCTATATGCTGCTTACAAGAAACTCACCTCAAACCCAAAGACATGTACAGACTAAAAGTCAAGGGATGGAAAAACATATTTCAAGCAAACAACAGTGAGAAGAAAGCAGGGGTTGCAGTACTAATATCAGACAAAATAGACTTCAAAACAAAGAAAGTAACAAGAGATAAAGAAGGACATTACATAATGATAAAGGGCTCAGTCAAACAAGAGGATATAACCATTCTAAATATATATGCACCCAACACAGGAGGACCAGCATATGTGAAACAAATACTAACAGAACTAAAGGGGGATATAGACTGCAATGCATTCATTCTAGGAGACTTCAACACACCACTCACCCCAAAGGATAGATCCACTGGGCAGAAAATAAGTAAGGACACGGAAGCACTGAACAACACAGTAGAGCAGATGGACCTAATAGACATCTATAGAACTCTACATCCAAAAGCAGCGGGATATACATTCTTCTCAAGTGCACATGGAACATTCTCCAGAATAGACCACATACTAGGACACAAAAAGAGCCTCAGAAATTCCAAAAAATTGAAATCCTACCAACCAACTTTTCAGACCACAAAGGCATAAAACTAGAAATAAACTGTACAAAGAAAGCAAAGAGGCTCACAAACACATGGAGGCTTAACAACACGCTCCTAAATAATCAATGGATCAATGACCAAATCAAAATGGAGATCCAGCAATATATGGAAACAAATGACAACAACAACACTAAGCCCCAACTTCTGTGGGACACAGCAAAAGCAGTCCTAAGAGGAAAGTATATAGCAATCCAAGCATATTTAAGAAAGGAAGAGCAATCCCAAATGAATGGTCTAATGTCACAATTATCGAAATTGGAAAAAGAAGAACAGATGAGGCCTAAGGTCAGCAGAAGGAGGGACATAATAAAGATCAGAGAAGAAATAAATAAAATTGAGAAGAATAAAACAATAGCAAAAATCAATGAAACCAAGAGCTGGTTCTTCGAGAAAATAAACAAAATAGATAAGCCTCTAGCCAGACTTATTAAGAAGAAAAGAGAGTCAACACAAATCAACAGTATCAGAAACGAGAAAGGAAAAATCACGACGGACCCCACGGAAATGCAAAGAATTATTGGAGACTACTATGAAAACCTATATGCTAACAAGCTGGGAAACCTAGGAGAAATGGACAACTTCCTAGAAAAATACAACCTTCCAAGATTGACCCAGGAAGAAACAGAAAATCTAAACAGACCAATTACCAGCAACGAAATTGAAGCAGTAATCAAAAAACTACCAAAGAACAAAACCCCCGGGCCAGATGGATTTACCTCAGAATTTTATCAGACATACAGGGAAGACATAATACCCATTCTCCTTAAAGTTTTCCAAAAAATAGAGGAGGAGGGGATACTCCCAAACTCATTCTATGAAGCTAACATCACCATAATACAAAAACCAGGCAAAGACCCCACCAAAAAAGAAAACTACAGACCAATATCCCTGATGAACGTAGATGCAAAAATACTCAACAAAATATTAGCAAACCGAATTCAAAAATACATCAAAAGGATCATACACCATGACCAAGTGGGATTCATCCCAGGGATGCAAGGATGGTACAACATTCGAAAGTCCATCAACATCATCCACCACATCAACAAAAAGAAAGACAAAAACCACATGATCATCTCCATAGATGCTGAAAAAGCATTTGACAAAGTTCAACATCCATTCATGATAAAAACTCTCAGCAAAATGGGAATAGAGGGCAAGTACCTCAACATAATAAAGGCCATCTATGATAAACCCACAGCCAACATTATATTGAACAGCGAGAAGCTGAAAGCATTTCCGCTGAGATCGGGAACTAGACAGGGATGCCCACTCTCTCCACTGTTATTTAACATAGTACTGGAGGTCCTAGCTACGGCAATCAGACAAAATAAAGACATACAAGGAATCCAGATTGGTAAAGAAGAAGTTAAACTGTCACTATTTGCAGATGACGTGATACTGTACATAAAAAACCCTAAAGACTCCACCACAAAACTACTAGAACTGATATCGGAATACAGCAAAGTTGCAGGATACAAAATCAACACACAGAAATCTGTGGCTTTCCTATATACTAACAATGAACCAACAGAAAGAGAAATCAGGAAAACAACTCCATTCACAATTGCATCAAAAAAAATAAAATACCTAGGAATAAACCTAACCAAAGAAGTGAAAGACTTATACTCTGAAAACTACAAGTCACTCTTAAGAGAAATTAAAGGGGACACTAACAGATGGAAACTCATCCCATGCTCGTGGCTAGGAAGAATTAATATCGTCAAAATGGCCATCCTGCCCAAAGCAATATACAGATTTGATGCAATCCCTATGAAACTACCAGCAACATTCTTCAATGAACTGGAACAAATAATTCAAAAATTCATATGGAAACACCAAAGACCCCAAATAGCCAAAGCAATCATGAGAAAGAAGAATAAAGTAGGGGGGATCTCACACCCCAACTTCAAGCTCTACTATAAAGCCATAGTAATCAAGACAATTTGGTACTGGCACAAGAGCAGAGCCACAGACCAATGGAACAGACTAGAGAATCCAGACATTAACCCAGACATATATGGTCAATTAATATTTGATAAAGGAGCTATGGACATACAATGGCAAAATGACAGTCTCTTCAACAGGTGGTGCTGGCAAAACTGGACAGCTACATGTAGGAGAATGAAACTGGACCATTGTCTAACCCCATATACAAAAGTAAACTCAAAATGGATCAAAGACCTGAATGTAAGCCATGAAACCATTAAACTCTTTGAAGAAAACATAGGCACAAACCTCTTAGACATAAACATGAGTGACCTCTTCTTGAACATATCTCCCCGGGCAAGGAAAACAACAGCAAAAATGAGTAAGTGGGACTATATTAAGCTGAAAAGCTTCTGTACAGCAAAAGACACCATCAATAGAACAAGAAGGATACCTACAGTATGGGAGAATATATTTGAAAATGACACATCCGATAAAGGCTTGACGTCTAGAATATATAAGGAACTCTCACGCCTCAACAAACAAAAAACAAATAACCCAATTAAAAAATGGGTAGAGGAACTGAAGAGTCAGTTCTCCAAAAAAGAAATACAGATGGCCAACAGACACATGAGAAGATGCTCCACATCACTAATTATCAGAGAAATGCAAATTAAAACTACAATGAGGTATCACCTCACACCAGTAAGGATGGCTGCCATCCAAAAGACAAACAACAACAAATGTTGGCGAGGCTGTGGAGAAAGGGGAACCCTCCTACACTGCTGGTGGGAATGTAAGTTAGTTCAACCATTGTGGAAAGCAGTATGGAGGTACATCAAAATGCTCAAAACAGACTTACCATTTGACCCAGGAATTCCACTCCTAGGAATTTACCCTAAGAACGCAGCAATCAAGTTTGAGAAAGACAGATGCACCCCTATGTTTATTGCAGCACTATTTACAATAGCCAAGAATTGGAAGCAACCTAAATGTCCATCAATAGATGAATGGATAAAGAAGATGTGGTACATATACACAATGGAATACTACTCAGCCATAAGAAAAGGGCAAATCCAATCATTTGCAGCAACATGGTTGGAGCTGGAGGGTATTATGTTCAGTGAAACAAGCCAAGCGGAGAAAGAGAAATACCAAATGATTTCACTTATCTGTGGAATATAAGAACAAAGGAAAAACTGAAGGAACAAAACAGCAGCAGAATCACAGAACTCAAGAATGGACTAACAGGTACCAAAGGGAAAGGGACTGGGGAGGATGGGTGGGTAGGGAGGGATAAGGGGGGGAGAAGTAGGGGGGCATTAAGATTAACATGCATGGGGGGGTAGGAGAAAAGGGAGGGCTGTACAACACAGAGAAGGCAAGTAGTGATTCTACAACATTTTGCTATGCTGATGGACAGTGACTGTAAAGGGGTTTATAGGGGAGAGCCTAGTAAACATAATATTCGTCATGTAAGGGTAGATTAGTGATAGAAAAAAAAAAAGGGCAGTTTCTGTGTGGTAACCTCCAAAGAGTTCTACACAAGGGTATAAAGGGCATATAAAAGTGTAGGCAAAGGGTCTGTTTGTGTTTATACAGAGGATCAAAGCCTAATTGGGCTACCCCGAAAATGAACTAAGATATGATATGAAAAAGAACTTCCAACATCTGCACTCTCTGGAAGACTCATGCCAGAAGATGATCATCAAAAAACCCCAACAAAGATCCACGCACTGCTACAGCTGTAGATGCACTCATCCCACCAGTTCCTGGACTTGCCATGGGAATGAGGAAGGAGATATCTAAGCTGGCCTGTGCATACAGTAAAACAACAAAATTGGACTGGATCTATACTGTTGGAACTCAACCAAGAATTTGGAGAAGTGCAAATTGTAGCGCTCCAAAGTCTTACAACTACAAACTATTTACTGTTAAAAGAACGTATGGCATGTGAACAATCCCCAGGAATGGGTTGTTTTAATTTGTCTGATTTCTCTCAGACTGTTCAAGTTCAGTTGGACAATATCCACCATATCATAGATTTCACAAATCATTCACAAATGCCTAAGGTGCCTAACTGGTTTTCTTGGTTTCACTGCAGATGGCTGGTAATTACAGATATGCTTTGGTTATGTAACTATACTCCTATTATGTTAATGTGTGTGTGCAATTTAAGTAGTAGCTTAAAACCTATACATGCTGAAGTTACTCTACAAGAAGATATATCAAAGAAATAATCAATCTTCCCATGTTTTCTTCCGCCTGCTACTTCTATAGCTTTTCTTCTTCCTTCCTAATTACAACCCTTAAATAGAATTCGTGCCTCATATCAAATTTACCGAGTATCATAATTCTTCCAAGTGGTAAAGATACCTCAAGACAAATGCTGGGCATAGAAGCTACAGGGCATAAATATGCAAAGAAATAAAAAGCTAACCATTTCAAACAATAAGGCTTCTCTCTCACTTACCAACTTTACATTTCCCTGTATGGCCCCGGAAGATGACTGGTTAGCCAGAGACGGGTAAGATTCCTCAAGGGAGGAACAACCTAAGACAGGCACAGTCGCAGGGGGGCCATCAGGTGAGAAATTGGGGATCAACAGAGGTGAGGCTTAGAACCTCACCCCCCCGTTCTGAGAGAAATCTTCTGCATACGTGGATGTTTTATTGCCCTTGTCTAGCTTGGATTAACACATAGTCTACAGGCACACACCTGATCATCTACATGTGCTCTCTTACAACACTAAACTATGTTTTCTACCTTTATCTTGTATCTACCTACCACTTCAGCATTTTATTAAAAATAATAATAATAAAGAGAGAAAAGTGGTATCCACATATAAATCAAGTATAAAAACCAAATGAGTATCATATTTGAACTGACTGTTTAGAGTTCATAATGCATGAGCAAAACTGAAAGTTTCTGTGATGACTGCCCTTGTACTGTTCACTATGTAACTTATTCATTATGTAAGAATTTGTTCTACATGTAAAAACTTGTTTGTTATGCCTCAGAAGATTGGAGACTGACAAAAATTAGGCTTGGGGTGGATTAATGATTGTGCATTGAGCATTGACTCCCCTATACAGAATTTTATTGTCGTTAACAACCATTTGATCAATAAATATGAGAGATGCCCTCACAAAAAAAAAAAAAAAAGGAATTCCATCACATTGACTTTTCCAATTTCCCAAATGTTTCTCCATTTCCTTGGATATTGAAGTTAGGTCTACTTTTCAGATATTTGAACTAACACAGAGATCCACACCTTTCACAAACACTTCTCTTCAATTTCCAAAAGCAGTCATTTATTTGACCAGATTATTTTGGTGTGTCCCTCCACCTAGGGTTGGCAAAGGACAACTTAATTTGCTGACAAACTATTTTAAGCCATTCTTTGGTTCTTTTTACTAAGCCAAACATCACTGGGCACCAATATGGCATGTTCCTCAAGTCACCATTACTCTTGCCCAAGTGGTAGGCAAAGTCCGGAATCCCTGCCAGGGACTTCATGGACCCTGCTGGCCTGTGAGAGGGTCAGTGGTGTGTGTGTGCTAACTGTGGCTAATGGTTTATATGCACTAGCACTTGGCACAGTGCTCTACACATGTAGGCCCGCAGTCAGTATTTGTTGAATGGTTGTGTGACGTCCTTCCATCCTCAGAATACCTTCTCTGATGATTGTCCCATTTTAGGTGACAACACTAAGGCTTCGAGCAGGGAAGCCAAGTCACGTGGTTAATAAATGGTCATGAGAATTTGAATCTAAAAAAAAAAAAAAAAAAACATCACTATCATCATTCTGCGCCCGTCTCAGAAAACCTCCACGTGTCAGCTCGACACACGCTCATTGCTTCCAGAGAGCATCTCAGTTCCTTGGGCCCTTCTTGAGCGCAAGTGCAAGAGCCCGTATTTCTCTCCTGTGGGCCTGCCTGCCTTCCTGGCCGCACGCAAGCCATACTTTTACGTGGGGGGCCCTTTCCCTGGAAAACACTGAATGTGCCACCTCGGGCCACTGTTGCACAGAAACGAGCAGTGTGACTTCCTTTCTTCCCTTCCCTCCCCTCCCTCCTCTTCCTTTTCCTTCCCTTCCCTCCCCTTCTCTCCTCCCTCCCTTCCTCTTTTTTTTCTTTCTTTCTGTTGCTTGCCTATTGCTTCCTCATTTAACAGTCAGTAACTGCTTTCTACATGAACTACTTTGTCTGAAGTCTTCAGCCAGCTGAAGTACAGGCATATTTACCACCTAGATTTCCAAATCTGAAGTGGCAGCAGGCTTGGCATGTATACGAGGGATAAAGACAGACACCCTCACCATCCGTTACCTTCTGTTTTTGCCTGGCCTCTCTGACCAGCAGAGTCTTTAACCAGAAGGAAATTCTAGTGGAAACTTTGGTTCAAAATGTGATTTCCTTAAGGACAAAGTACGCATCTGGTGAGTGTTGCCATACAGAGTGATTTCTTACTCATGAGTCAACAAACACACAATGTCTGACAACACAGATGACACTCACGGGATGTTTAAGAGGCAAAGTGGTGACAGCGATAGTCAGTGTGAGCCAGGAGCTTCCTGCGTAGAAGCCACCTTCCATGCACGGCGCTTCCCGGGCGCTCCCTCCTGCCGAAGGTCTAGGGGATGGGACGAAACTGCGTGATGACCAAACAGCCTTAAAGGGCAAAAGACAAACTCCTGTGAAGGAGGAGAGACTGTGGCGCCTGCAAGAGCAACTGGATGAGAAATACAGCTGAGCCGCAGGTCCTTTCTGGCATCAGGAGAAGACCTGGCACCTTCCAGGCTGGCTGCCTTGCCAGCTTGCTGCCCAGTGGGAGGAGTGCCAGTGTCTCCTGGGCACTGGGGTCCTGACAGACACTCTGAATAGTTTTCCTCAGGGTGGCCCTGCTGAGCAAAGGTATTGCCCAGCAGCTAACCCACAGACTCATTCAAAGAAACAACCAGATAAAGTAAAAGCCTCTAATTACAAGCTTTAAAGAATTTTCCCTAACAGTCGACATGACCCAGAGTGATTTTACGGATGAACGCAGGAGACCCTGAACTGTAAGAAGAGCCTACAATTCACTAAAAGGAAACATCTGTGGCAGGCCAGGGCTGGCCAGATCTCACAGTCCAGACTATTAGTGCCCTCACGACATCGGGATGCATTTATGCCACAGCCACTTGGCGGCTTTTCTTATTCTGAGCTTTCTTCCTGCAGCTGATGGCTGCAGTGTGACTAGGGACACATAGTCAAAAGTGAGAAGCAACTCTTGTCAGAAAAATTACCTACAACTTGGAAACAAAGCAGGAAAATAGAAGGATAATTACGATGGAAACAATTTATAATTCTAAAGATGGCCTGTTGAACAGCAGTTTTGTGTTTAACCTGACAACTGAATCCTTACATTTTCATTGTTGTTAAGTTGCCTCTACATACCTAGTTTTTCAGATGCTCTCTGGCCTGGTCGTAACATCTTACAGACACCCTCATTAATTAACAAGTTATATAAAATCTTAAACACATGTTCATTTTCTGTTTGCCTGAGACTCATGATTTTGCCTTTTTGAAGATTATATTTGAATATAGACTGTATCAATTAAAACAGTGTTTCTTATTATTAGAAAGTATAAAACTGTGATGGAAAGCTCTTGATTCCATATGCACCATTACAGAGACAATAATAATAACAGTAAAAATAGAAGTGTTTAGTCCTTTGTAAACATGAAGCTGCAGCAAGCCAGACACATTATCCTCTACATTTTCCTGCTGGGAACGCCAGGTGCCCACGGAGCTTAAAGGGCCTTCAGGACGAAGAGGAAGGAAGCGACGTGACATTGCAGAAAAGGAAGGAGGTGAAAAATGAGAGTGAGCACACAAGGCACAAAAAAGGACGGATCCAGAGGGAACACGAAGGCAGCGGCTCTGGAGGGGAGTGGAGCTCGGAGGCCGGGGACTCCAGCCTACCGAGGGGCTGTGAGAAGGAACGGAGCGGGGCTCCTCCGCGCGCGAGCCGCTTCCTACCCAGGCCTGCGTGGCGAGCCCTCCGGGGCCTGCGCCGGCCTGGCCAGCGGGCAGCGGCCTCCCCCTGAGCCGCCCCAGCCCGCGTGCAGTTGCCAGTCCAGCAAAATGGTGCAGGCTGGGCTGTGAGGGGCCCACTCCCGGCCTTAGGGAGACTCCGGCCGAGGAAGAAGGGGACGCGGCTGATGCCAGGCGGAATGAAGGGGGCGTCTTACCCGAGAACTGAGCACTTGGGTCAGGAAGGCTGGGAGGCCCTTTGGCCTTTGCCACGGCTCCGTCCCAGCCGCAGGCCGAGGGAGGGCCAGGAGGGGAGAGCACTGGGCGCGCAGGGGGCACCACGCGGCAGGGACGGGGCGGCCAGCATCCGTGCGCACCCTGGCGCTGGCGGCGGGACCCCCTCCCCGGGGAGGGCCCTCTCCTGCCTGGGCAAGGCCGTCACTGCCAGGCCTCCTCCTCCATCCCGCGTAAAGGAAGCCCACCGTCCTGAGCCGGAGCCGGGGGCTGAGTGGGGCGGGCGCTGAGTCCGCAGGGACAGCTCATTAGCAAGCCTGGGGTGCCGTGCGCCGCCCGGAACTGTGGCGGGGGAACCTCTGCCTCTGGAGCTGTGGCCGCGGCACATCCCGCATCCGACGCGCCGCCGTGGGGGGCCGCTTCTCTGACTTGTGCAAAAGGACAGCGTCCAGGGTGGGGCGGGATGCCTCCCCTGAGAGCTATTGCAGCAGGTGACTGTGTTTGTGAATGTCAAATATCACAAATTTCTAGGGGAGGGAGTGCCTCGTTATCCCACCAAGCCAGAAACACAATCTCCCATTTGAAAGGATCTTTTGCTTGCAACTCCACTCTAATAACTCCTCATAGGAAATTCCAGTTGGGAGGAGAAACGTCCTCTGCCATAGTCAACTTTCAACTGATTTGGGAGGCACTGAGTATGAAGCCCAAGGGCAGACGGAAAATCTGAGGCCAGAAAAGGTAAAGGACATGACTTGGACTATGAATTATCTGGTAAGGGAAGGGCCAGCGTTTGGAGCGCTGCATCTGATCACTTTCATTAACTGACTGGACATTTATTGAACACTAAATACACCAGAGAACCTACAACGGGGGTCTGGACTAAAGATATTCGAGGCTATGTGTGCCCACTAGGAAACCAGTGGAGGGCCGAGAGGCATGATCAGGGGGTTACCATCCAGCACGATGGGCCTCCTCACAAGGGCGGAGGGCTGGGCTGGGGAACAAACACCCCTGTGGAAACACAGCTAATTTGAATGAGCAAAAGGCTATATCCTCAAGGAACATGGTCTGCCAGGCTGGGGTTCCCATCCTAGTTAGTGGGGGAGGACCCCCGGAAGGGGCTGAGCCGAACAGGGCAGACCCAACTCCAAGGAACCCACTGACTTTACAGAGAGTCCTGGAGGAGAAGGTGGGAGAAGAGGAGGCATTCTTCTACGGCTACTCCTCAGGAGGGAGGAAGAAGAAATGTCATTTAAGAAAGTTACTTTGATTTCAAAAAGTGTGTGTGTGTGTGTGCACGTGTGTATGTTGTAAAACAACCCACCTGATTTGGCCTCAGGTTGTGTTCCCCAGAAAGCAGGCTACGGGATGGAGTTAAAGGGCAGGAGGTTTGGAGGGGAGCCTTGGGAATGCACCCCGAGATGGGAGGGGGGAAGAGGGCGAGAGAGGAGGGTGAGCTGGGCACAGGCTAGACCACGGCTGTGCAGCCCATGGGAGTACGGGAGCCAGGACCACTACCCGAGCTGGGCCCAAATGCCGGCCCGCATGCCCTGGGTTCTGCTGGCACTGCATGCGACCCCTGGGGAGGGTCTGGCTGTGAGGCACTGCTCCGTCCAGGGGGGCAGAGAGCCTCCTACAGACTCCCAGCGGCAGGGCGACAAGTCTGTCTGGAGAGGGACCCTGGTCAGCAATCCCACCATCTGTCACAGGTTCTCAAGCCTCCATACACCAAGGCAGCCCCTGACCCTTTAGCCTGAGATGTGGACTAAGAAGCCGGGAGCTGAATTAACGTAGCACTTCTCTCCTCTTCTACAACCTCTCTTTCCTCCTCAAGAGGCTCTGCAGCCAAATCCCTGTCCCCTGGATCAGAGGAACATGGTGACAAAATGAGAGCAGAGTGCCAATCTGCCAGTCACACTTGGCCGAGAATTTTCATCATATCCCGTCTCCCCTGTCCCTCTGCTCAAGAGCTTTCTCACCTCCTCCCTGAATCCCCCTGGTGACTCTGCCCTGAATCCCTGGGGATATGGAAACAGGTGTCGCGGGCTTCAGGTAAGCTCCCGGCATCGCCCTGCCCCTTGGGTGCTCTGCTTTCCAGCCTGGAGTTTGATCCCACTTGTCCTGGCCACATGGGCGCAAGGGCCTCTTGCCTTTGGAAAAGGTGCAACTTCCCACTCCTCAGACTGGGTCCTTGAGCACCCACAGAGCACTGTTTTATTTTCCAAAAAGATCTGGCTTGTATTTCTTTTTATAATTGTCACTCCAGCTGTACCTAAACAGTTCTGTCCTAATTTTTTATTTCTTTCCTGAGTTATAAATTCAGGTGACTGGCAGTGCCAGAGGAGTCAGAATGGCTGCCTCTAACGCTGAGGATCTGCGTGGTCTATGCCCCTGGGCTGCAGGAAAATTCGGTGCCATATGGCATCTTCCTTTAAAAAAAGACAGTATGATTCATGGTAGGTTTTGCCAAGGCAAGCACTAAAGAAATAACAACAAGAAAACTGCATTTTCCTTCAGTTGCTCATTATCTATTCGATGTGGACCGGGTATATGGTGCACTGAGCTTCAGCTAAAACAGAAGAAGTAGCCGATAAAGACGTCAAAAGAAAGTTTCTGGAATATTAGGAGGCAGAAAACTCTAAACAGACTATTGAGATTGGGTAAATATATTCAATTCTCAACCTGCTCAAGAAGAGATACCATTTTGCAAAAGGGATGATTTAATCATTTACTTCTCTCAAAATCAAACAGAACCAATGTTCTTTCAAAAGACTTTGAAGCTGTAACAATTAGATTTTGTGCAGCATTGGTGCTGTGGAAGAGCAATCCACGAGGAACCAGGTGGCCTGCACTGTTTTCTTCATTGCAGAGCAGCTATTGAGTGACTACCGGGTGCTCCTCTGGGTACTTGGTACGAGGCACAAATCAAAGCCCCATGGAACTTGCCTTCTAGCATTGTGAGGTCTCTCCCCCAATTTCTCAAACTAATCAGGGCAATTAGTCTTATTTAACTATTATGGGACTTCAGAAATCAAGACAAAACAAGAGAAAAGGAAGTACAGTAACACAAAAATGAGACTCACAGTCCCACCTCCTTACAAAATGTGCACTCTGTAATTGTAGCACATTTGTAAAGACGTGATGTCAGATTTGGGGAGAATGAGACATATTCCTTGCTGTTACATTCACATGGGCATGTAGATAAGGGTGATTGTCATTCCTAATATACACCTGGAGACAGGAGATCCTCAAGTCATGCACGATCAGTTACTACTCTTCATTTTTACTCTGCAGATAAAGACCATGAGGTCACTTAGGTTAGCAGTTTTCCTAGCAAGATCCCATGGCTTCTTGGCAGTTAACCTGGACACGCACACCCAGGTCCCTTCGTTTCACTTCTGGCAATGGATGCTGGTTCTTGGATTTCTCTTGCTCATTATCCTATGGACTGGCACATTCGTAGCGAACAGCAAAGTGCTGGGGCCAAACTAAGAATTTCAGAGAGGAGACAACATGAAACTTGCAGCATGCATTTCAGAAGCTCTGTGTTAGGAAGTTTCTTGTACTCTGTTAAGGAAAAGTGGCCAGTGAGATGGACGGCTGCACATGCCCCTTACCCACCTGGGGATGGAGGCCTGAAGGTGCAGTCCTGATTCTGGGAATCCAGCATGCACTGACTCATGTATAAACACTTCAACTTGTCACATCCCAGTGACAGGGGCAATGCTGAGAGGCACATTCTCTCCTATAAAATCCCACCCATTCCTGACACCCAGGAAGCACTCAAGGGCCCAGAAGCCAGGCCAGTGGTCACAAGGCTGAATGACACTGCTTTGATTGACAGATCTTTCAGTGGCCAAAGGTGTCTAGATGGACATATGCAAATTAATATGCAACAGCTGCCACATTCAGTCTATCCCACGAAAGAAGTCCATACCAATGATATCTTTTTCTGACCACCAAATACAAATACCCAGTGTTTCTACATTTCTGAATGACTGGGAATGCAAATTTTCATTTTAGCTGCTATAGCCAAATAGAGTTTCTTGAGTTTTTTTTTTGTGTGTGTGTATTTTGTTTTTCATTTGGGGGAGGGGCATTAGATTATGCAAAGTGGGAATACTGGCAATTCAGCTCTTTTGGCTGCATGAAATTTCTAAATGGGCATATCTTTGAACACTGAACAACAGAATTCAAACCAACAGGCAAAAATTACCTGCAATAGCAATTTTTTTTTCTTCTCCACGTACATAAAAACAAAGTCACCCGAGCGAGTAACAGCTGAGATGGAACCTACGGCGGCAGCTGCAGGAGAGGCTGGTGCTCTTCCCGCAGCCGACCTTGGCTGCAGCCCGTGTGAGCCCCTCCCCGGGCCCCCGACGCGCTCTCCCAGCGCGCTGCATTTGTGACCCGTGTCCCGAAATGTCTGGAGGAGAAACCTGCCCTGAGATACAGCTGTCTCTTTCCCTCTTGACTTGCACAGAGTTTACCACATATTCAGCCTATATGATAACTTCATAGCTACATGAAATTTGCATGAAAGGATAAAAAAATTCCATTTTTATACACACCTTTCAGCTAGAAAGATTCATAAATGCTGCCTGAAGATTTAAACTTTGGCTGATTATAATTTATGAAAATTGCAAACTACTTGAATTGATTCCATCAAAAAAGACATTAAATCTTGATGCCTAGCAAACTTCGTCAGATAAATAAAATGTGATGTTTAAATAGAATTAAAACAGCAATATAAATTTTTAAAAATATTTTAAGAGTAAATCATATCACTTGTGTAAGTTGTTAAGTAAATGCCTCATAATCATAAAAATGCTTTTGATCATTTATATCTTAGCTTCTGCTAGATATGTAGAAAAACACATGAAGACAGAAATATGATTTCTGTTGAAAAGAGAGAATATGACATATTCTGTGACTTCTTCCCTTTAACTGGCATGGTTCTAGTGGGTACTTTTCTGAGTCAGAATTTGTACAAACTCAAATTTAAAGGACACAGGTACGAAGCACCCACTGACTGCTGATGGCATGTCACTAATCCAGTAAAGCTATGGAGTGTGAGTGTTGTGAAAATAAATAAGGAAAGGAAATTAAATCTGGGTCAACCGGCAATTTTGGAACTTATTTTATCACTGTTCAAGCATCAGAACTTCAAGTTTTACAGAAGAGCTGCCTCTTGGCTCTGATATTACAACAGTCCTAATATTCACAGATCTGTTTTGTACTTTAACTCTTTTCAAGCCCTGCCCAGCTTACTTTAAAAAAAACCTTTCTGAATTATGACTATGAGGCTGACATTTCTCACCTGGACTAATGTGGCTGAATTCTCTCTTTCCCTCTCTGTTTGTCTGTCTGTCTGTCTCACACACAGACACACACATGGACACACACACACTCACAAAACTGTGAGTTCTTTGAAAAGTAGTGTCACTGCACAATTCATCTTTCAATGTCCCCTGTCCAACAAGGGGCCCACCCTGTGTTCAGGGGCTCGGTGACAAGAGGTGGAATGGATGAATGAATGAATGAATGAATGAACCGACAAATGGCTCAGTGGTGATGGCTGAGCTGTCCCAGGCCCACTACCAACAGCGGCAGCCACTTCTGATAACCCGCTCGTCTACAGCCTGCTTCTGAGTCTCACGGAGGGAATAGGCAGGGGAGCGCTGTCTGCTCGGGTCCTGGGCTGCTTTCGGTGCAGTGCAGGCACCACCTATGTGATGATTTCAGGGAGTATCACAGAGGCCCCTGGTTTAAGAAGTAATAGGCCGTTTCCCCACCATTTCTCTTATGGCTGAAATGCCTTTGACCTGCTATATTTCATTCCATTGTTAGCGGTGATTATCAGGGGCAGGGGTCAGGAGGGGGGCCCAGTGACTTAGAGCTGATACCTACTAAGGTATAAATAGCTGATGTACCCATTTTCTAAGAGTAGATTTTGATTTATAAGAATGACAAATAATAGGGGTCTCTGGACATCTAAAGTTAATATGTACAAGGAAAAAAGATACAGGAAGGGTCTGAGACCACCTCAGAATTTGCTAAAGAGTGGCATAATCTGGTATTGTTATTGCTAATGAATTCAGGAAGAAATTATAAACTTAAATTTATAATCATAAATGCTTTATGACACATTTGAATCATTTCCCAGGCCTAAAATAGAACCAATTTTCTTTGAGCCTGGTCACCCAGTGGTCTCAGGGTTTTTAGCACAAAGGATGCCTTCAGACGTCCCCTACCTACAAACAACTGGCTGTTCAGCTGCAACTGGAAATGGCCTTCATCTGAAGTCTCCCTGGAGACCCTCGGGAGGCTGTCCACCTGCAGTGAGGTCTCCTTGAGGTTCCTCTGGTTGTCATTCAGAAGAGCAGGAGACTGGGCTATGAGCTCTACGGGGCCAGTCCCCACATCGATGGCAAACATGATCTCAGAAGGAGCTGAAACCAGGAAGGGAGATGGTAGAGATGAAGGCGTTGTCAGTGCATTTAGGGCACAAGCATGTCCTGACGACGGGTGCACACCACTGTGAGTCAGCCACTGTGCTCAGAGGCCTGCGGCTGAAATCACCATCAGTAGTAATAACTCCCAAATGCCAAGCCCCAAGCTCTTTCCTTGGCCCAGCTGATACCATTGTAGAATACAGGAAATAGGATGGGAACTAGGGTCACTGATGACCATCTGGTCAACATGCATCGGGGCCAAGGTTCTGGGTTTTGGGGGTTATTCTAGCTTCAAATGTGCCCTCCTCAAAGTACATAGATACTGGGTTAGCTAGGCAGCTCAGCTCCTGCAGGGAGAAGATTCATGCTGTGCAAGCCCAGTGTTCTCTTCTGTGATGTTCCACTAACACATGTGACACAAGCCTTCATGCTACTTCAGTGACCTTGGTATTCTATTTTACTTAAGGAGATGCAGAAGGTTGAAGTGCTTTGTGAGGAGATGTAAGCACAAGGGCAGTGCCTGGGCCTCACACAGGCCCCACCCCACCCTGATGCTGGGCTACTGCTATGACTCTTTCTGCTGTTAAAGGATCTGCATATCCTACTACCCAGGGTCAGCTAGTCAGGGGCAAGAATACCTATGGTGGAGATGATGGTGGTAGTGGGGATAATGGTGGTGGTGATGATGGTGGTGGTGGTGGTGATGGTGAAGGTGGTGGTGGTGTAGGTGGTGTTGTTGAAGGTGGTGGTGGTGTTGAAATGAAGGTGGTGATGAAGGTGGTGGTGGTGTTGAAGATGGTAGTGGGGTAGGTGGTGGTGAAGGTGGTGGTGGTGATGACAGTGGTGGCGTAGGTGGTAGTGAAGGTGGTGGTGTAGGTAAAGGTGGTGGTAGTAAAGGTGGTGGTGGTGGTGGTAATGTGGCCATTAAGACCAAGACAAGTGGCAGCACGTAGGTGCTGTGAACTCTGCTGATCACTGTACTGAGCACTGACATAGATTCTCTCAGTTTACTCCTCAGAATGACCATGGGAGAAAGGCCTCATGTTTATTCTCATTTTGTGGGTGAGAAAGCGAAAATTGAGAGATGTATCCACAATTCGCCTGTGTTCCACATAGTAAGTAAAATACAACTTGAAAAGTAGAATTTTTCACCATTTTTCTCTATTTAGTATATCTTCCTGTATTTACCAGTATTAGCTAAGAGTCTTCCAAACCTGAAGGATGTAAGAGGTGAACTTGAAACTGGGTCTGAGGAGATGGCAGTCCCCTTTCAGGATGTGGACCTTCGCCCGCTGGGCCGTCCCTTCCCTCTCAGCTCTTGTGGCAGCCCCGCCCCTCAGCCCCCAGTCAGGATGCATCTCCCTGACAAAGTTGTCACCTGCCATTATCAGTGACACCAGAGGCCAAACAGAACCCTGGATACCCCCTCCCAACTCAGCCTAAATAAACCCTAACACAAAGCCGTCCTCAGCATAAGGAGGCCCTCAGATATTCAGATGTGAAATTTCAAGTAACTGAGAGCTTGAATTGTCTTACATTCCAGCAAACGTGAGGCCTGACACACAGGAGAGATGATCAGGCAGAGGCCCTAAATAAAAATGGGGTGTGAGAGCACAGACTCTGGGGTCACCATGACCTAAGGCAAGTTTTCTATCTTGGCACCTCTCAGTTTTCTCATCTGTGAAATGGAAATTAAACAGTGCCTATCTGTCAGGTTGTTTATGAATTAATCCTGAGGAAGTTCTTGGAACTGTGCCTGGCGCACAGGATGTTCTCAATGAGTGGCAGTGGGTGTTACTGTCGCCGTGGTGGCACGGTTCACCAGCCCAGGTACATTGGCCTTGGATCATAAACCCACTCACTAAAGGAAACAGAATTTAAAGAATGAATCGAGCTCAGCAATTAAAAGATTAAATAAGAGTGAAGTTGGCTCTTTGAGCCACTTCCTGTTTCTTATCCAGGTCACTGATGCCGTCTTGCAGCCCTGCACATCTTGACATCAAATAAACACTTTCGTGAGGATGACTGGAACCTAAATTTACTTCTCTCTGTTGAACACAGGCAAAGGTCGGTGAGAAATGGAGGGGAGGGAAGCTAAAGGTTTTGCCAAAAGCCTCTCTGCAAGGCTGGTCTTGTAGATGTCACGTTCTCTGCAGACAGCACGTCTCTGTGGAGGGCTTCCTGCCCCACTGTGCCCACGGCCCCCTGCCACCCCCACCTCCATGCTAGGTCTCCTGTCTGTGCTCATCGCTGCTCAAACATTATCCCCTTGTTGCATAATGATCTGCTTATGGTCTGTCTGCCCAGCTAGTCTGTAAACTCTAGAGGACACCTCATCTACTGGACACCCAGAACCTAGCACCAGGCCTTGCACACAGGAAGCACTCATCAGATCAAAGGTTCATTCATTAAAATGTTACACTGCACATACTAAATGCAATTTTGCAATTTTCTTTGAATTATTTTTAGTTTTATACCAAGATACAGGTTTCTTGGAAAATATTTTTAAATTATTACTATTTAACTTTATTCAAGTCACTATTAAACACCTACTTTGCTCAGCCCATTCTTCCTAAGACTGGGGGAGAATCAGTGAAATGCAAAGATAAACTAATGTTTATTGAGTGCTTAAAACAAGCTAACACTCTGCTAAGAATGTTTCATGATTCAAGTCACTTAAGCCTTACTATAATCTTCTGAGACAGGTAATATTTCACAGAGGAAGTGAGTCACAGACAGCTGCTAAGTTGCTCCAGCCCAGGTGCTGTGTCTCTGGAGCTCACCATTAAATCCACTTTTTTTGAGACAGAATCTTCATCCCCAAAATACATGTAATCTCTCTGGGCAGTTAAACCTAGAATATAAAATTTCAGGTGATTAAAGACCTGACCGAAAAAAAAAATGTTAAGTAAATGGATATTATGTCCAGCTTGAATAGTGACTTTATGGGTGGGACAAATATAAGCGAGCTCCCATTTGCTAGCGGGATGGACACAACCCAACAGCCCTGGATGGGGAAGCTGAACTCTGTGCTGAGGCAGAATCAGCTCTTTTGTAAATCTACCCTCTGGCCTTTCCTTCCCCCAACTGTCTGGAAAAAATCTTCTCTCATTCTTTACTCCTTCAGGACTCAAGACACAGCTGAGGGCACCTTAGCCTTTCAGTGGGCTTTTGACAAGCCAGGCCCTGTGATAGGCACCGAGAATGCAGAGATGGAGGAGAAAATGGGCTCATGGTGCACTTTTGAGAAGACTGACAAAGAAGGGATGTGTTAGGTAGAGGAAATTGCCATGACCACAGCATAGCATCTTCCACCTATTTCTGGAAGATGTGAAGAAGCCTTCTAAGGACAGGCTCCAAATAATGTTCTTCCTTCCTTGAAATTTGACTCCATCTCTCCGTCCCTAACTCCTACCCCATATTCAGCATGTGAGACACCTCAGAGACCATTTATGGAATAAGAAAGTTGCAAGGCCTTAGTGCAGTCACTTAACCTCTCTGACTTCCCATGTATTTGTCAGTCAAATGAGAAGTAAGAACTAAGTGAAATATCATTAAGCTTTTTTGGATACATGGACTCTTCAAGGGTCTGATGGCAGCTGTGATTCCTATCTCTAGATGAAAAGCACACATACTTCTGCTTAAAAATCTCAAGGACTTCCTGAATGCTCTATACCTTGAAACATGGAGGGAAATTATTCTATTTTAAGTTCTAACTTTCTTGGTTCTTAAGGTAGTTTTGCAAAGCAGGTGGGGGTTACTCTAAGGAACAGAGAGGCAGTTCGAGTTCTGCATCCTCAGTTTTACTAGCTGTGTGACTCTGGGTGTATTGCTTTCCCTCCCTGGGCTCATGCTGTCATCTGCATATTGGACTATGAGTTGACAATGAAAACCAGAGTATAATACCTTGATGATTGTAGATAGGATTGTTTGAAAATGAAATGAAATTATGAATGTAAAGCATTTAGTACAGTGTCTAATCAGAGTAAACACTCAATAATTTAGTATAAATGTTATTATTAGTATTATGTCTACTATTCTATGAGGATCTGAGGATTATACTGCACATTAACATTGCATTTGGTAATATTCTTGATATGATTACCACTGAAAATGAGAGTTCTGTTCCTAATCTCTATCTCATATACATTCATTATACATATATATATATATATGGCTAGCAGAATATGCTACCCCAATATATGTCACTTCAGCATAAGGATAACTTTGACTGAGGGCAATTGAGAAGATGCAGAGACAAGGAAAGCCCCCTGCCCTCCCCTCCCCTTATTTGTCTAACAGCAGGACATACACTTCCAGAGATGTCCCTCTCCTGCTCCCTGTGAAGAAGGCAGAAGTTAATCACCTGAAGAGCTTCACCATGTCGGCCTGGAGACGGCACGGAGGAATCGACATAGAGAATCTCGGTGACTAGCCTTTATCTCTGACACTGGAAACCCAAAACTGCTTTCCTTTTCTCTATTACTTTTCTCCATAAATGTATTATTCTCTGTTGAAGATGCTATCTAAGCTGGAGTTCCAGGCCATCTCTTTGAGTTAGTCATTTTTATCTGGGTATCTCCCATGTATACACAAGTTCTATGTGTTAATAAACTTCTGTTTCTTTGACTCTTGTTAACCTGTATTTTATTACAGCATATCAGCCAAGAATTTGGATGGAAGATTATTTTCCCCTCCTGCAGGCTTTAAGGAAAGCTGCCCCTCTCCCTGACCAGGCGTAAGCGTGGACCCTAGTAGAGAAAAACCGTAACCTTTACTTTCATGGCCAGAGGTATTGGTCTATTGCTGGGACAGTTGCCAAAGAGATGATTTTTTTATCAGCTGAAACACAGCTCTGTTTTGAGGGAGAGCTAGTGTTAGACCAAAGTAGATATTTAGGAGTCAGAGCAAGGAGAGAAATAAAGTAGAAACATTAAACTGCTGAATCCAACCAGAAATCAAGTGTTGCACCAATTTTGGATTTAGTCACATGCCGTAGAATGAGTGAATTCCCATCCTTCAGTCTATCAATCTGAAAGTTTTCTTTTAATTGCAGCCAAATACATCTGACTGGCCATTCTGCACAAATAAGCACTGAAGGGATGAAGAATTTGCTAACAATTAGAATTTGAGGGACAGAAATTTGAATCCACAGTGGGTTTGTAAATAATAGGCTCTTTCCAAGGCCATCCTGACTCTTAACAGCCATTTCCTTCTGCTCCCTGTCATCCACTCCTAAATATCTACTTCTATGTCACAGCCATTGTGAAATGATTGTCAAAATGACTATTTGATTTCTCAGTCTCATTTGAAACACATATGCTATGACTTGAGGACATAGTGAAATATCTTGCTTTTCATAGAATGTAGGCTCATCTCAAGGCTAGAAAATTGAAATGTCTTAGTTGAAAATAACCCAGAAGAAACTAGTTTGAAAATTTTGTGAAAATTCCTTTTCCCTGTCCAACAATTTGGATATATCAATTTTGGAAGATTCTGCTCAGAGAGTTATAGAGGAACATTTCTTGGGGATGGGAGAAAAATCTAGCCTGAGCTATATCTGTTTAAAGGCCATTTCCTTTCTAAGTAGCTAATTTGTACACTTGAACCCTTCAGGGTAAAAATTCCATCTGCAGGAAAGGAATAGGATAAGTGTAGCAGTTAATATGAAATGCAAACTCCCCTCTAAGTTTTTTTTTCTTTTAAATAATAATAACAAAATAAAATACTTCGGAAAATATGAGCCTTTATATTTAAAACATTTTTACTTAAATTATTCCTATTTTGAAAGCATATGTTTTCTGATCTGGTGAAAAAGTGTAATTTTATCAATAGACTTTAAATTTTCATCATATTCAATACCACCTGCATTTCAAACGTTTCTGTATGACCGAAAGGACAAAATGTTGACCAGAAAGTACAAGCATATTGGACATTGAAATGTAATTAACACTAAATCATCACTCACTACCTTGTGATAATATGCCATGACATTTGCGGCTGCTGTAATGAATCAAAAGGCCTTGGGGCTTGATTTTTATTAAATTTACATTGAGTTTGTTATATCCGTGTTAAGAAATGGTTGGTACTCAGCACCACATTTTCAGAGCCCTGCCAAGTTAGGTATGAGGGATCTTACTCCACATGAAAGCCACAAGAACTTCCTCCCATTAATTCTCTAAATGGTTGGAGTAAAAGGAGGTTAAAACTCCCAATTAAAGAGATCCCCTCCCTTGTATGTATTGTGCTGTAGCAGCAAAAGAAACACTTAGCCCCTTGGTGATTAGCAAGAGACTGGTACAAACACCTCAGCCATCTCCCCCAGCCGGCACTTTGGTCTTTTTATGGAGCTCTCAAATTTCTGAGTTTCTCCTGCTAAGACATTACTTATGCTTCAAGGGTATTTCACGCAGTCACATCATTATTGTAATATGGCCAATCGCCTTAGTCAAACTATAGTAAACATTCAGACACAGATAAATTAAATCCCTAACGGTGAGCAGGAAGTTTTATGGTCATGGATATAATGAGGGCAAGATGCTGGGGGCATCCACCCTGTGTGTAAGAAATAAGGGGTCCAGTGTATGCAGAGAATTGGAAAAAAGGCAACACAGAGAAGATCTGTTTGTTATTATGACCATGTACCAGTAATTCTAAACAATGTCAGTAATAAAACATTCCTCCATCACAAAAGCCTTTGTTGGTCTAATTCTAACAAATGCTGATGTTGGTATTAATTTTAATAATGTATTTATAAGCTACAAATAGTACATTTTATTGCTTGTCACTTAATATATATTCTATTGAAGAGGGAAGTTAATACAGAGAACTCCATATACACCAGAATATGCAGACTCATATGTTTGTTTTAAAGCGTAAAAACTCAAGTCTGATCTTTCATTGTTACAATTTACTGTGCTATCATTGTTTAATCTACTGTTGAAATGGATGGATATATAGAGCCACAGGGGTTGTGGACACAAATTGCTCCCAAAGAGAGCTCACGTACCTCTACACCCTTAGGCACTCTGCGAAGTTTTAGCTAAAAGAATAATAATTTATGATGAATTTTCCATTGAAAAGATTTGGTTTTTGTTTGTTTGTTTTTTATTGCAGGGACATTTGAAAGTAGCCATATTAATACTGAAAAATATTCATGGAAAGTGTTGCAATTTCTATAATTTATTGTAAAATGGAATTTCTATGAATCTCTACCAAAATCATCCTTATGTTTAAAATCTTTCCTCAGATTTATATACCTGGTGCATAAAGTGAAAAGTTATTTTAAATTTAAAATTAACAAACTGATTTAAACTTAATAATGATATCCTAATAAGAACAGATTGACAAACCTGATTATACTCTCTTTTGAACATGAACATGAGAGGAAAGTCAATTTTGATAAAATCATTCACAAATTGTGGAAGTGAAGACTAAGGAACAGAAATTAAAATGCTGTAACTGCTACTTGAACAAATCAATATGTAGGTAATGTTTCTCCCTCTGTAAAAAAATCAGTTAATGTAATTAAAAAGTATTTTATTATACTGTCTTTGTTTTTCTCTACTAACATTTTTTTATTGGCATGATTACATATAAAAGTTCAATAATAGAACGTTTCACCACGTGTATTTCTATTATTTTTCATTTAACTTGATGATTATTCCTTAGTATAACTTGCATAGATAGATAGGATATTAAAAATGATTCACGTCCTGGCATCAAATTCATTAGAGACCACACTGTTCAGGTGAAGTTGGGGACAAACAATGGGGATTCTGACTGGGTAGTTACATGGCCCTGGTAGTGAGAAATAAGTCAGGAAATGACTTTCAAAGCAAATTCCATAAAGAAGTAGACCCAAAATATGAATTGAATGCATCACAGAATAGAATCCATGGGAATAGCAATGGAAAAGTTCTGTGATATGGACGCTCAAAGTCACAGATAGAAAATACCAACAGCTCAGATAAAGGAGGCTGAAATAAGTGTCTACAGGAATTTGGCAATACACTAGTTTGAAATCAGAATGGCTAACTACATACTGATGGGAAATAATGACACAGAAAGCACTAGCAGGGCCAGAAATTACCATTCTAATTCCACAGATATCCAGGGAGATTCATTTGCCAGCTCAAATAGGCATTAGCTGTTGATGGCAGAGAGAAGTTATATGCACTGTTGGCCAGTTACATAAAATTCATAAATGAGGGCACTTACAGCTTATTTCAAGTCGGATGAAGTCTTTAATGCTGAGGTTTTCTAGGAAAACTCCAGATAAAGCTGTGGTTTTGAAAAAGAAGGAAATATCAACACTCATTTCCGCATGGAAGGTAGGGAAGTGGAGGTAAGAGGCTTCTGTAGAAAACGATACTGCTTTCCAGAAGTGTCTTGCGAATGAAAACGTCATTCAGCACGGTGCACTGTGGCACAAAGGGGCGCAGCAAGACACTGGGCATGCAGGTAGATTTCAAGACTAGAGGACTCTGCAGGGGAAAAGGGATGGGGTGATAAAAACAGCTTGTGCTTATGCAGTGCAGACAGAAAGCTTCTTTCACTTTAGTACTCACGGTCACCATAGCAACGCAAGGGACCGATTCTCCAAGCAGCTTCTGAGTTTGATCTGTTGGTACCAGTGATAACTATCTGAGTGACGGGCAAGTGGTCTCTGAAGGAAAGCAAGCCAGTATCATTTGTCCTGCAAAACATAAAGTTCAGAAAAAAGAGAACAGGTGAGTAATGTAAGGACTCCTTACCGAGACTCATCTTTTCAAAAGTGACTGAGGTGTATTGCGTCAGATAGGCAGCGACAGAGGGCCTCTCATCTCAGGAGTGTGTGTGGAAGGCTGGGATGCCTATTAGAAGACCCACGGACGGCTTCCAAAGTCACGGAGATTCTGCAGCATTCCCAAGTCTGTCCGAAGATGTGGACATTCAGAGCTTGGGCTTCCTGGGGAAGCTAGGAGCAACCCCCACCCGGCCCAGGCAGGGCTGGCAGCCAGTATCCACCGCCTGCCTTTCCACAGAGACCAGCGATCTCTATAACTGCCTTGAAAGTGGCTTCATGAATCCCACTCGAAATCCCTCCAAGGGCTTGTTTCGGGCCCCTGCCAACAGGCTTTCAGCAGCCTAGGGTGTTTCTTATCACCTTTTAACTCTAGGAAAGAGCAAATCTTTAGAGTTAAGGGTTGGTAGTTTCTCCTTTTGTTCTGTTCTAGAGATCTTGGCAGTTAAGAACTCAAGCTCTGTTTGTGTTAGTCATGCAAATAAGAAACTGGTGAGTCACCCTTTGGCAAGAAAGTTAAAAATGAACAAGGTCAAGCTATTGCTCTTTCCCTCTAACTTGTGTTTTGGGGGTCATGGTACACTGTTTAATTGAGGAACAGAAGGTAGGTAAGAAACTGGGGTTGAAGGAATAACTATTTTGAGACAGAAATACACTGAGGATAAGTATATATTTTTTCCCACACAACACCCCTATGCAGTGGGTGCCTTTACTTCCATTCAAAAATGAGGAACCCAAGTCTCAGAGATTCCAGGTAACACCTAGTCACATACTCGGTATCTCTTCTATGCCTGAATTAACACGAGTTCTGGGAACACACGTTCATCTGAGCTTAGCTGAACTAGATAAGGTGGTCTGAGAACCACATGCGTGTCCTCCAGCCCCCAGAGCCTCAGTCAGGCACAGCACAGGGCACCCTGACTGTACAGGGGACCTGGGAGACCAGCTCCATGCCCCCTGCACAGGGCACAGTGCACGAGGTAATGATTTTATGACAAGAGCAGATTGTTATTGACTCTCTACAGTCACCAAGATGTCAATAAAATGCTCAAAAACACTCAAAATCGACACTATATTTCATTATCATTTACAGATTGTTTACAAACCTGCATTTAGAGGTAAGGAAAATACTATCCCAAATTATTAATGGCAAGAACCAAGTAATGTGATGAAGTGTTTTAAGGACAATTATAGAAGCACAGAGATTTTTCTGGATTGTTGGTCCCCAGCTCCTTGCTTGGGCAAATTACTTTATTTCTGAGATTCCCCAGTGTCCCCTGTTTGAGAGTGGGGATATTGTCTATAGGACAGAGTTAGAGAGAGGATTAAATGAGAGGACACAGCCACTTAGCCTGGCGTCTGAACTGCGGTAACTGTTCGGAGATGGTAGCGGGAACGTTCCTCTTAGTTCTCATCTGTGCCCCAGACCCGCTGGGCAGCGTCAGACAAGTTGTCCCATCTTTCCAGGTGCCCAGCTATGGCTCTGTATTACAGATCACATACTGCAAGGAGCATGGTGGCAATTTAAATGTTAAGATTTGGCATCCAGCTCATGAGATTTGGGGAAAAAAACTTAGCAATCATCTTGGTTATAAATAGATCAAATATTCACCTGCACATATACCCCTATAGGTCTATTAACCAAAAATGTAAATAAATGTACTATCATCTATAATTTGAGTGCTTGAATTAAGAGGTCATTTAAAGTATCTGAAATAAGACTTTTGTTTCTATTTTAAAGTACATCTATGAGTGTCACATAGACACAGAACAAAATTTGAGTGTTCACTTTCCAGTATCTTCTCAAACAGAGATTTCAAAGCAAATTCTGAGTTGCCAAAGTAGAATAAAGACCAAACCAATATTCTCTCTTCAAGAAATTCTGTATTGCTATAGGATTTTATTTCTCTCCATTTTTCACTTCCAAGGTGAAACCAGTGGATTCTGAAGCGTGTCCATCAGTGCTGACTCCTGCTCCCCCTACACCCTCTGGCATCTTGTCTATCAGTTTGATGCCCTTGTGTCAAAGTTGGAATATACAAACAGCACTCTAGGAACAAATATCTTTTCCAAATAATGAGAAAAAAAGCCTTCATGTTTAGTTTGATAATGCAAGGGACATTGCCAAAAGTATTTTTTATCTGAAACAAAAAAAAGAAAAAAATCTGCTCTTCAAAGTTATTTAATACAATAGAAACAGATACGGACTGAAATGTGTACAAGAGCCAGGCAACTAATAAAAATGAGAAAAGCCAGGTCTGTGTTAGGTGATAAATGGAACCTGACACACAGCTTCAGTGCCAGGGGAGAGAGGGCGACTGAAAGAGGAGACAGGGGAGAGGGGTAGCGAGGAGGTATTCTGCCTGAAGGAGGAAGTGATATCCTTTAGCAATAGATAATTGTGCTGTTTACGAATCTGAGACCAGTGGGCCAGATGGAATATTAATGCAAAATTCTCCACTTTTAAATCTTGGCAATGGATTTGAATTTTTTTTAAAAAGTGTGGTGGGAACCGCACCCAACAAGCCAGCATAATGCAGGTGAAGGCTGTGCAGCCCACAGGTGGCCGAGGCATCAGGGGGACTTTGCATATGCACGTTCGTTCTTAAGGTCACGTTAAGAATAAGACTGTATTTAACTCAGTCTGTGAGTGACAGGCACGACTCCGACTCTTCAGGGCACTGATGGCTCAGTCATTTGGAGGCAGGGTGGTGGTGGTGGGGTTTAGCTGTAAGAAAATGTGCCCTGTAACAGAGGCGCCTCCTGACAGGCTGGGAGTCTTCAGCTGTAGGTTTGACTCTCCACACGTTAACTTGTTCCACTTCCCTTTGTTTGAATGCGCCTCCTCGAGCGCAAACACTTCACAGATTTCGCGCCTTGAGAACATGCCGGGTTCTTGCTGAGGGCAGAGGGCACAGGACTGGGCAAAAAGAAGGCTGTTTAAAACCACAACTGCCTTTCACAGAGAGGAGTTCTTTCTAAAGGAAATGATCGGCAGGTTAGAGGCAGTGTTCGAGTTTGGAGCTTCTGAGAACTGCCCTTGGCTTTGGGGCTGAGCCGAGCCCCGCCCCCACACTCCTGGAGCGGAGCCTGGGGGCGCCCCTTGCCTTCCACGGCCATGTGAGCATAAAGGCAGTTCTAAACATGCTCAGGCAATCCTCAGTTTAGTTAAAACAGAAGTGGAGGCGGAGATGTTCTGTGCATATTTTCATAATCAATACAGTGAGATGGAAGTAAGTCAGCTGAGGACAAAGGAAAAGTAGACGTTAGGGGCACAGGACCTACAAACACAACTGTATCTTACACAAGTAACTTGGTGTGGTGGAGTAAGATGGACTCTGGTCCAGCTATACTGAAGCTCAAATGCTGGACTGGCTGCTTAATAGATGTGTGGCACCTTGGGAAAATTATTTAACATCTCTGTGATACACATTCCTAAAACTTAAGATGCAAAAATGAGAAAACTATAAGGAATTATCGCGTGTCATGAGGATTAAATGCATCCTGGGTAAATACAAATTCCCTTTTCTGTACTTTTGTTGGAAGTAATAGGGGAGCTGGTGACAAAACATTCCTGGGAAATGGGGAATGAAAACAGTCTGTGTAAATGCATGTTCCTACCTCCCCCACTCTCTCCTGAAACCTGTATCCCACACATTTCAGAAATACTCTCTAAATTGCAAAGCTCCATATTATATTTCAGTCTTTTTTAACAGAATGCTGAGAATATAGGGACTTGATGATGTGGCATGTGCTGCCACAGACCTCAGTAATGGCCCTAAAGCCCTGAAACTGGCAATTTTCAGTTACAAACAATCACAGTCATTAGGCAGCCCTAGTTCATGTTGAATTTCCCCCTGCCTTTTCCCTGGAGGGAAAAGTATGCACTCATTAATGTGTGTCCTGCATGCCTGCAGGAAGATCCTGACCCCCATTACCATCCATCCTTGTCAGAGCCACAGCTGCAGAAGTGTCCCACGTCCAGGCAACTCTGGTCCAGGCCGCATCCACACTGCTGAGCTCCAGTGGGGGCACCTGTCCAGGAAGGGTGCCTCTCACCGGACCGCCCGACCCACCAGCTGAACGGCACTCCATCTGCAAGACAGGGTGTTGCACAGGTTAGAGTGGGCACACTGGGAACAGCACACAGGGTGCACAGAAGCCGAGAAGCAAAGACTGTGAATAATGCTCAGATAGATATGGATATAGATTAGACATAGATGGATATAGATCATAGATGTGCACATACATATAGCTATAGATATACATATGGATATAGATTAGCTAGAGATATACATATAGATATAGATTAGATAAAGATAAAGATATATCCTGCCACCCTCCCTTCCTCCCTTCCTTCCCTATTTCCTTTCTTCTTGACTGTCCTTACTTTCTTTCTGTCTCTCTGTGCATATATATCTATATATGCAGGTATACATATTTGTATATGTACATATTTACATATCTAAACACACATATAAATGGGCAGATATATATATACACACATGAACATATAAACAACACTTGAATGAAAAGTATTTATATAGTAGGATATTGATCAGTCACCATATTCAGAGGCAGGCTCACAGACTTAAATGCTTACTAAACTACACAAATACAGTTGGGTAAATTGGGACAGATTTTGGACCAAAACAAGTTAATATGTGCATACAAAAGTTAGTTTCCCTTTAAAACTACCAATGAAAATGCAACAGTATGAGGGCCAGCGTTAGCCCGACCACAGCCCCAGCTCCTGGTAGACTAGGAGGACGGCCGGACCCTAAGGCACGGGGAAGGACTTGGTTCAGAGAGGAGGGCAGCCTGACCTGCCTCCCATTTATTTCTGCCATGACAAAGACTAGCCCCAGGGCTACCATATCTTCTGAATTGACTAATTAATACACACATCTGAAATTCAAATATTTGGAGGCAAAATTAAGGGCCAAAGAAATCCTCTTGAACACAGTATCTGACCACACAGATCTGGTGTCCAGCCTCTGACTTCTGGTCACGTAGCTCCCGACTCTTCAAGGCTTGGCCTTGTCAATTTCTTTCTCTGCAAAGTTTAGTCAATTTTGTTGTAGATTTCTTATATTGTTGGGAATATTTCAGTAGATGAAGATTATTAGGGGGTGATAATATCCCCAATACAACAGGAGTAGGCAGACATGGAGATGCTCTCTCATCAGGCTGAATGGACTTGGTCCCAGTTTCCCTTTGGAAATTGCTGTCCTGTCCCTGTTTAGCACACAACAGGCATTTAATATGTGTTTATTTGAAAAATGACATAAATATTTATTAGAGGCCATTTTTTATAAGGAGAATAAGAGCTGTCTCACTATGCCATCAGGTTGGAATTTTGCCTAGCCAAGATTTAATTTTGCATGCAACTCCTGATTTACAAACATATCATTTACAAATTATTCATTTGAACACAAATAGCAACAACTTCCTCTGAATTGCTCTTACTGCTGCTGTCCTTATCAGAGTCACTGAGGCAGGAAGGGTGAGAAATGACAGTATGGAGCTTTCAGGTCTGCAGGTCATGAGTAAAACATGGGGCAGATACTACAAAAAGCAAGAATCTTAGGGGAGCTGGGCCAGGGGCACACCCACCCCATCAAACTACTCTTCACTCTGCCAAACATGTTTCAAGCCTCTCTATTAGCTTCTAAGCTAGAATTCCAGTCAGATTTGTCTGATAACTAGTGTCTTTTTTAAAGAATAATTCTAAATGGCATAAATCCATTTTCCGTAGTTTCTAACAGCTATGAGTCACTGCACACTCGTTCAAATGAACTGCTTTCTTTCTAAATCCTGGCCCAGAAAAGCTCCCCTCAATGGGCCTTGAGGGTTGGTGGGTTTCTGCAGAGCAAGAGGCACTCTTGAGCCTGGGGTGGGCTTAGCTGGACTTTCCCAGGGTGTGTGTCCAGGCAACACAAGGGCAAAATAGTGTGGATTTTAATATGCTTGCTAATGTTGGTTTTGGGTCCAAAAAATGGAAAGAAATCTCTCCACCTCCCCCCACGCCCCCAGCACTGCCCAGCTCCCCCACCCAACCTAGAATCCAGACCGAATAGTAAAGCCAAGGCCATCATGGATTCCTTCTGTGCACGAGCTGAACTGGGCTGTGATCTTACTAACAGTGTCGGTTTTAATGGTACGAGTTCTGAACAACCCATTTGTGCACACTTCTGGGCCAAACGCTGCCTTTAGGAGCACCACCAATTCTTACTCGCAGTCCTAAGCCCCTAGGAGTCCCGCCGGCAGCCCAAGCCTTTGCCTTGTTTTGGACCCAGCAGTGTCCGGAACCACTGAGCCTTGGGTCTGTCCCTGCATGTCAGCCAGTTAGCACAAAGGATGCAAGTGGTTTTAACGGTTTGAGTCTCAGTGAGCAAGGAGGAAGGGAGGAAGGAGCGAGGTCGCAGACGCCCACGGGCAGGGGCGCAAGCAGGAGCGTCGCTGCTGGGCGGGCCTCTCAGGGTCCTGCCTGTGCTTCCTTCCCTGGGGAGTCCTGGCTGAGAACTGAGGAAACCGAGGACCAAAAAGGTGACGGGTTTGCCTGAATTCAGGACGGATGACGTCATCAGGAAGAGAATCCACCACCTGGCTGAGCCCTCCGGCCTCTGGAGAAACGGGATTTATAGTCTCCGGAGAGAAAGTCTTTTTCAAAAGTGTCTGGTTTGTGTTAGGAACCTAATACACATTTCATGCATAAATAAGCAAATGACTAAATACCCAGCAAAAAAATCAGTACAGCATTCCCACAGATGACATTAAAAAAAAAAAACTTGTTATAGAATACATACAATTATGAGGCCTTCAGTCTTTATACAGGCATATTCCTCTTTGGCATTTTATGCCATCACTGAAGATACCAAGTATGTTTTGTATTTTAGTGATGGGCCCAGAGGTGACACAGCAAACCTCTGGATAAGTGTGCTTAGCCTAAATGTGGCTTGGAACATGTCATGACACATGTAGGTGTTCACACACCAGTTCATTTCTTATCTAATACAATGACACAAAACATCTCCAGTGGACAAGATGCTTGTCTGGTTAGAATATAAAAATGCAAAACAAATATGAATGCTGCTGTTAGGAACTTTACAATGTAATAGAAGAGAAAAAAAAGCGAATCATTATCTTTAAAACAAGTTAGAATAACTGATGGCCTTTTTTAAGTATTCCCCCAACCTTCTTGAGGATATTCTAAACTGTAGTGTCTCTCCTACTATACTGGTATATGTATTGATTTTTCTAATCATCAGTCGGACAAACAAAATTGCCTTCAAAAATAAATGTTTTAGTATTTACCATTGTTTCTAAGACGGCTAATTTGTCTGAACTCCTGTAACTCTGCTCAGCAGCTACCTAAGGGAGGCCTAATCATATAACAAGAAACCAACTGCAATTTCCCTCTAGAGATCTTAGATCAGTATTTCTGGAAGTGTCATTTCTGACACTAATAGGAATGATCTGGTGCGCTTGTAAGAACACGGGTTCACAGAGCCTATCTCCAGACAGGTAGTGGAGCTGAAGATTCTCACCTTACCATCCTTACCAAATGATGCTGGAATGTCACACACTAAAATTTTGGACTCCTTGGTTAGAAGGTGTGAACCTTACTCAAAATGTTGAAACGACACCTTCTGTTTTTGAAGAATTCTGACTTAATGACACTACATATTGCTAAATACAAATGATCTATACAGTTTGAGTTTTAATCCCATTATCAAAACACATGCAATAGGTTATATCAGTCCCAGCTAAACAAAGATACAATGATAGGAGGAGAAGAGTAAAATACCTAGGAAAAATTAAGTTTAAGTTGTAACTGAGGAAAAGGTCACTGAGTTTATACCAATTTCATCCCTTCTGCCTGTTCCAATGTAAATCCAGCGGGCGTGCCTCTAAGGGTGCCTGCCTTCATGTGGTGCCCTAGAAGGCTCCCTAGACAGGTCTCCCGCACAGCTGTCCATCCTCATCCCACTGCCGTTCATTTCTCCAGTAAACTCTGCCATGCCTCGAAAAGATTAGGAAGGTCCAGTTCAAGTTCTCTGAACATTCTTCTACTCTGACTCAAAAAAAGTTGCACTTCCCAGTTCCTGTGTCAAATGGCCCCCACGTCCCCTCTTCACTTGCTGATGGGAAGACAGTGAAGCTGCTCCTCCATCCGTTCCAGTTCTCCACCTGTCCGCTCACTGCCCACCGCTCGCCCAACCCCTGAGCCCTCAGGGCCAGGACTGGTCCCACACACGGCCCTTCAGGGGGCCTAGCACTTGTGTGTTTTCCATTGTCCTTCCTCGATGCTTTCTCATCTATACTTATACACAAATACCCAGAAAGTCAAGACTCCTCAGCTCAACATCCTTTGCTGAATTGCTTGGTGGGCATGCTGATCCAGCAGTATTTCCCAATACTTCACAAAGCCTGAAGGAATTATTGTTATTCTGTATGTATGTGTATACAAACATATATATGCAAAGTATTCAAAAATGCATATTCCCCAATAGCTGCTGAACTTTTATTAAAAAGGCATTCAATCAGTCAATAAATTGTGTGTTAAATAAAGTGAGAAAGGAGTAAATATTGCATTGCTAATCAAAATGCCATTGTGATCAGTCGGGATAATAGATCCCCCCCCTCCGGAGTCATGGTTCCCATTTATCAGGACAACACCCTCACAAGGGTTTATTTACAGCACAAGTCTTTCAACCATATTGTAAATTCCCCCTGATGATCACATATTTTGTGGGAATCTTGGTGTTGAAAACATGTAACAGAAAGGGAGAATGTTTGCGTGAGGTGCTCAGTATTTCCTCATTCGATCAGCTAATGACAGATTCAAGTGCAAACTGCAGAAGGTCAGAAATAAGGCCCCTTGGTGCCTGAGTGTCCCGTCTTCTTGCCCTTCTCTCTGTTCTCTGTCTTTCTGTCCATCTCCCTCCCTCCCTCTTTCCCTCTCTCTCCCTTCCTTTCCCTAACGTCCATGCCTCTCTTCCCAACATTGTTTTTACTTCTCCTGTCCTTTCTTCTCTCCTCCACCCCTTTGTTTAGATCTGTCCCCAACACTAACTCTTCATTTCTTTTTTTTTTAGAGTATAAACACAATTTTAGATACAAGAAGAAATGACCATAATTCTGTCAACCATGTTCACTGATGGTTAATAGACATTACCTGGTTACAGTTGGAAAAAAAAAAAAAAAAGAAAAGAAAAGAAAGGGAAGGAAAAAAGAGCCCATGAATCAAGTTTTCCTTCATATTTTTACAGGTGAGCAAATGCGGGAAAGAGCGTGAAGCACACAGAGTGAGTCTGCTTTGCACAGTTCTAATGAAGAAAAAGAACCCCTGTTCATCTATTTCTGCCCTTGGAATGTGACTTACGTCTGTAAGTCTCACATTCATTAGAGGCCAAATGAGGCACAGGCAGAAAGGTGATGGAGCCCACAGATCACACCCATTAGGAAGTGCTGGGACCATGCAAGGCAGCAGCAGAAGACGGAATGGGCACAGAGCAGCTCTTCTGATGAATAAAATATGAAGAACTTTGCAATTATGCAGACCAGAGACAAGTGGCCAAAGGATCATCAGCATAATGATAGCAATAAAAATAGGATTTCATGCCTGCATCTCCTATTTCACATCCTCAAATCTGAATAACATTTATTAACCACTCTCCTCTTTTTTGGTTATTTGCAGGTTATATAACAAAAAATAAAACAAGGCTATGAGTTTCCTGCCTTCAAGGATTTGCTGTTCCACGATAGCCCACAAAGATCATTTAATTATTCTGAAAGATACTTTACAATCTGAAAAATATATGAAAGTGGTAATTTTGGTTTATGAGAGAAATATGGTATTTAAAAGAAGACTGTATATTTTTAAAAACTAGATAAAATGACCAGTTTGAAAACCTGATTAGCTATGTGTGTCAATCCAAGGTAATTTTCGTAAATAATAAAACAAAAACATTGGCTAGTGTTTACTAGGGGCTCACGATGTACTGGTTGCTATGTTTCCACACCCTGAAAGGAGGAGAGCAAGAAACAGGTCACATGAGGTTGGCAGAAACATCCCTAAATTCAGGGGTGGTTACCCATCATTATGAGCCAAGCTTAGATTAGATTACTCAGTAAAGGATTACTTAAAGATATGCTACTTATTTAAATATAGGATTACCTGGTCATCCTTCAAGTAACAATTGAATATATGTATTTGTAGATGTATATGTCTGCGTACACACGGATGTCCAGTGCACATACTAGATATTCAATAACTCTTTAAATAAGAATTGAATAAATACATATATTTGTTTGTAAATATATATGTACATGCTCACACACTGTCTAGTGCACAACTCAGAGTACTATTCCACTTGTAAGGCATAGCAGTGCCCTTAATGATAATTCTGATACAATTTCTCAAAAGATGGAGTATTTTACCTAAGATCGGAGACAGGATCATTACCAGGAAATCTGTAGCTCTGTTGCTCACAGCCAGGTATGTTTTATCAGATAACGGGATGCAGCGCTCTGCCCTCCGAGAAGTCACTTTGTTGCTGTGACAAGGAAAAGCTGAGTGATTGGAAGATAACCTGATACCTCCATCTAGGACTCAGCTTCAGGCTGGCAGACCGACTCCTCATCTCCCGCCGGGACACACCATGAACAGAGGCTGGCTTGTAGGGTCTCAGTCAACAGGAACAAGTCAATTAAAGGGCCTTTCAGATGACAGGGACAGCTAATGCATGGCTCACTGCTCTTAGAAGTCTAGAATCAAATTAGAGAAATGAGTACATAACCAAAGCAAAAAATAAAAATTAAAAACTTGTGAGAGTTCAAATGCCTAGGGTGCCTAACTGGTTTTCTTGGTTTCACTGGAGATGGCTGGTAATTGTAGATCTGCTTTGGTTATGTAACTGTATTCCTATTATGTTAATGTGTGTGCGCAATTTAATTAGTAGTTTAAAACCTATACATGCTGAAATTACTCTACAAGAAGATATGTCAAAGAAATAATCAATCTTCCCATGTTTTCTTCCGCCTGCTACTTCTATAGCTTTTCTTCTTCCTTCCTAATTACAACCCTTAAGTAGAATTCGTGCCTCATATCGAAATTACTGAGTACCATAATTCCTCCAAGTGGTAAAGATACCTCAAGACAAATGCTGGGCATAGAAGCTACAGGGCATAAATCTGTAAAGAAGTAAAAAGCTAACCTTTTCAAACAATAAGGCTTCTCTCTCACTTACCAACTTTACATTTCCCTGTATGGCCCCAGAAGATGACTGGTTAGCCAGAGACAGGTAAGATTCCTCAAGGGAGGAACAACCTAAGACAGACACAGTCAGAGGGGGGCCATCAGGTGAGAAATTGGGGATCAACAGAGGTGAGGCTTAGAACCTCACTCCCCCCTGTTTTGAGAGAAATCTTCTGCATCCGTAGATGTTTTGTTGCCCTTGTCTAGCTTGGATTAATACTTAATCTATTGGCACAGACCTGATCATCTACATTTGCCCTCTTACAGCACTAAACTATGTTTTCTTCCTTTATCTTGCATCTACCTAACACTTCAGCATTTTATTAAAAATAATAATAATAATAATAACAGTAATAATAAGGGAGAAATGTGGGATTCACATATAAATCAAGTATAAAAATCAAACAAATATTCATATTTGATCTGATTGTTTATAGTTCATAATGCGTGATCAAAACCGAAAGTTTCTGTGATGACTGCCCTTGCACTGTTCACCATGTAAGAACTTATTCACTATGTAAGAATTTGTTCACCATGTAAGAACTTGTTCATTATGCTTCAGAAGATTGGAGACTGTTGAGAATTAGGCTTGGGGTTGATTAATGATTATGCATTGAGTCCCCTATACAGAATTTTATTGTTGTTAACAACCATTTGATCAATAAATATGAGAGATGCCCTCTCAAAAAAAAAAAAAACTTGTGAGAGTTAATTTGTTTCTAGGACACTGCAAGTCAAGCAAGATCTAAGATATAGGACTCATTTCTGTTATATGGAAAATCTCTCAAAATAGAGGGTATTATTGCACCCTAAGGGTCTCTGGTTATTCTGGATTTGTGAATAACAATTATTGTGTTTCATCAAATGTTAGCTGCCATAGATCAGAAGATATGCCACTATTTTCTGTACCACCAAGAAAGAAAACTGCCCTCAGCTCCACTAAAACACACCACTGATTGTAACACTCATTCCAATTTCAGAGATATTAAAAATGAAAAAAGAAATCTGGTTCCAAGTATGTGTCACATCAAGCTGCCCATGTCATTCCATCTACATTAATGCTCATTTTCATCTCAGGATTTGTCTTTTGAATGTTGCACAAGGATAAAGAGTAATGTCTATAATAGGTAACAATCAGAATTATAATAGTTTTCTTATGAACAATAACCACTGTTCAGTTTAAATTAGACATTTAACACAAGTATTTTATTGGAATATTTGAAGATCAGGGTTCTCAAATAAGAAATGAGGATACATATGGTGACTTCAAAAGAGGGCCTGAAAATTCTCTGACACTCCACTTCTTTTAACTCCAGGTGGGCTTGTTCCTGCAGTAAGAGGACACCAGTCACTGGGTGACTCGCAGGCGATGTCTCAGCAGTGCCATGTCCCCAGCCCCCAGAGTGGGCTCTCCCTGCTGACTACTACCTGGAGGGCTGCAGTGCTCTCCTGCCGTATGCCAAAGACGTGTGGGGCCCGTCCCAGAGCCAAGAACACCCTTCTATTTGGGATTTGACACAGGGTAACGGAAAATAGCTTATTTTACAAATTGGATTATAAATATCATTTAGCTTAGTTTAACACGCAAATCACAAAAAACATTCAACTCTTCTTGTCTAGCTACCAGGGTTCCAGGAAAGACCAGTTTCCCAGAAGATTCAGAAGGACTTAGAATCATCTTAGAGTTTCTAACCCAAGATATCCATGCCTCACATTTTGCTAGAACTCTGCTCCTTCCGTGGAGCTTCCTTCGATCAAGTCAGCATAGAGATCGGCCAGGTATATAGCACTTTGGTGGGAAAAAATGTGTATGTAATAAATTTCTGTATTCTAAACATACTTCAAGTTCCTGGAGAGAAAGAGAAAGGTTATTTGTATCTATTCATTTCTTTGATTTCAGATGGCTTTCAAAAAGAACATGGTCAAATATTCATGATAAAGTATAGATTAGGGTTGTCCTAATAACAGAAAACAAAATTATGGAAATAATTAATTTTCGAATTAGATTTTGGCAGTAAAAGAGTAAAACAAAATGCCATAATTTTTATATTTTTTTCTCTCACAAGAAAGAAGGATTCTCAACAGTCCTCAAGGGAGATAAAAATGTTTTTGAACACTGAACCTGGAACATGAGTTCCCTTATGAGATCCTCTGAAAGACACACAAGGAATCTACTGGAAAATGTCCTCAATACCATCCCCACTGTACAGGAGAGACTTTGAACTCCACATGGAGGAATTTCTTGGAAGACTTTATATGGAGGTATTTCTGGAAGACTCTTTGGGAAAAGCTGAGGGGCTCATGTTGCTAAGACAATGGACCACAGAGGAGAAGTAGCCTTCACGGGTAGTTCTAGAGAATGACACCCCAGGGCAGCTGGCTGCACAGCCTTCCCGTGAGCCCCCCCCCCCAGCACCCCTTTGCTGAGCTGGGCTGTGAGTAAGGGCTTGGCGGGAGGACAGGGTGAGGATATGTCCTCTGACAAGGGCCTGTGATATGCAATGTGCCTGTGAATCAGGTTCCAATGTTTAGAAAACAGAGGAGACAACAGAGCCACAATCCACCTATGCCTTCCAGCTGGGCTGGCGTGGCGGGAGGGCTGGACTCTCCATTCAGTCACCACCCTTCACATCCCCACACATCACTGTCCAAACGAGGTGAGCAAGACAGGAACTCAGAAAACGTTAACTGACTGATGATATGTGTAATTATTTCTGACTCTCTGTACGTGTTATGGGCTGCACTACGTCCCCTTCCCCAAATTCATATGTTGAAGTGACAACTCTGAGCACCTCAGGGGATATTCATATATGGAGATAAGGTCTTTCAAGAAGCGATTAAGTTAAAATGAGGCTGTGTGGGGGTGCCTAGGCCAATGGGACTGGTGCCTTCATAAGGCTCCTCCCACTGAAGACACACCAGGGATGTGCATGCAGAGAGCAAAGGCCGCGTGAGGACCCTGAGGGGCGCATCTTCAAGCCAAGAGGGGAGGCCTCTGCGGGAACCCCACCCTGCCCCCGCGTTCACCTTGGCCTTGTGGTCTTGAGAACTGTGAGAGGGTAATTTCTGATTTTAGGCCACCCCATCTGTGATACTTTGCTGTAGCAGCCGCAGAACACAAAATCAGGGCCATTGAGAAACCCCCCCAGATTTTGAGTTTTGGATTTTAAAGCCCCTAATACACTGAAGGAAAATACCAATGGCCCTTAATTACTAATGGAAACAGCGGTATCACGGACAGCAAAGGGGAGACGAATGTGGTCAGCCAGTTTGTTTTTAAGAGCTAGTAACTGTGATGTCCTCTGTGCTTTTGCTTTTGTTCGGTCTGCCTGTATGTTCCCAGCACCCTTTGCTGGAATCTTACAGGCAAGCTAAGTGGAAATGCGCCTGGCAATCCTGAGTACTGAGGTGTGGACCCCAGTGGGGCAGGGAGCTGGTGGGGGCAGAGGCGGGTGTGGGGCGCATGCTCTTCCCTCTGTCTGACCGGATCTGGATGGGCCATCTGCACACCCTGGGCGGGAGGTTAGTGCCGGGAAAGGATGGGGACAGGAGCAGGCAAATGTCCCACAGGATGTGCCACGTCACTATTTAGGTTGGTAGTAAAGAAAATATTTTGCCAACTTAGAGTATATCAAAAAAGAAGAATATGTAAGGGTTCAGTAATTCCACTCTCAATATGATCTGGTAAAATGTAGATTACTCATGAGCCTTCAAAGAAATTAAGTACCTTATTTTCAAAGCCAAAGGGGTGTAGGCACAAAAATTGATATAATTCATCATTTTTGGGGGGGGGGGAATCCCCACAAATGTATCTTCTATAGCAAATTAACTTTAAGTTGACATTTTAATTTCTGAATTTTGTTGTATTCTGTATTTTTAAGGATGTAGCAAGCCTTGTCCAGGGGAAATGAAATTATTGGCTCTACCGATTCTCTCTCGATGTCCTATCATCTGGTTTCTACTAAAAATAGCTCTAAGAGTAGTAGAGTTACCTGAAAATTTAAAATACATTTTAAATATTCATTTTGTGTGTCATTTGAAAATTGCTGATTGAAAAAGAATAGTTGTTTCCTGAAACACCACCGGCTGCTGAGTCGTTTCTGATTCATCAGTTGCAGCCTTTAAATTCAGGAGAGCTGAATGGGAACTGGGAGCAACAAGCAGATGTGACTCCAGCTTCTGCTGGGGAAACGGGGACACATGTTTTCAGGAAATATTCAAAGGAGGAAACCACTAGGTTTGTCAACAGTTTTAGTGACAGTATTTAGCTGCCAAAATGCTTCAGATACACACTCTGAAAACAATATATTAGTCAACATAAGACATCCAAGCAGCTCAAAGCCCTCCTCACAGCTGAAGGAGAGAAGCCCAGTCCTAAGGATGGCATGGCGCTAAGGGGCATCGACACAACCAGACGTCCTGGGATCATGGAAGGGCAGACACAACACTGTCCGCAGGTAATTCAGAACTGGCCTTCAGTTTTGAAAGCCTCCCTCCCACGTCCTCCCCATGGCTGCTTTGGCAATCCCTGACAGTCTCCCTGGACTGAGAATCCACTCTGTCTTCTTTCCCCAGCACTTCCTCCCACCCCCCCAAATCATCTGTTTCAGGCAAAGAAAATGACCAGCAGCCCTGCACCAGAATCCTCACCACTGGACCTTCGCTTCGAAGACCAACCCTTAAATCTTAGCTATGTATTCTCCTAAATACTTGATAGAAATGCCAAATGAAACAAACTTTCATTGGCAATAGTTTTAAAAGTCTTACAAAGCTGCTTCTAAGGATCTTTTCAACAATTTCTTGATAGAAATATCCATCATGGTATTATTATTCAGAGTAAAAAAATGAGGTGTAATTGAAGTTCCTTCACTAGAGGGATGATTAAATGAACTGGTATAATCACATGATAAAACACTATGCTGACACAGAAAATCACTATATGCAAGAATTTCCCCAAATTTCTATTGTAAAATTGCAATTTGGAAAGAAAATTAAAAGGACATACAATTTGAAAATCCCTTTTGATGAGCCAGGAAGCAGAACAAAGGTATCCCCTCCACTTCCAGGCCCACGCTAGGCTTACTGCCCGGTCAGGCCACTCTTTAGGTGTGTGTTACATTTCTTTATAGATCATATGCACTCAGAGACAGAGATTTTGATTAATTCATTTGTTGAACATTCCTTTCTGTCAAGCATAGTGTTAAAAATCTTTGTATCCCCTATGGTGTGTGCACATCACAGGAGACAACAAGGACTTAAACACCGCTTAGACATGTATCATTTGCTAGCAACTGTAGGAGGTGTTTCGATACACCATTCTTTTTAACCCTCTTCATGTCCTATAAAGGGAGTTTCATTACTTTATAGCTGGTGAGACTGAGGTTCAGGGAGGTTAAGCAATTGACCCAAACTAAGAAGAGAAGAATCTGGCCGGGCCAGAGTCTACCAGTCCTGTACCCAGGACAGGCCCTCTGGTCTCTTGCTGAGAGACAGTCAGCACCCTGTGCTCCATGAAGCCACCGGCTTGACCTTTAGTAAGTCCCTGTCCTTCCTTTAAGCCACTGACCTTATGTCACTCCCTTAATATCCCCAGGGTCTAGCAAATGTGTATGTTTGGTCCCAAAGGAAACAGTAGCATATTAAATGCAGTAGTAGGTTTTTTGTTTGTTTTCCAATAAATGGACAGCTTGGTCTCTTTCCTTTTTTCCCTTCCATGGTTTATACACTGACACACGGTGACACAGCCGGCTGGAAAATGCCACAGAAAAATAAACAAGGAGAAAAAGGGTCAGGGAAACTCACCGACAGTAACTTCTACTGAAAAACGGGGAGTTTGCTGGATTGATTTTTATTCTTTTTTTTTTTCTAGGTGGAATGGTGAGCTTATGAAGTAAAAGTAGAAAAAGTCATCTTTCCCCAATACCAAACCCAGATAGGATAGTTTCCTTAGTCACAGAGGGGAAGCTTAATAAACAGTATTTTATCTCTGTATCTTTACATTTGTCTAATTTTTAAAGTTTTTATATTCCACATCTCATCTGGTCAGAATGAGGCAGGGTTGGAAGTGTGCGCATTGAAGTGAAAGTAAACAGCCGTCTGCTTTACATCTGCTCATCTTCTAACTTGTTTGGTACAAAGTATGAAAAAACGGTGTGGAGAGACTGTAATAACACCACGTGATTAGTGGCGTCATCACGCCATGTGGATAAGCTGAGACGCAAACTGCAGCACTGTTTCCAGGACTCGGCAAGTGATTTGGGACCTCGGGCACCCATGCTACAGGGAGGAGCTAACTTCTACCACGGGACGGTCCATCCTTATTTACTCTGTCAAACCTTGTGTTAACATATTTGCATTTGTATCCACTGGCCAAACAAACGTGAGTGTCAAGAGGAACAAGGTGGCCACCTGTGTTGAAGGTAAGGGTGACTTGTGGAAACCCCGTCCTCATTCTCCCTTAAGTTTCACAATCCACTTAAACCAGCACGGCCTACATTGTTGTACCAGATTCCCCAATATTCTGCAGAGGTTGCGTCTACGTGCGAGCTACAGCAGCATTATGTATAGGTGTCGTCCGGTGATGTGAACTGCAGATTCCAGGGCCTTATGTCACAATGACTGAATCAGAATCTGGGATACGGCCTAGAAATCAGTATTTTAGTAAGCTCCCCAAATGATTCCACACCACAGTTTGTGGGACACTGCCAAGTAAATGCTTTTGTTCACAATCACCTCTGTTATTGTCTTTGGAGGCAATATTTCTGGAGACGACTGAGACGTGTCATTCTATGTCCATTGAGTGCCTCCAGTCCCACTATGTACACATTAACATTGACATTCCACACTACTCAGATTCTTCTAAATGTCTGAATGATTCAAATTCCATAATTCCTTTCGGAAATGAAACCCTCTGCTAGGGTAGAAATGATGCCAATCGGGCAGTGTGCGGCCTCTGAGCTCCAGGATGGCAAGCTCAGCTCACAGCCTCCCCCGGGCCCCTGTGAACCGCAGTACTACAGCAAATCAAACTGGATTCCAACCATTTTAATTTTCCACCGTCCTCTGGAGATGGCATCACTCGCTATCCTGGTTAAAGGAGATGGTGCTCTTTGATTAAAATAATTATATAGCGGGAGCTTGGCCAAATGAAAATGAAGTGTGGGGGATGGTCGTCGAGAGATCTGGAACTGTACAAGAGATAAACACCAGGGCATTTAGGCAGGGGTTGGTTATGAGTAACAGGGAGATTAGACAAAGGAGAGCCTACTGCATACCACAGAAGCTTTGCCAGAGTGGCTCTATTTTACAGGGGATGATCCCAGGAGATGAACATTTATCCACATGTTGCTGGAAATTGCAAAGACCAACAGCCTAATTTCACTTCCTCTCATCCTAACTAGGTACCACCCCAGAAAAATCTATCAGCTCATCAATACCTATTTACTCTTCACCTTGTAGTTGCTTATTCTAAAAAAATGTGTATATGTTTGTATTTTCTCTTCCCCTTGGCATCCCCGAGATCTAACGTGGGTCTTTACACAGCAGGTACTCAACTGCTGTTTAAGTATGGAAGGAATAGAGCGAATATGAGAGTTATCACTTCTCTTAAGTGGTTTATAGTCTAATTTAATTAAGAACTAACACACATTGATAAGAAAATAGCCTAGAGTTTTCAGGTATTCCATAAGTAAATTTTCCAAATGATAGAGGTAGATATTTTATTATGCAATTTCAAGAAATAATCATTATGGTAATATTTTTATAGCAACTTTTAAACTGTGTCAAGCTTTCTTAAGTAGAATGTGGCCCAAAAGATTCAGGGTCATTACTATGAGCAAGAAGTGTATGTACTGGGTTTGTTTAAATATTTAGATCTACTTTCATTTTCCACATTATTTTTATCATTTTCCTAGTGGTGGTCATGAAAGGGGCTCAGCAGTAATGGGAAGGTGATTTAAAAATGAAGAACTGCCCATTGGGAAGAGAAAAAAGAAGAGAATAAATGGAAGAGTACAGTTTTTTTCCCAGTGCAATCTTTAAAAAGCTAAGAAATCACAGGAGTTAAATCAAAGCATACCTGAGCCTGAGACTGATCACAGGACTTTTGTAAACATACATCTCATCGGATTGGTTTTAGATGAGTCAAAAACTTGTATTCCTGATAGGTTCTTATATATTTAAATAAGAGATCACCTTTGATAGAATTAAGCTCATAAAATCTGTATTTTGAGAAGAGGACTTGGAAGTCATTTTTTGAATCTGCTTATTTATGTGCATGTCCATCTTCCCCTTATCAGACAAGGTGACAGAGACTGGCTAACTGTCCCCCCATATATATATTCTTCCTTTCCTATAAAAATGACATTTTAAGGAGAGAACAGTCACCCACATATTGTCTGTCTAATGTTTCTTTACAGCTCTACAAAGCCCTGTGACTAAGCTCTAGCTGTCAGAATGTGCGTAGAAATGGGGCGCATCCTTTAAAGGGCAGGGCCACCCCTTGCTTCCTCCACCCTGCAGCCTCTGTGCGGACACGGTGGTGAGGGACCCAGGTTCTTGCAGAGAAGTTCAGCTTCTCGGGGACGGCACAGCAATGAGAAAGGAGCCCGAACTGAAACACCCCGGGATCACTGTGAGAGACATAAATGCATCTCATGCTCAAGACGTTGCTGTTTTGACTCTTTATTTCAGCAGTCAAATGTGTTTTCCAAGAAGATCTAAATATTGAGGGCCATTTCTAATGTCTCCCTCGCGTCTCTGTGGCCCAGTGCCTGAAAGCACAGCAGGTACTCAAACTGAGGCCCAGGGCTCGGAGCTCAGACAGCTCCCTCCTCTGTGAAGTGCCCAATAAGCTCAGCTGTCCTGTGTATTTGGCCAAATATGGAACCCACTCTGCATTTCTGGAGCAATAAGCTGAATATTTTTGCCTCTTACTGGTTTCCTACTACCTTGTTTTATTTTGCATCTAGGAGTCTTATCTTTCTTCATCTCTGTGAAATTGTATTTTATAATTTTTCTTCAAAGTTCACAAACAGAATGAGCTGGATTATGCCTACAAGGTCAATGGAACATTTTCTACAGACCAAGAACATGCCTTTGCAAATCGTCACAGATCAGAGGTTTTTCCAGATTGTTTCTAAATTCTGGATTACTAGTTGTATTTTTTTTTTTGGAGATTATTTTTTTATTGAAGGGTAGTTGACACACAGTATTACATTACATTAGTTTCAGGTGTACAACATAGTGATTCAACATTTATATACATGACAATTCTAGGTACCAGCTATCACCATACCAAGCTGTTACAATATCTTGACTATATTCATTACATCCCGGTTACTTATTATTTTACCATTGGAAGTGTATACTTTTTTTTGTGTGTGTGTGAGGGCATCTCTCATATTTATTGATCAAATGATTGTTAACAACAATAAAATTCTGTATAGGGGAGTCAATGCTCAATGCACAATCATTAATCCACCCCAAGCCTAATTTTCGTCAGTCTCCAATCTTCTGAGGCATAACAAACAAGTTCTTACATGGAGAACAAATTCTTACATAGTCAATAAGTTCTTACATGGTGAACAGTGCAAGGGCAGTCATCACAGAAACCTTCGGTTTTGCTCATACATTATGAACTATAAACAGTCAGTTCAAATATGAATACTCATTTGATTTTTATACTTGATTTATTTGTGGATACCACATTTCTCTCTTTATTATTATTATTTTTAATAAAATGCTGAAGTGGTAGGTAGATACAAGATAAAGGTAGAAAACATAGTTTAGTGTTGTAAGAGAGCAAATGTAGATGATCAAGTGGGTGCCTGTAGACTATGTGTTAATCCAAGCTAGACAAGGGCAATAAAACATCCAGGTATGCAGAAGATTTCTCTCAGAACGGGGTGTGAGGTTCTAAGTCTCACCTCTGTTGATCCCCAATTTCTCACCTGATGACCCCCCTGCGACTGTGCCTGTCTTAGGTTGTTCCTCCCTTGAGGAATCTTACCCGTCTCTGGCTAACCAGTCATCTTCCGGGGCCATACAGGTAAATGTAAAGTTGGTAAGTGAGAGAGAAGCCTTGTTGTTTGAAATGGTTAGCTTTTTATTTCTTTGCATATTTATGCCCTGTGGCTTCTATGCCCAGCATTTGTCTTGAGGTATCTTTACCACTTGGAAGAATTATGATACTCAGTAAATTTGATATGAGGCATGAATTCTATTTAAGGGTTGTAATTAGGAAGGAAGAAGAAAAGCTATAGAAGTAGCAGGTGGCAGAAAACCTGGGAAGATTGATTATTTGTTTGACATATCTTCTTGTAGAGTAACTTCAGCATGTATAGGTTTTAAGCTTAGTTGTATTTAAAGAATTAAAAACTATCGATATATGGTTCTAGTAAAATATACCTAAATAACATTTAGGTGTTCCCATATAAATATAACCATGTATTAAATTATTATACAATACATAGTATACTGCATAAATATAATGCACACATGGCACATATTATTATATATGTGTATTTCTTAAACTCACAAGCAGTAGTGTATTCAAAATTCCCTAAATGGATAACTTCTGGGCTTACTTTGGAGAAATAGAACCTCTTTATAAACACCCAGTAATAGTCCTGAATACCGGCTTGAAGATATTATCCTTGTCTTGGAAATAACACCATGTCTGAAACTTGGCCTCACATAGAGCTCACAACACTCAGAGATGAAGTTCTGGTTTTCTCTCTGGCAGTTTGAGCTTTCTTTAGACTGTATTTTCCTAAAGATTGCTGTGTTCCACTTGAAACCAATCCTTGTTGCCCATGGCGGGGTTAGCCTGAAATAAAGAGTTGAAGGAGATGCCCAGTGCCAAGGACGAACATGTCACGTGGCCCTGGCCCTCTGGCCCCAGAGGGGTCAACAACAGGCCCTGCGGTCACACCTAGGAATGCCGGCCCCACCCTGTGTTAGTGGTGACCACGAATGGCTCACACCCTGCTGCCCACCTGCTTGTTTCTCTGGCCCTGAGACAGAGTGAATCGCAGGACAGTGGGCGTGATTAGTAGTTGTTTTGTTTTGTAACTCCCATGTCTCGAGTGTCTACCCATGATCTGTGCCCGATTGAGGCTCATCCAATAAAATGGTGAATGCATCTGTCCAGTTCACCCCTTCTCCCACTTCACGTAGAGTCCTGATATTTTACCAAATGTGCGCCACAGCTCATCGAAGCAATGGATGTGGATTATTACAGGATAAATTAAATGATTGTATTCCGCTGCGATGGGGTTCTGCTTTTGAACAAATGGCTTACTCTACCATTCCCCAACTATGTAAATACCTAATTCCAATTTCTGCCTTGTCTTACTAATTCTGAGTTCCTAGAGGGTAGCTCTGCATGTTTGGTGGAAATGTATTAGATGTTTACTCCACACCAAGATGCTCTGTGGATACGAGATGAATAAGGCAGGGTGACTACCCTTCAGGAGCTTCCACTGCCCTGGGAGAGACGGACGACTCAGGACACAACTGAACTACGTCATAACACATGGGAGGCTGTGGAAGCCACAGTGGGCTTGGCAAGTTCAGGCTGGACATGATGCAAGGGAAGAAAACCTGGAGGACCTGACATATTAATCTTGGAAAAATCCAAGGACTTCCCAGCCAACAAGACGGAGAGAAATAGCATATGCCAAATCGAGGGGAGGCGAGAGATCACGGTGTGGCCTGGAAACTGCAGCTAACTCCTCAGCATTTCAGCACAGACACAAGGAGGGGTGCTTTTCTGAACTAAGGCGGAGGGACGGGGAGTCAGGCAGTGACTGTCCACGTGCCCTGACTTCTCCTAAGGCAATATGAGGTGTCGGAAGATCAGTTTACTGGAGAAGTCAGCAGACCGGATCTGTGTCTTAGAAGGGGCCCTCCGGTAGCAGAACGGAAGCTGGTTTGAGAGGAGGCGAGACCAGGAACAAGACTGGAAACAGAGACATCATCGGATGCCCTTGAGGCTGACTGCAGAGTCCCTCCCACAGACATTTCTCCTGTGCCCACAAAACCTGTTTCTCATAGAAGGTAAGTGGGTAAGGAGCAAGACTGCAGATCAGGGAGCTTGGGTACAAACCCCGGTAGCTATGGAAACTTGCTCAAACCCTGCAGCTTGTTTTCACTTCTGAAGAATGATGATAACACCATCTATCAAATATGGTTGTGGTGAGGATTCAATGGGAAATAGAATCAGAAGCTCAGAACAGCCTCTGAGTGCCCCGCTTCAGCTGCCGTCATCCTTCCGTGGCTGTTCTTTGGCTTGTGGACTGACCCTACGTGGCCTCAAAGAAGGTGGGTCCCAGAAGGAAAGGAAATTGTAAGTGGCCCGAACTGATTAGTGTGACTCGATCTTTTTCAGTAATGGTTTGGACAGGGACATATACAATTCTGGCCACTAAGGGGCTGAAAATGAGTTCTGAGGACGGTTGTCTTCTGCAAATGGAAGAGCTGTTGGGACATTTCCTGTTGAGATGTTGGACCTTCCACACGTACCTGGGGACTGTGAGGGTGAGGCTTGCACAAGACATCAGAAAACTGAAAGAAACTTGTCTGTGATGAGATGCTGAATTCAATCAATCCTAGAATTGCCCAAATGTAAAACTTTTTGTAAATGAGATAATACATCTCTTTAATGTATAAACCATTTTGCACTGAGTTTTCTGTTACTTGTGGCCACAGCATCTTGACTGCTACAATTAATACAAGGTAAGAAGAGCCTGAATAAAGCACATAAAATAGGAGAAAGGAGGTGGTTTTGAGAATACTATGGCTATAGACTAGAAGGGATGCCATTTGGATGTTCGGGGGCAAAGATAAAGGGAAGCAGGATCCATCGCCCCCTCGGTGATAAATCCGATGGAGAAATGGAAATTGCAGTATGAAGGGATGACAAGCCCACAGGACTTGGGAAGGGACAGAAGGGTGACATCTAGGTGACAAGTGTGTGAGAGCAGGAGGAAGAGAAGCAGCAGGGTGCATGCACTTTGCTGATACCAAAAGGAAGACTTTCAAGAAAGTCAGAACAGGCTCTTGGCACAGAAAACTGAGGCTGGAGAAGGACTAAGGCAGGCCTGTGAGCTCATGATGCCGCGGTCCCCAGATCTCCCTGCACAGAAGAGTCTCAGGACAGCCATAAAGGGAGAAGCTGTTCTGCAGCAGATTGAGGAGGCAGTGGGGCTCGAAAGCTGGAGACGGGGATGTCTGTGCAGAGGTTCAAAGAGAGATGGGACCATATCCATCTCCATATTCAGCAGGGCACTTGGCGTTTCATCTACACACAGCAGACATCTGCTGCCGGGTGTATGGATGGATGGATGGATGGATGGATGGATGGATGCTGGACCTTAAATTCTCTTGTTGAATTGAGCATACTTCAGCATTCCAGGCTGAAACACCCACATTCTTGTAGGGCAAATCCACGGATTTGGTACCCTGGGTCATGTACAGGCACCTAATAAACTCAAATTCCCCCCCAGAGCTTGTTCTATTGAACTTAAGGAAGAGGTTGCACCATGGAGGCTACCTCAGCAGAGGTCCTACCATTGTTGACCCACACACTGTTTACCTTTCCAAATAAATTTGCCAACATTTGTAAAGAGGGGATTTAACATAACAAGTCAGGGTTGCTGGGCCTGCCTGGACAATCAGATGCTGGCAGACCGGGACCCATGCCCACCCACCAGGCTGTCCACTGAGGGGGGGGCTGGGCTGCTGTCTCTGCTTCCACCGCCTCCAGCACATGCGTCATCTTGCACGCCGCGCGTCAAGCAGCACCTACCACCCACTCACTCACTGTGGATGCAAAGAAAGGACCTGCATCCACTCGTCTTTTTTTTTTGTTTGTAATTTTATAGAAGAATTCAAAGGAAAGTAACTATATATTTTACTTTTACATCTAACAAATTTCAAAACCAAAGCAAACTAGGTTGGTTGTGTGGCATAAGAAGACAATATATTCTTTTGTTAAGAAAACTTACTTGAAACTTGGAAATAAGAGAAAGGATGGCTGATAACCTTTCAAGGTCCCATTGAAACCCTGAGTGACAGGCCTACCCAACACTTAGTTCTCTGAATGATTACTTAATTACCTAGGGGATTAATGATTTCTTTAAGGGATTTATCTTTGTTTGCCTTTCTCTCTAGTATTGATTAGTGCCACAATACATGTTAACTTGCATATTTTTGTGCAGAAGAGATAAAAATAATTTCCTACTCCAAAGGTTTGGTTTTACTGCCCTATGAGACATTAGCCAGTTTTGTCTCTAGCAAATTTATTTTCACATATTTTCCTATGTAAATTTGTGTTCCTTAAGTGGTCTTTGAATTGACTTTATCACCCCGCTGGTCTCTCACATTAACAATTTATATGAATCTTCAACATGTTCCCTTTCTATAAGTGTATGCAAGTCATGTTTTTAACTTTATAGAAATTGGAATTTGAGATCTTTGAAAAAGACAGAACTTTTCCTAAATATTTATTGCTCAAACAAAATGAGTCATGTGCAATAGACATTATATCTTGTAGAAATAATGTTTCCAAGTGTGTTAGCTGTTTGGCCTCTGTAGACACTTTTATCTGTAATCACTGTTCAAATGAACACACACACACACACACACACACACACACACCCTTGTGGAGTTGGAAGTCTTTCCTTAAACTGTTATCTCTGTTTACATCTCAGTGTGAATGATTAAAGTATGGATTTCCCTGGAAAAGTTGCTGGGTGGAAAAATATCAAATGAAAAGGATGCTAGATGCTGCCCCCACCCCCACCCCCACAGCGCTGCCCAGAAGACACCCTTCTCCACACTCGTTGAACCGGGCATAGGACACAGTGAGCAGGTCATTACTGCAGTTGAGTGTCAGGAGGATGCCCTGAGCTGGGCTCTGCCCAGGAGGCAAAACAGAAAGAACACATTTCCGAAGCTTCTCCGCAGTCAGGTACGACCACGTTAAACAGATGCTGCGCAGGGGTGATTGCTGACTTACCCAGCTTGTCAACTACCGGCCAGTCCTGGTTTAGAGAACCCAGCAATTAACTCCGATTGCTAAGGACCGCTAAGCGACGGTGTGGGGACGCGCTGCCCCCAGGAACAGAACAGGCCAGGAACCAGGAAACTGGCGGCCGCATCCTCCCGCCGGGGACCCCAGGAAGCTTTCTGCAGCCGCAGTTCCAGTAAAGACACGAAGAGCTTGGCAGGCCACGCCCCTCTCCCGGGGCCTGCGTTCTCTCCTGTTTGCTCTTCTTGGTGCCCCCACCGGCCAGGTACCCACGTCTGCTGGCCGGGGATGGGCAGGCAGGAAGCCGAGAGGAAGGGAGCCCGGGACGTTTCTGTCTGGCGTCCTCCCTCCCTGCTCAGAGCCGAGCCTGGCTGGGCCCGGCAGCTCTGTGTCCTCCTCAGCTGCAGGGGCAGGGAGGGCGGCCTGCCTCTGACGGTGCCTGAGCGCCTTCACTTTGCACCCTGGGATCTCTTTCCAGCTGTCGCCTCCATACACAGTTCCTTTACGGACGATTGAGTGGAAGTCTAGATTATGCAGGAATAAATGGGAAAGAAAAAGTCCGGCTGGTTTTCCAGCTCAGTAACCATGAACTCAAAAAAAACATTATAAGCGTAGATGTAAATACTTGTATGATTTAAAAATAATAACAACTGAAATACCGTATGGGTCAAACAGGTCACTGGGCATATTAATCCCTCTCAACTCAACTGAGTAGATTTGTTTTACATCATTGATAAAATATTTATTTTGAATGTTATCCTGCCAGCATTGGCAAGCGCATGAAAAGTCACTCATCCTCTCTTACACTTTAAGATACCAAAATTGGAATAATAACGTGTAATCTTGCCTGCACAGAAAGGAAATTTACAGTTGTTGAGGCTTATGAGAGAACCTTCTCTTTTATATCTGGATTTTTAAAAATCCAGAAGGATGAAAGAGGAGATGCTCAGTGGATGGAAATTGAAAGTGAGACCAGGGTCAGGAATCCTCAGGGCCGTGGGCTGGGCCACCACGGAGCTGACCCTGGACACCAGTGCCCGCCCCTCCACCGCCTCCCCATCCCTGCGGCCGCCCGCAGCTCCGGGCCGCCGTGTAAGTGTGAGTGTTCTGTCTGCATCACCAGTCTCCGTAAACAGCGGGAGATCACAGTGCCGGGGTACATGGAGGGAGTTAGAGACATTGTCCTCACACTGCATCGACATTCTCTGAACCTTGGACTTATTTAGGTGATGTGATGTGATGTGTGACGCAGCTCAGCAAAGAGCCATTCATTTTCCGGGTACTTTTATCCCCACTCACTTGAGAAAATGCCATTCGCCATATCAAAAATAAAACTTAGTTTCAAATTTTGATGGAGATTCTTGGGTGGTTTGAAGCCCTTCCCCCAGCCTCTGCCCTCAGCCCACCACCAGGTCACCCGTGGGCCAGCCCTGGGCAGATGCTGCTGTGCTCCCTCCTCAGGGTCACTGGACGGCTGTAGGTCCCTTCTTCCCTTCAGGATACTTTAAGGGCCAGAGAAGTCATGAAAAATAAGCAATGGACTAACAAACTATGTTTTGGGAGAAAATACTTATCATATTTTCATACCGGCGTGAATTCTCCTAAAATAAAATTATCCAGAAGTTAGTCATCAGCCCTGGGCTTTAGCTGTGGCTGAGAGGAACTAAAGGGCCGAAACCACACAGTACTTTACACTCCACTTCTTCCTTCTATCTAACTGACGGGCATCGACTCAAATCACATGAAAACCCCAGTCACATGATTTCTCTCATCTGGAAAGGGGGCAGCTCCCAGAGAAAATCTCACATGATGAGGCACAGGAGCCTAGAATCAGAGCCAGCACTTCACGATTCTCAAGTTTCCAGGCCAAACCTACAGGCTGTGTAGGGTCCCCTGGGCCCGGCACCTGTGCAGGCAGGAGAGAGCAGACCTGGGCAGGGTGAGGTCTTAGATTTTCCCCATACCTGGGAAACCAGTGGCCTGGAGGGATGGCCGTATGGAGAGTGCACAGCATTCCCAGGCTGAGAAGGATCCTGAGAGGAGACAGAGTAGCAAAGAATGTTTTACTCAGAGCTGTGTTATTAATTACGAAGCCAAACATTGTGAAAGTCTGCCTTGATATTTACACTACCCATTTTACTACAGCCTCCAGCATTCTCCAAGAACTGTTATCTAGTTGTATTGCTCTATTCTTCTGACAAGTCACCAATAACGCCAGCACCACGCACTCAGCAGTACCTCACAGAAGGCCTCCCGCCTGCCCAAGGCTGCCCCAAGGGCCACACTAGATTCAAATGGAGCAAACATAACCTGCCCTAGTACGTTCCGGAAATGGGAACTGCCACACACAAATGTGCACACAACACTCTGTAGAGCACATGGTATGTACGTGTGTGTAATGTATAACCACACGTATTACGTATTACATAACATGTCATTGTATACAATCAAGCAGGAAGCACTGAAGAAAAAGAAACAGAAGTTGAAAACACTAAATAAGACAGATTATGCGGAGAGGAAGCAGCACGTGCTACTACATAGAAGGATCTCCCAGATGAAATGTGCTTCAGCCCATGCAGGCCACCGCACGAAGCACCATGGCGGGGGTGGGTGGGTGGGGGCGCTTAAACAACAAATGTCTGTATCTCCTTTATATCTCACTTCTGGAGGCTTGGAAGTCCAAGATCAAGAAGTTGGCAGAGCCTGTGTCTGGCTGTGTCCCCACACTGCAAAAACAGGTAATCTCTTGAGTGTCTCTAAAGGCACTGATCCCATTCACTGAGAGCCCCACCTAGTGATCTGATTACTTCTAAATACCCCACCTCTGGATACCATCCCACTAGGGATACAGGCTCCACATGAATTGGGGCACTTAAGTATTCACTCCATAGCAAAGTGGTATTTGAGTCAAACTTGGAAGAGGGGAGGGAATGCATGAGACAGCTGCATGTGAGGACGGGGTTTCAGGCAGTGGGACCAGCTGGAATAGAGAGGGTTAAGTGGGGAGCTGGAAGAACAAACACACCAGTTGAACTGGGGGGCAAGGGGGAGTGGGGAGGGAGCCAGAGGAGCTGGGGTGGGTGTGCAGAGGGAGGCGGCCATGATTGTAGGTCACTGAAAAGAATACTGTGACCAGAAGACACCTGTAAACATTATGATGTTTTCCTGATTATTTTTTTCTGTTTATACATAAACATTTAAAATGGTATGAATGCAAAATCATTAGACATACAAGAGTTACTGTGCCCTATCAATTAATGATCCTTTAAAATTAATTCCCCATAAAGTAAAAACACAAACACACACGCATGCATTCTATATAATTACATGCAAGGACTGTGTAATATTCCATTTATCTTTCCAGTGGACAGGCTTAAGAAAAATACCTCCTGGCACATCTATGGAATAATGATATAACTAGTTTCACACTTCATGTCTGAACAATCTTGTTTTGTTTAATGCTTTGAGGAATTCAGGAAAAAATAATGCCCAAATGCTTCACTTTGGGCATTAATGATTTCTCAGTGTATATCTTCTGCTTCTCTGGCTGGAGAAGCTCTTCAGAAGGCCTGGTGGGGAAGTGCCTGCACTTGAAACTGCTGGGCTGGAATCAGCAGTCCTGTCCCTGGGAATCAAATTATCTCCAGTGCATTTCTCAGGGTAGAGGCTGAAATCCGCCATATCTTTATCTCAATAAGGAATACAACTAAAGCAATTTAATAAGGGTAATTCTTGTTCTTATACTACAACCAGAAAACAAAAACATATTGATAGGCAAGGCTATTCAAATAGTGACAACTATCAAAATTTATGGATATCTGCCTGCAGAGATGTGACTAACCTTTCCCAGATGTGGGAAGAACTTTAAAAACTCTAACCTAAATCTGGGTCAAATTCTCTAACTCAACTTTTTCCCGTGAACATAAAGAGAATGGCATTCACTGGCTTGTCTGACGCCCCTGGGCACTGATCTTCTATGATACATCCAGAAATAAAAAAATATTTTTCCAAGAAAACTTGTTTTTTTTTTTCGAAAGAAAAGAGAAAGGAAGAAAGGAAGGAAACTGTTACTTATACAGATGTTTGAGAGAAAGAGTTTTAGAAGCTTTGCTTTACTTTTAAATAAAATGCATGGATACTTATTCTTACATAGAGCATCTGGCACATTTAACATTATAACATAAACATCTGTTTATGTTCATATGTACAAATAAACACATTGGATGGTAATGTTCCAAAATTCAGATTGGCCTTAAAATAGTGCTTTGTGACAGTCTCTGAAGTAGATGACAAAATCAGGAAGAGAGAATGGGGAAAGGGGCAAACTCGCCCCTTAGCTGTGCCCCAGCTCTAACGCTGTGCCCCCTTCCATTGCCAGTCATCTCTAATCAAGTGCCCCTCCTTAATGGCTGCCTTTACATAATGTGAAACTTCATTTCAATTCTCTTTCCCCAGTGCTGTGAGAAATTGATATAGGGCAGACGCTGCCTGACACTGAATTCCCCAGTCCCTTCTGAAATTCTGCTGAACTTTCCCTTAAGAGTAAATAAAGCAGGTAAACTCAACATCCATGAACTGACACTGCAAATTCAAGGACGTAAAGTGGGGCTCTGGAGGAGACAGCTTCCTGCGCATACAGACCCCAGACACAAGTTCACGTCCCTAAGCGGCTGTCTTAGCTGTCGGAGGACACACACAGTGGAGGGTGGGACTAAGTCTTGTTTCACCTGAGAAGTCCCTGCAAATAGGCCCCCAGACGGGCATCATGGTTCTGAGCCCCACCTGCTTTGAAGGACAGACATGCTTGTGCCAAACATCATTCTTATTACAACTAATTGGACCCCTTACATTCAGATCTTGAAAGTTAATGTCCTCATTTTGAGTAGAACAGTAAGTTTTTGTTATTATTGTTGTTCCTTTTCCCCTAATCTTGAATGAAAAAGGTCTTGGTGGGTATTGAGAAAGTGTTAAAGTCGGGAGGAGGAGAAGGGCTGTGTCAGGAATGTCCAGAAGGGCCAGAGAAGTGGAAGTGACTCCAGAGATTACAGACTGTGATAGAGTAAAAGGAACACAGATCCACTGCAGAATCGAGGATGTAATATGAGTTGTTTGCTATATGATTTTTAATTTTTTTATGTATTTGATGAGTATACAATACATTGCTGGAAAAATTAGGATCAGAAGCTCCCCTTGAATTAATCATACAAGAACATGAAAAGACAACCCATAGAATGGGAGAAAATATTTTCAAATCATACATCTACAAGGGTCTAGTATCCAGAATATATAAAGAATTCTTATAATTCAACAATGCAGAGAAAAATAACCCAATTAAAAACTGGCAAATCTTTTGCCATGAAAAGATACTAAATATTGCTGGTCATCAGGAAAATGTTAATCCAAACAATGAGATGGCAGTTCACAGCCACCAGGATGATTGTAATTTAAAAGACAAATGCTGGCAAGAACGTGAAAGATTGGACCCTTTAAACAATGCTGGTGTACTAACTCGAGAGCGTAGAGCAGTATCTGGCATACAGGGGGGAGACGGGAAAAACCACAGTGGTGCTCGGATGCTGACCTGGCGAGGCTGATGCGCCATCTGCTGGGAAGGCACCTGCCCCAGAGCGTGGCTCCACAGGGGCCCCTGTGGGGGTAGGGGGGTGTGCCGACCTCGTGGCAGCTTCTGGAAAGGCAGGCACTTCTTTCCTTTTCGTTTTTCTTTCTGTTTTAATTAAGGGAGACTTTCCAATCTATCCATCAAATTGTTCATTAACTTTGCTCACTTAAGATAAGATAAGCCTTGTGGAAGTTGCCATTAAAAAAAAATCAGTATTCAATAAATGGAGAGATAACACTGGATTCAAGCCCCCTGAGCAGGACCCCTCCAAACCATCAAGGTCATCAAAACCAGGTGGCAAGAGGAGCTGAAGGGGACACGACAAGGACCTGCCAGGGGGGTGTCCCGGGTGGGACCCTGAGGCCCAGAGAGACGTGAGGCAGACACTGAGGAAATCTGAACACACATGGACTTTGGGGCCTAATGTACCAATATGGGCTCATTAAGGAAAACAAATACCTCATCCTAATGCAAGACGCTCAAAACAGGGGAAGCGGGGACAGGTCATGTAGAAAATCTCTGTTCCTATCTTCCCAGTCTTTCTGAAAATTTAAAACTGTTCTAAACACTAGAGCCCATAAACCATGCAGGCATCCATAACTGCCAACAGTCAGAAAGAACCAAGATGCCCTTCAGCAGATGAGTAAGTCAACTGGTTCATGCAGACAATGGAATATTAAGTTGGTATCAAAAAGAAATGAGCTTTCAAGCCATGATTCAGACATGTAGGAACCTTACATGCATGTTATTAAGGGAAAGCAGCCAGTTTGAAAAGGCTGCATGGTGTCAACATGTGACATTCTGGAGATGACAAATGTGTGGAGACCAAAGAGACCAGTGGCTGCCGGGGTCTGGGGACGGGAGAGGTGTGAAGAGGGGGTGCGCAGGGGATTTTCTGCGCTGTGAAAATAACTGTATGATGTTGTAATGAGGGACACAAGTCCCGAGGCTCTTGTCCAAGCTCACAGAATGCACACCTTATACACAAACCACCCCAGCACATCACACTTTATCGCATAATCTGTCATAAGATACTGGTGTGCATGCAGAGACACCAGCTCAGGAAGTTCCCAAACTGGTTGAAGAGAAGTGGGGTGACTGAGGGTATGGCAGGGGGTTCATCCCTCCATGACGGAGCTGTCAGTCTGCGCCAGAATGCTAGGTAGCAGATACAGCAGAGAACCGCGGGACACACTGAGGGATTACACCTAGAGATGTTAAGGACGGTTTTGCGGAAGAGGCCCTGTTAGAACAAAGTCCTAATGACGAAGGCTATAGCTGTGAAGGAGCAGAGCTGGGTACTCCAGACAGAAGGCACAGTGTGGGGATGTGAGGAGGCCGCTCAGGGAACCACAGACAAGTGGTGGGAAAGGGGTTCACCCTGCAGGCAGAGGTGACGTGACACAGGACCCCAGGATCATGAGGATTCTGAGAGACCGCATAAAGCAAATGGGTAAACGGAGAGGGAAGGGGCCTCTGTTGGCAGGTTGCCACCGTACTGCAGGCAGGAGTTGATGCCCACTGGGAGAAAACACATCTCAGTGCCTGTGGCGTGTCTGTGCTGCTGAGTGAGGGGGATGCATGCTGCTCAGGGGACCCACTCAGAGGAGGACCAGTACCGAGGAACAGCACAGGCAGGGGCAGACAAAGGGCACGGAGCAGGCTGTCTCGTGGGAAGAGGGCCGAGGAGAGGCTAATCCCGGGCGCATCCACAGTGAGCCTGGCCTTCAAGAACTACGTCACTTCACACTCAGTCCTGGGCCGTGAGCTGACACTAGTCCACAGATAGAGATACAGACCACGGTGTGTATGAAATCCAAGCAAGTATTCACATCTGTGCTGACTACAAGGCTTTACATGTTTTAAATGAATCTTTTGTTTCTTCTCTAGTTACATCAGGGATGCACAGGACATTTTCCCAGCAGTGAAGGGAGGGCGGGCGAGAGCGAACGCCGGAAGCCCCCTCAGCCTCTCACCGGCTGCCTCCTCTCCCCAACAAGGGAAGATTATTGTCCTAAAGGGACACAAGCAGGCAAAATGGAAGAGAAAAGAAGTAATAATAATGCGAATTTACTTCATACAGATGTCTCTCCTAAGCACTCTCTCTCCTAGAGCAAAACAACTGAACTAAGAATACAAACGCCATAGAGATCACAAATTGAGACTGAAATGTTTTGACCTATTCTCTAGAGATATTCAGCCACCTCCGGTGCCAGTACTTTCCTGGTAGTCACACACACACACACACATGCCCAGGCACACATACACATGCACACATGCACATAGGAATACACACACATGCACACACATGCCTGTGCACATAAACGCACTTGCATGTGCACACACTCCCAAGCACACATACGGATGCACACACGCGCACACACACATATGCAGATGTGCACAATGCTCTTTTGTACTGCAGAGCCTTGGCTGAGGGCCCAGCATCACTCCCCAGACACGTGTCCCGTGCTCATTTAACTCGGCAAATTCCCACTCATTCTCCAAGACTGAGGTCTAATCTTCCTCTAGGATCTATTCCCAGGGCCAGACTTCTAAGACTGCCTCCAGCACAACAAAGATTATTTTGTTTGAAATTGTCTGTTTGCCAATTTATCTCCTTGGGTAGGTGGAAAGCTTTGAGGGGCCACACTCTTGTGTTACTCTCTGCTATATCCGGGAGTTCACACAAAGCTGGGCAGTGAGAGGATGCCTGATGAGTGGCTTGGAGCTGGGCACCGTGGGCTGCAAAGCGGACATGCTGACAGCAGGGGCAGCGATGTCACAGCTCCCAGGAGCAGGACCCCTAGGGGCAGGGTTGGGTGTGCTCATTTAGGAAGACCTGATGAGCCATCCTTATATCCTAAGTATGGGTATTATCCACATATAATTAGCTTCCTATTATCAAAATGCCACTGAATTCAGTGTTTGCCCCTCTTTTTATTTTTTAACATTTTCACAGCTAACATTTACCTGTGAATTATTCATAATACATTTTAAATGGGTTCGCACCCTGTAATAATTAACTCTCTGATGTGCACCATTATTTAAGGTAATGACTTTTCATCAGTTTGGCAATACATTTTTGCTGAACAAGCCCATCTGATTCTCCACTGCACACCTTTGCTTTTTAAATTCCCCCCGAAATGTAATACTTGCTAGATGACTGCACATTCCCAAAGGAGCTCCGTGTATTTCCCATCACATCAGGGAGTCCTCCTCCCTTCTGAATTAACTGCATTATCATTACTTCTTCCAAAAGCCAAAACATAGAAGTCGTCCTGGAGCTGCAGACCACCCTATATGCCTCACTTCTCTGCATTCTCTTTACGTCGTCATCAAAGCTGCTGTTTTCCTGAAATCTGCCCCCTCTGTCTCCAGCTCAGGCCACATCTCTGACTCAGACCACAGACCTGGCTCCTGATAGCGCCCCCCTCAGCCTCTCCCCTCAGCTGCCCTCTGCTGAGGAATCTGAATCAGAAACCAGAGCGCGTCACATGGTTGCATCGACCATTCCAGACACCATCCCCGCCCAGTGCTCTCAGGACTCTGCTTGCTTAAAAAAATAAACCACTAGCTCCAAAAATCTCACTACCGAAAGGCTAGATCATAATTGCATTTTAGCAAAATAAAGACCAATTGGAGAATTTTCGCTTTTGTTGGCAGCCAAAAAAGAGCGTCCTTACAGAATGAGGTCCGGCGTTGAGATGCATACACAGGTCCCGGCATGAGTATCTTACAGATAGAGGCGTTTCCTCCATTACATACAAAACTAAGGTCTGCAGAGCCTGTGATCTGGGAAACCAGAGCATTTTTCATAAATACAGCAGTTTCACATATGTGGGTCCCATTAATTCAGAATTGGTGCCAGTAAAATGAGCTTGATCAATTTCCTCAATTTTTGAATAAATATTTTGATAAGTAAATATCTAAATCAGTACAAGAAAACAGGCAAAATTAACTTACTAAGGGAATATCATATTTCCTAATACTTTAATTGCATGTATGTGGCTACTAGGAACTATGCATGATTCTCTTATTCACTAAAATCAGGAATAGGTTTGCAGAAGAGAATATAAGCTCTAAAGAAAAACTGCAGGTTTTCATGACAGACTTCTTAAATTCAATCAGATCTTCCTGTCTGCCAGTTACAGGTTTCTCTGTAGTTTCATGTACAGGAAATACCATCCTTTCTGAATATAGAAATTGCTTCCTCTGATTATCAACCACGTCTCACATCAATATTCTCTAAGCACTCAAGGGAGGAACTTAAGAAAAATGTAATTCTGCTTGAAAAGGAAAGCCATGAGCCCAGGGAATATTCATTTCAGTTATTTTATAAAAGATAATATTTAAAGGGTTCTGAAGCATGTTAAACATACCTAATGAAAGGCTTCATAACTGTTTAAGAAAGTCTAGCTTTGAACACCACCCACAGACATCTTGGTAAATTGAATGACCATTAAATGATGAACTAAGTCCATGGATTGCCCCTGTGCCCAGACCAGCCAGGGTGGTCTTACCGCATGGTGCGTGGGCCTGTCACACAGCGAAGGCGGGGCCTTGTTAGTGAGCACCCCAATCTATGTACACAGTCTGAGATGCACCACTACAGAGTCTTCTGGTACCAAGGAGCCACTCCTCCCTGCTTGCCCCTCAGCCCTCCTGACCCAGCTGGCCACCTGCCGAGCCTAGAAGGAACACAGCCACGAACTCAGTTAATTTCTATCCCATCACCTCGACCTCTGGGTCACAGAAGCCAGGGACGGCATTGTCTGTCACTCACACGCACCGCCTCCAAAGCTTCTGAGCTGTACTGCCCAGTACAGCCGTTGCATGTAGGTACTTATACTTGAATTTAAATTAGTTGAAAATTCAATTCTTCATGCACAATTTCTACAGTTCAAGGGCTCTATTGTCACCTGTGGCAAGGGTCCCCCACTTTGGAGAGTAGACCTCTAGAACATTCCACCATCGCGAAGAGTTCTATTGGATCGTGCTGACTTAGAGAATGTATTTAGAATCTTAAATAACTCAATAGAGAATGAAAAAGAACTCAGTAAGTATCGAATTATTTATCATAACTTATGGTGCCTGTGATTCTTACCTGTGTATACAAATGATCCGAGCTTCAGAGCTCAGCTATATCGCTTATTCATTCTGCCCCTCAGATTGCGTGTCTCTAAAGAAATATTTCAGTATTTCTCACAGTTCTGTGGGTTGCCTAGGTCTCAGCTGGACGATTGTTTTCCTTGCTCCCTGGGAGTTTCTCTGTCTGTGATGAGACGGCAGCTGGAGGTGGAATGTCCAGGGTGATATCACCCCTGTGACTGAAGTGTGGGAAGAGGCGGCTGGCTTTGCCCTGGGACTGTCATCCTGGCATTTGGGGAAGGCTAAGCTTGTCTGGAGTGCCAGGAAAGCTGGGTATTCTCTCTCTCTCTGTCATTCATTTTCTCTCTGTCTCTGTGTCTTTCCCCCCATTAGTCCCAAGTCCTCTCCCTCTGCAGGTTGGCCCTCTTTGGAGAACACTCAGTATGTCCACTAATTTACAGTCATCTGCAAGGTGTCCTGCCCTTTCAGTGCATAGTTCCTTAAATTTCCACAGTCCTACTTTGCTCCAGCCTTCTGCTATTCCCACAAGTGTCACATTATCCTTCAAATTGTTCCCGGGTTCATGCTTTCTTCTTCACCCCATTCCACCAGAATATATGTTAGTCTTTTTAAGCAAAGGAATTGGGTCCTAAATAACTAGTATCTGTGTACCTCTCCCAGACTTCCAGCACTGAGCTAAATGTCTAGACACATTAAGCCTTTAATAAATTAACAGAATGCATTGAATCCACCCACCCTCCATAGCCACCCGTCCCAGACACCACTGTCTGTTCCATAGCAGGAGAACGTGAGCCCATTTCTCTGCAGGGCAGTCTGACCTGGAGGGAGACAGACAAAGGTTTAAATCCCAGACCCAGTGCCCCGTTCCATCATATTGCTCCAAAAACAATCATTGAATCTTCATAATGTAATCATGGAGATGACTTAAGTCCATGAAAAGCTGATTATTGAATAAAAAGTACAAACCAGTACAAGGAAATAATAACAAACACGAGAACTTAGAGGAGACAGAAATGAGACTTCTGGACCATATATTACTTAGCAGTTCAGTATTTTATGCAATTCTCCTTCTCACAAGCACACTCAGTCCACACACACACACACAAGCGCGCGCAACATTTATTCTAGGTGAAGAGAGCCACTGGGCTCTTTAAAGGCACTGACCAGATGGACAAACTCGCCGATGGAGACCGCCTAGATAATAAATAGCACTTCTTTGAAAAAACTTCAGTTGTAAGCAGAGAAATTTGCTCTACTGAAAATCCAGATTTCAGTGACTCAGGATTGAGCACTACAAAACTGCTTTTGCCGGCAGTAAAAATATTTTCACTACCTCAAATCATCAAAAACACCAAATGTAAGTATTTTTCTTTCAACGCTGAGATGCTGGGCTACTCAGACTCATAACCTACAAGGAGAAAATTTTTATCAGCTGCCTTAGCCTTTGACACAAATATTTCTATAGGTGATTGAAATGATCTATGGGTGTATTAAGAAATAAAGTGTAAGCAGAAATGAGGCATTTTACAGTATTTATTCTACACAGCCTCTAAAATAGTGAAGCAGATGAGAATGGAGACAGGAAAACAGAAATAATGTGTCTTCTTTAATTTATAGGAGAGGCAAAAGGAAAATGAACCTCTTACACTTTGGCAGTTGGAATTAAAAGAAGCATCCGAGGGGATTTTCATCCAGGTGCACCTCGGCGCTTGAGTATTTACATTTTGAAGATCAAAAGGCTTTATTAACCAATTTGAAGATTGTGTACCTCAGAGGTTAGCTAGAAAGATATGCAAATAGAGTTTTAATCCCAGTGGCAGATAGGAGAGGTGGAAGTGATAATAGGAACATAGGACGGAACCTACCACGAACAAATGCAGAATGCCTGGTGAGACCTTGTCAATGTGATCCTGGCCCTGGGGCAGATAGCGTAGACCGGAGGCCCGTCTTCACCTCTCACCTGCCTAGTGACCTTGGGCAAGCTGTTTGACCTCACAGACCTCAGTTTCCCCAAATGGAAGATGTACATGATAACAGTTCCCACCTTACAGGCTTGTTGTGAGAATTAAACGTCGTAATACATGCAAATGTCTTAGCACACTGCCGCACATATACTCAGGGTTCAAGAAGAGCTGTCTGCGATTATAATTGGTGCAGATTCACTTAATCACTATAACTAAAACTAAGTCCACAAGGTGATATTATCCTCTCTTTACCCATGATGAAGGCATAAAAAAGAGAAAGAAAACCTCTTGAGGTTGAACAGCAGCCAGTCTATGTGGCTGCCAGGTCCAAGCTTCCAGCCAGGGTGGCCGACAAGTCCTTCTGGTAGGAAGGCTGGCATTTTCAGACTATACATAAGGAAGTTAGTTCTCCACGTGGACAAAGTGACCATGCCCAGGCCTTGGTATATAGAAAAAGGGGTATAAAATTTCAGCCCCACATGTATTCAATAGCTACTCTGCATAAATGGAGAATGGCTGGTGGAAACAGGCTCTGTTCTCTGGGCAGTGTCGCCTATAGCACAGATCAGGAGCTTCAGTCTGCAGCCAGGTGTGTGTCCTGCTGGGTGGGTGTGAAGTGCTGAGGTGGCCACGTGTTAACAACAGCTTGGAGGCTGCATCTGAGTTGAGTGGCCACAACTCTCACCATGCACAGGCAGTTCCTGCCATCTCACAGAGCTTGTGTTGACACACTTAGCTTTTGCTTCCTTTCCCAGCCAAGATTCTAAACTCTTACAGAGGGTCTAATGGGCTGTTACACTTTGCTAATTTACCTATTAATTTTGCAAATGGTCTGTTTCACGGAAGATAAACCTTATCCTTTGGAAACATGACATTCTTCAGTACAATCTGGCTGGAAAGAGCCTTGGGCTTTGTGCAGAGAGAGAAGATGAATTGCCCAAGGTGGCATTTCACAACCCGTTCCCTCCCCAGTGGCATCACATACATAAAAGGATGACTCCCTCCGCAGAGTAAGGTGATCTGTCATTCAGTACATGTTAACTGACTAATATTTTGGAGGACTGACTACAGGACCATTTTGTTTTTCTTTTTCTATCACAAAAATGGTAGGGAAAAAGAGCAATACACATATAGCCTAGTATGCCCAGAATTCAGTGGGAAGCAGAGCTTAAGATGAGCAGCCCCACAAATGCTCCTTCCTTCTGGTGATTAATGGAACAGGAAAACATAAGTGAAATGGTTGGAAGATGCTCCACAGACTTCGTTGTTTTAACGACCTGCAGTGGGCTAACTGAGCGGTCTGAAGTGCCCACCTACACAGTGCTTGGGGAAGAGTGGGACACACCAGTCCCCAATAGCTGATATTCATACCTCAGCCACCCTGTGTTTACAGAGACTCTGTACAAATCCAGACTAACTGGAAGAAACACCCAGATCATTGCTTTCAGTTCCTTAAAATACTTGACTTCAGCCAGTACAGTGTTGTCAAGCTGAAACAAATACCCCAGATATACACTCATTCACCTACCCGCTCTACCACTACCACCAACTGCCACAATAAAAGCCCGTAAAATCATTTTAAATAGATGAAGCCGTTTATGATGATCACTGTAGTTGTTTGCCTGGAGTAAACATTTATGGAGTGAGGGAGGCAGTTTGTCTCATCAAATGCCTAAATGGCTTGCACCCATTTTTACACTGCTAATTAGCCAACATCCTTTTCTGTAGCTGATAACAAGGCACAATTCATTCCAAAACCAGTCCTACCCTCTCACGAAAGTTCAAGCTTCCAAAATCAACATCTCTTCTGAAATGGCAGAGTGAGGACCTTGGCGAACTCTCTCCCTCTAGAAAAAATGCAGGCAACACTACTAAAACTGACTGTTTCGGAACTCTAGTCATTCACACAAGCCACAGAACCAACTGGAAATTATAATCCAACTGAAGCTACTGAACTTCAGGAAGACAACGGGTGGGTGATGTTCCCATTTTCTCTCCCTCCCCAGCTACTGGCTCAGCAGCCTAGACCTTGCACCATGCAGACGGTGGGGAGACTCAGGGCTCCATTAAGAGCAGCAGCATAGGGCAACAGTCAATATTTTGCCCAGATTTGCACTTCCCAGGAAATCTCTGCTTTCACAGTGAGGTGAGTACTGAGCTCTGAGCTAGATGGGTGGAGAGGCCAGGGGTCGACTCTAAGACGTCCACCAAACAACAGCAAAACGATGGCAACATCTTAGCTGCGTGATGCCATGATTTCTGTTGGGCTGAGAGCATAGTATGGAATTTAATAGGGAATCTTGGAAAACCAAACCACAGAGACTGAAAAGCTAGCACACGTCCCTTGTGAACTCAAAGGCCACTCTTGTATGCACGTCCCAGAAAAGACCTGGGGGGGAGAAGACACCGCCCACTTACCTCAGGCTGACCCTGAGACCCTGCAGGAGCAGGAAGTGAGGGCCTTGGGGGCCTTGTAACACACCTGAAGTCCACAGGTGTGCCTTTTCACACAGCTGCCCTTGGTGAACAGCAAGAGCTCTAAAGCAAGGTGTTTGAGGACATCCTCTGATGGGTCACTGACTGACTGCTGACTATCCTGACCCAGCCAGTTGCATCAGCTTTAGACCCCAGGGAACCATGTTTAAAAATACAAACAAGAACTTTAAAACAAATACACACACATCAGAGCTCAGGGGCTCACACTACAGGGAGCACACTGCATGCAGAGGTCATACAGGAAGGGCCCTGAACTTATAGAAGCAGCACCAAGACAAACAAGACAGATAACAAAAGGCTAGCACGAGTGGACCCTGGAGGGCAAGGGAATCTGCTAACGTTACGACTTATTCTCTAAAATGTCCATTCCAGGAGCCCACTGTGTCGGGCTTCCGTGAGGCTCAGGAGGACTGCTGGGAGGAGAAGGTCACCTTAGTGCTCCTGGGCTGCGACCCTTGTTGCTGACTCAGAGCAGCGAGGCGAAGGGGACAACAGTGTTAGGGAGAATGATGGCAGAGGGTGATGTCAGTGTTCCCGTAGAGAAAATTACCGATGCTGTAGAAGCTGGGGGAGAAGAACCTCACCCAGCCTAGGGAGTCCAAAACACTTCCCAGAGGACATAACATGCCAGCAGATCTTGAAGGACAAAGAGGAGCTAGGCTGACCCTCATACAAATGAGAAATTTGACAAAAATCCTGGAGGGAATCTGACTAGAAGTGAGATATATATATATATATATTTTTTTTCTGGATGCCTATCTGAGGATTGGATCAAATTTATATTCCTTCAGAATTTCAAAGTTGAAGATTATAGGAACTATTGTGTCCATGGACTAAAGAGAGGATGGAGACAGGTAGGACCAGCTGCAGATGTGGACCAATATCGAACCACTTGAGAATGTGAACAGCTATGAACTCAAAGGAATTAGCAAAATCATGAAGCGTGCTTTGAACTCAAGAGAAACAATGAAAGATTATTGTTTTGTAAACCATAAAGTGCTTTAGAATCAGAAGGAATGAGGTATAATGGTGGTAGTGATGATTTTCAATAGCCATGGGACACTGAGGTAGTGCAGCAAGTTGTTTCTGTTGAGAAAGGTAAGATTCCTGAGCTTTAGACACTGCTTTTCCCAGTGTGGACTCCACAGGTAGGGCCAGTTCTTAGCTCAGCTCAGGCCGCTGAGGAGACCTGTCTCTTACCAGGTTTGTCTTCCTGGTACCACACAGAGGTGCCTCCTAACCAGAAGGTGCTGCTTCCTGAAGGTCTGGCCAGTGCCTGCCTGTTGGGTGACTTTTGCCTCTGGTTGTCCATCCCTCTAATCAGGAGGATGTGGTATTGCAGACAATTCACCCTTCTTTGCTTTCTTGCTTGAAATGGGTTTTCAGCAGACATTTTAATATGCCCTGCCTGTCATAGGTTTGTGATTCTGAAATGAAAGGTGTATGTAGTTTACTTTATTTCATAAACATTTACTGAATGCCTACTGTATACCAAGCACTGATCTTAGCAAGGGGATGCAAAAAGACAGTCAGACATGGTCTTTATCTGTGAGGGTGCAAAGGAAGAGAAAAGCAACAGTTAAGGTACAGTTAATCAACTTAAGGGTGGTCAGAGCTGGAGTAAAGGTGAGTGCGAGCAGGGAAGGGCCAAGAGACACAGTATCAGCCCAAGTGCACTCAGATGAAGACGCCTGACAAAATCTGGCACATTCCCTTCCTAGCCTCTCCTTTGCTTAGCAGAGGGTTAGTTTTGCTGTAATGTTTACTTCCCTACCCTCACATTGGGAGTGCTTGCTGGACCATTCGGCCCCCATCACAGAGATGACAGCTCACAAGGCTGAGCATCAGATCTCCCGCTAGCACCACATGGTGGGAAACGCTTTCAGAACAGTGCAGCACGGACTTCTAAGAGCTATGAGGACATCTTCAAAAATCAACTTCCTCAAACTCTGGAAACTAACCAAAGGCTTACAATACTATGAGGAGCATTCACTTGAGAAATATAGCTGAATTATGGTAAAGAGCAAGCTTGATGGTGTTTTTAGCTTGTCCTAGTTCCATCCCCTACTCCCCAGCACTGCAGTGGCATTGAAAGCTAACAGTGTCACAACTGCAGTAACCAACAGCCATTCAAGGGGGTGGCATGACTTTGCTGATCCTCAAAAGCTCCACCCCAGAGAATGGTCACTATTTGATGTTTCTGAAAGCTTCCTGAAGTGACCCATCCTCAGGTTCTGTCTACCTACACATGACCTGACTCAGCATTCACTCTGTGTGAACCACCATGTCCCAGGGTGCTTGTTGAAAACAATCACTCACAATTGTTCACTATTACAGCTGCCAGATGCAGTGGTGATGGGTAGAACTACCAAGAGGGTGACTAAAGGTGGGTCATGGGAAAAACTGGGGAATGAGATGCTTACAGAGGGCTGAGGAAAGGGTCAACAAATTTCTGGAACTCAAGAAGGCTATGCACATGAACAGGGCTGTGCCCTGCTCAGAAACGACATAAGAAAAGACCCAAATTTCTCACATCTGGCTGACTTTAAGGATTTTCAGAAGCAGGATGTAAAGGTTAAGGAAGAGCTATAAAGTGCCTACACTGAATAATGTCCACCCCACATGCAGAGCCCCTCAGCAGAGCCTGGAAGACTCATTGGCTTGGGGGACTTACAGGAAGCTGTCATATCATTTGCTATAAACAATGCTAACTGAGCAGATATCTCATGACCACCCACCAATAGTGAAAGAAGTAGAGACTTGGCAAAATTAGTCCAGGAAATTAGTACACCTATCAGTGATAATAATAAAACAACAAAATAACAACAAAACAACCTGGAAGGGGATATCTGGATGTCAGGGTTGCTACATTAGAGTATCTAAAATACACAATTTTTAAGAAAGCACATGATATAAATAGGAAATTATGGCCTATATACTTATAAAAATTGCAGGAAATAAGGACTGTCCTTGAGGAATTCCAAATATTGGACTAATTAGACAAGGACACTAACTCAGCTTTTATAAATATGTTCAAAGAAATAAAGGAATCCACATCTAAGGAATTAAGATATCCCAATAAAGCAAATGAATGTAAAACATTAAGGATGGGTTTATAACATGTAAAGATTCCATTCGTGTTACAACAGTGTACAGGGGAGGGAAGAGGGAGTACAAGTATACTGTAGAAAAGTTTTTGTGTAATATTGAAATCAAGTTAGTATTAATCAATGTAGAGTGTTTTAAGTTAACATGAATATTGTGATTCATTGGATAACCAGTAAGAAAATGACATAAAAATACAGTAAGAGAAATAGCAAAGGAATTTTAGAAGATAAAGTAGAAAATCCCATTAAAAAAAAAGATAAGAATCAAAAATAGGGGGAGAAAAGTCATAAAATATTTAGAAAGAAATAGAAAAATGCAGATATATATCCTATCATAAGTAATCACATTATGCATAAATGGATTAAATAGGCAGAGATAAACACAAGAGTGAGAATGCACATAAAAAACATGATTTAAATAAATGCTGTCTGTAATAGTTATATGTCATATTCAGAGACACAAATATGTTGAAAACAAATGGGTGAGAAAAGATAGACCACGTAAGCATAATTAAAAGAGAAATAGCTACACTAAAATGAGAGAAAACAAATTTTAAGAATTTGATCTCTGGTAAAGAGACAAAAAAGGACATTATATAACAATAAGAGTATCAAATCATCAGAAAGACACAATCGTTATAAACCTATATACAACTAATAACAGAGTGCCAAAATCATGAACTATGCAAAAACAGAAAAAGCTGAAGAGATACACAACTTAATGATAATGGTCAGAGAATTCAATATCCCAGGGTTAATAATGGATAGAATCAGGTGGAAGATCAACAAGAAAGCAGAAATACACATCGCCAGACCTAAAAGACCCCATGTGAACACTCAACAGTCATGTCAGGGCACAAAATCTCTCAATCACAGAGGGCTAGTCCCCAGGATAGATCATATGTTAAGAAATAAACAAGACTCTGTACATCGAAAGTTAGTGGTATCATACAAAGAATGTGATCCAAAGATGTTTAATTTCAATTAAAAATGAATAATAATACTTGGGAAAGTCACAAAGAGACATTGCATGCACTCTTAAATAACCAGTAAGTCAAGAAAGAACTCACGAAGGAAATAAGAAAAACGTTAAGACAAACAAAAACAAAAGCGCAAAAAAGCAACAAAACTTACGGGAGGCAGCTGGAGCACTCAGGGGAACGTACAGCTATAAATGTCTATATTAAAAGAGACAGAGAGAGAAAGAAAAATCGCAAATGAACAATCTTATCTTCCACCTTAAGATACTAGAAAAAGAATAAACCAAACAAAAATCAAGTAGAAATAGAATGAAAACGGGACTAGAGCTAAATTTGCCAAACAGGTAACAGCAAAATGATAGAAAAAAATTCCATGAAATCAAGATATTCTTTGAAAAGATTAACAAATTTGACAAAAATTTAGCTATATTGAGCACGGAAAAAGACTAAAATGACTACAATTTGTAATGGAAGAAAATGTATCACTACTGACCTTACAGAAATATATAGATAATAATAACGGTAATAAACAATTGTAGAGAAACAGATTAGATATCCTAGATGAAATGGAAAAATCCCTAGAGATAAACAAGCTACTGAAATTGACTTGAAAAAAAAAAAGAAATTTGAGATTTGTAAATAATTGAATTACTAATCAAAAAGCAGTTCCCCTCCCCTCCCCTAACCCAGAAAAACATACATACATATATAAACTCAGGTCCAGAGGGCTCTACTGATGAATTCTACCAAATGTTTAAAGAATTAGCAATCTTTCCCAAAATTTTCCAAAAAATAGATGAAGGGGCATTTCCCAGTCTATTCCACAAGGCCAGCCTTACCCTGATGCTGACATGAAACAAAGATATCACAAGAAAATAAACTGAAGAAAGAAAAGATGATTGGCTTCCTTAGGACTTGCTAAATTCAATATCACGCTGTCTGAAAATAGTGGGAGTTCTTATTTTTCTTTTTTAATTGGAAAATCTAATTACTCTGTAGGTCAATATGCTGATAAATATTGATGCAAAAATATTCAACAAAGGATTAGGAAACCAAATTCAACAACATATAAAAAGGATTATATATGGCAAATAGGTTGGTGCAATATATGAAAATCAATAAATGTAATAATACATGGTATTAGTAAAATATAGCATAAAATGATCATTTCAAAAAGGATCTCAATAAACTCATATAAAGTAGATTGTAAAACCCAACACCTTTCAATGATTAAAAACAAACAAAACACTAGGACTAGAAGGATACTTTCAGAATTTAATAAAGAATACCTATAAAACACCTTCAGCTACCATTATATCCAATGCCGAAAGACTGAATACTTTCCTCCTAAGATCAGAAACAAGTGAAGGATGCCCACTTATTCTCCTTCTTGTCAATATCACACTGGAGGTTCCAGCCAGGGAAATAGGCAGGGAGAAGAAATGAAGTCACCCATATTAGACAGGAAAAATAAAAACTCTGCCAGCAGATGGCATAATCACAAGTATAGAAAATCCTAAGGAACCCAATAAAATGTTATAGAATTGGTTAACAAGGTCAGGAATGTGGCAGGATACAAAATCAATATACAAAATAATTGTCATTAAAAAAAATAACAGCCTCAAAGGACACAGTCAAGATGTGAAAAGACAACCCACAGAATGGGAGAGAATACTTTCAAGTATATATCTGATAAGACGTTATTATCCAAAATATATAAAAATCTCTTAAAGTCGACACATAGACAAAGAATCTAACTTAAAAATGGATAAATGATTTAAAGAGATATTTCTCTGAAAAAGACAGATGTTCCCAGTAAGCACATGAAAAGGTGGCCAAGAATATTAGTGCTTCTTAGGAAAACGACAGTCAGAGGTGCCATGAAACACCACTTCACACCCACTCATCAGCTAATCTGAGTAGGACAGTAATAAAAGGTGACAAGGATGGGTTGAAATCAGAACCCTCACACATGGCTGATGGGAATGGAAAATGGAGAACTTGGGAAATAGTTTGGTAGTCCCACAGAGTTCTAAGCACAGAGCTTCCATATGACACATTTTTTCCATTCCAGGTATATATTGAAGAGAAAGGAAAACGATCCCCTGAAAAAAATGGACACTAATGTTTATAAAAGCATTATTCAAAATAACCAAAAATGTGGGAAAAACTTTAAATGTTCATGAACTGATGAATGGATAAACAATGTGGTATATGCATATATTAATTAACAATTAATATAAATTGGCAATAGAAAAGGATGAACTTTAAAACATTATGCTAAGCAAAAAATGTCCAGTTACTAAAAACTACATATTATATGATTACATTTATGTGGAGTGTCTAGAATCAGAAAACATATGTACAGGAAGTACACATATTTGCCTGGAGGTGGGGTGTTGTGGCAGACCAGGCAGGTGGGGAGCAGGGATAACTGTAAATATGTAGGGGGTATTATTGTGGACATGGTAAAAGTGTTCTAAAATTAGACTGTGGTGATATGCGTAACTCTGTGGATACCTAACACCACAAAATATAGACTTTGGGCAAATTTTATGGCATGTTAAATGTATTTTAATAAAGTGGTAAAAAAAAAGTCAGCACCTCTCCAATGTGAACATATTTTAGGGCTTTAAAATATTGAAAAACAAATCTGAATTGAAATCTCCACATTTCCTGTTGTAGCTGTGTGACTGTAGCAATTCCCTGTTCTCTTGAGACCTCAGGCTCCTCCCTCCAAAATCGGAGAAATGGTCCGTTGGATGATTAAACCATCTAATACTCAAGGAAATTAGCCTGGTGTCCCAGCACAGACTAGTATTCAACAGACGGATGCTGTTTTTATTATCCTGGTAGATACTTTATTTTGCATACAAGCAGGTCCCAGCAAACAGCCTCCTGGGGATGTAAACATGCACCCTATACTTGAGGATGCAAGGAAACAAAAGTTAGCTAAAATATTTAGAAAATCAGGCTGAGAGGCAAAAAGAAAAAGTAGCTCACACATACCTTGACATTATTTATGACATTGTGTTACTGCTACCCTTTCAGGAATTGTGGATTCTTAATTCACTAACTCTCATTTTAATCATCGTTGGGATCATCGGCACTGCTGCAGTCACTGAATTAAATCCACTAAAAAGTCTGAGCACATGCTGAACTCTTTAAAGATGATGGAGGGTTTTAGGGCTGAGCACTCCAGTTCTTCAGCTAAGACAGTGCAGCGATTATTCCTAAAAAGCTCATTACCCCTTACAATAGCTACTAAAACATCCTCTGCCCAGCTTGCCGGCACACGCTTCGCAGGGTGAGTGGCCTCTCAGGAATGATTCTCGTTAATCCTCACAATCCTTTCCTCTTCCTTATAGATGAGGAGACTGTGGTCCCAACGCAAGGTCGCAAGCTCAGCTCATCAGCAGGGATGCAGAATTGCTATCTCTGATGCCCATGATTATTGGGGCAAATATTGGGTTATGTTGTCTAATAAACTTATTTTTAAATCAAGATTGCCCTGGAAAATCCTAGTTGTATGCTTCTGTAGCTAGACTTAGCTTGGCACCATGAGGAGGTGGAGCCTTTCTAAATATTGCTTGATCCTGACAATTATGCGGATAATTACATGAACAAGGAAGTAGCCCTTGCAGGCAAGGATGGGTATGGGAGGGGACATGGAATGGCTCGCACACAGGCTCCCGGTGACAGGTGATCTCCCTGCCAGGCAGGTGTACTGCCCCTAACTTGGGGAACGTGATGAGCGCTGTAGCTCAACCAGCCCCTGCTGACTCTAGCTGAAGTCTGGAAACATGCACATGGAAGTAAGTTGTATCACATGAAAATAACTGATGAAGGAAACCCAAACAGGAGAGAGGGGCAGGGAGTGCTCGGGCCAGGAAGGGTTGCAATTTTAAACAGGGTGAATGGCTAAGGCCATGATAAGGTTAAATTTATGTGAAGTTCTTAAAGAGGTAAGGGGAAAAGGCACGTGGCAAATTGGAAAAGAGCTTTGAAAGTGGCAAATAAACAAGTACAAATGCTCTAAGGTGGCTTTTAGACTTGATACCAAAAGCAAACAGGTCACCTGAACTTCATTAAAAACTTACATTGAAGGGCACTATCGATACTGAAAATACAACCTAGAAAATGGGTGAAAATACTGGCAATCATATGTCTGACAGGAGTCTAGGACCCAGGGTATGTAAGGAACACTATATAAACAACAAAAAGACAAACAAGCCAATTAAAGAATGGGCAGAGGATCCCGTACATTTCTCCAGAGAAGATATACAAATGATCAGCGGGCACGTGAGAAGACAGTGGGCATCATTCATTATTAAAGAACTCAAATCAAAACCATTATGAACTATCACCTCACACCTGCTAGGATGGCCATACTCAAAGAGAAGACAGCAAGCATGGGTGAGATGCGGAGAGACGAGGTGGTCCAGAGGATCTGGAGCTGAGAAGCCCTAGTCTCTCTGGTTTTGGGGAGGAGACGCTAGATGCCTGTGGTCAGGAAGGAAGGAACCAGGCTCCTATGCTGGCAACAAACTGAAGGGTGTGATGGAAAGAAGAAAGAAAGCCCCTTCAAAAGGCAATCATGGTAACCCGAACGAGAGATGGTGCGCCTGCGGGTTACATTCTGGATAGATTTGATCTTAACCAGCATGAGTAAGAGCATAATGAGAAGGCACTGGAAAAAGAATAATTGAGGGTAACTTCAAGGGACCTTGGGCCGAGCATCTGATGGGGTGAGTCTCCATTTACAAAGCTGAGAGAGAATGCTGGAGGAGCAAGGCTGGAGGAAGGTAGGTTAGGAATTTGTTTTTGGCCATCGAAAGGTCAGTAGGCAGGTGGACATGTAAATCGTTTGTTCAGAAAAGAAATCCTGGCTGAAGATCTAAATTGGAGAACCCCAGCATGTGACTGAATTGCAGAGGTAGGTGCATAGACGAACAAGGGCCAGGGACGGAGCCCCAGGATGACACGCCATTTTCGGGGTAAGGTGGGAAGGAGGACCCAGCAAAGAAGACAGTGGAAGTACTGTGGGCAGGAGGTGCCCCCTGGAGAGAGGAGGGTCCTCATGCCAGGCAAAGAGGAAGCACCCCTGCGCAACCCTGCTTCATCCAGAGATGGTCTCCTGGTATCACCACGGGGTTTGCCAGTGGTTGGGCTTGTTGGTGGCTTTCCTAAGAGAAATGCTGGAGAAATGGCGTGTGCAGCACTGATGACTTTGCTACCAAACATGGTCCAGGTGCTGAGCATGTAAGAACGACACCCTTGCCTACCACCTCTAGGTGTGCAACCGGTCACAATGAAAGCGGATGTTCAACAGAGTGGAAGCAGGAGCCAGGAGAAAGGCTACCGAGTGGGCACTCACTCTGCCTGCCTGAGTCAGGGCGGGCTTCCCAGGGGAGGTGACCTGGGAGGGAAAGATGGAAAAGCTTACCAGTGGCGCTGCCCAAGGGAGGCCCTGGGAGGTTGGGCGGGCAAGCCGGTGCCAAGGCCTGAGGCCCACAGAGCTGGGCAGGCTGGGCGCCTGGCCCCCCCACCTTCCAGCACCGCACGACCAGCTCTGAGTTTCTCACCATGCTTGCTGTACTGCTATGTCACATCTTTTTAAAACAAATTTAACTGACCTCAAATTTACCAATATCTTTTTTCAACAATTCTTAGTAACAAGAGATTTGGAATCATGTGTTTGAAGCATGATTGTATTTTTTCCAACATATATTAAAATATGAAAACAAATTAATTTAATTATTACCTTTTCATTAACAATTAATTTAAATTTAAATACTAAAATAAAAATATGCCTTCTATTTTTTGTAAGTCCACCTATATGCCACCTAAAAACTTTTTGAGTCCCATGCCTTGGGAATCCCTGAGTCCCAGCATACAGTATCCGATGGGCCTACAGGGGGTGGGGGGGAAATATAATACAGGATGTTAAAATAATGATTAATTATTTAATAAATAATCTACAGGGACAACAAATAAGGAGAAATAAAGAAAGAAATAAAGAAATAAAGGACCCACGGAGGGACTATAACATGGAACTTGCTAAGGCTTGGTAAAAAAGTATTTCTGAAGGCCTCATTCTACATGCTCCCATTTGCCGGGCAATTTCTTTCTGCCTAGTAATGATTCAACATATGCTCACATTGCTCTTTCCTCTTGATGCCTTTGGAACACATGTCATGCTGAATACGTGCCTCTGGGCCTTCCGTTGGCTGCTAAAGCTTCCTCAGACCCTGGGCCTCCTTCAGGGGCATCCCCCGCAGCCCACAGGGAGGCTCCGGCACAGTGGAGGCCGGCTCGCTGTGGGGGCTCCCGGGAAAGGGCATTTTCTGGGTGAACACGACCTATGCATGCCTTCTCCTTTGGCTTGGAGGTCCTGATGTTGGGTACCAGCTGAAGCAGGGACAGTGGGCCTGATGTGGGCAGTGTCACAGGGCCAGGGAACTCCGGCACCCTCCCCATCAGTCACTTACTTCTAACCTTTATAAATCCACTGTCTACCAAAATGACCTTTCAATTCCAGGATGAAAGAAGAGATCACATCTTATGGTTTGATGAACAAGTCCTGTCATGTGCAACTGCAGCAGAGCCTCCTTGACAGCTCAGGTCCTTGGCCTCCTCTCCAAGGATGGCCTTCAATCCTGCCTAAGGGACATTGCCCTCAGCAGTGGGAAATGAGAGAGACAAGCTGGAACAATTACACCTTTTCTCTTTCATCCACGTAGGTGCCATTGCTTCCATTAGCTTTTCATTAAGAGGTCCAGGAAGAAAAAATAGGGGAGAAAGAATAGACTTGGAAACAGCTGCTGCTTAAAAAATGAAGCCATGGGGAGTACTTTCCGAACACTGTTAATGTTAATGGAGTGGAATAGCTCTGTCCTCTTAATTAGAGTCATAATTTTTGACCTTTAGGTAAACTGTGTATTCAGGCATGATGGAGGATGAGAAATGATACTGTGGCTCTGAGGCAGGGAAGAACCCATCCACGGAAGACCCATGGGCATGGGTGAGTGACTGGAGGAGGCATCATACTGTCTCGACCAAAAGAACACCATGGAGGAGGCGGAGCCAACATGGCGGCGTGAGTAGGACAGTGGGAATCTCCTCCCAAAAACATATCTTTTTTGAAAATACAACAAATACAACTAATTCTAAAAGAGAGATCAGAAGACACAGGACAATAGCCAGACTACATCCACACGTGCGAGACCCAGCGCCTGGTGAAAGGGGTAAGATGCAACCCCCGGCCCGGAGGGACCAGAGCACACCTCCCCCCAGCTCCTGGCAGGAGGGAGAGGGAGCCCAAGACTGCTAAACACCCATCCGCAGCCACCCGCACCAGAGCGCAGACACAGTGCATGCGTGAAGGACTGGAAACTAGGGAAACAGGACAGCAAGACCTCTGAGCAGGTTCTGAAGCTTATGCCCCTGTGACAAAGAAAAGCAAGTGCTTTTTGAAAGTCTTAAAGGGACAGGGACGTAACAGCAGGACGGAAACAACACAGGTCACAGCCCAGTGGCTGGAAATTACAGAGAAAACCGGGCACACTAATCCCCTGGGCAACAGCTCTAAGACCCCCACACAGAGGAAAACAGCCAAACAGCCCGCCCCCGTCCATTACCCTTAAGGGCGATGCGAAAGCACAGAAGCAGCCTAAGGCAGACCACGCCCACAGAAAGGGAGCTTCCTCCATATCGGCCGGGCAAGACACAAAGACCCAGTCTACATGCAATTATCCAACACAAGCCACTAGGGGGCGTAGTTGTCCCAGTAAAGAAAGGCCAGTAGCAAGTGAAAAGTTTGGCCTTCCAGCTGACAGTCAATAGCAACTGTTAACATGAAAAGGCAAAAAAATATGATCCAGACAAGACTAACCCAGACAGCTTTGGCATCTGCTACATCTTTCCCTGAGAAGAATCCTGGGGAGATAGACTTAACCAGTCTTCCTGAAAAAGAATTCAAAACAAAAGTCATAACCATGCTGATGGACTTGCAGAGAAATATGCAAGAACTAAGGAAGGAGAATACAGAAATAAAACAAACTCTGGAAGGACTTCAAAACAGAATGGACGAGATGCCAAGAGACCATTAATGGACTAGAAAACAGAGAACAGGAACGCAGAGAAGCTGATGCAGAGAGAGATAAAAGGATCTCCAGGAATGAAAGAATTCTAAGAGAGCTGAGTGATCAATCGAAAAGGAACAATATCCGCATTATACGGGTACCAGAACAAGAAGAGAGAGAAAAAGGGATAGAAATTCTCTTTGAAGAAATAATTGCTGAAAACTTCCCCAAACTAGGGGAAGAAATGGCCTCTCAGACCACAGAGGTACATAGAACTCCCATGACAAGGGATCCAAGGAGGGCAACACCAAGACACATAATAATTAAAATGGCAAAGATCAAAGACAAGGACAAAGTATTAAAGGCAGCCAGAGAGAAAAAAAAGGTTACCTACAAAGGAAAACCCATCAGGCTATCATCAGACTTCTCAACAGAAACCCTACAGGCCAGAATAGAATGGCATGATATACTTAATGCAATGAAACAGAAGGGCCTCGAAACAAATACTACTGTATCCAGCAGGAATATCATTTAAATACGAAGGAGGGATTAAACAATTCCCAGAAAAGCAAAAGTTGAGGGAATTTGCCTCCCACAAACCACCTCTACAGGGCATCCTACAGGGACTGCTCTAGATGGGAGCACTCCTAAAAAGAGCACAGAACAAAACACCCAACATATGAAGAAGTGAGGAGGAGGAATAAGAAGGGAGAGAAATAAAGAATCATCAGACGGCGTTTATAATAGCTCAACAAGTGAGTTAAGTTAGACAGTAAGATAGTAAAGAAGCTAACCCTGAACCTTTGGTAACCACAAACTTAAAGCCAGCAATGGCAATAAGTACATACCTTTCAATAATCAACCTAAATGTAAATGAACTGAATGCACCAATCAAAAGACACAGAATAATGGAATGGATAAAAAAGCAAGATCCATCCATATGCTGCTTACAAGAGACTCACCACAAACACAAAGACATGCACAGACTAAAAGTCAAGGGATGGAAAAAGATATTTCATGCAAACAACAGAGAGAAGAAAGCAGGTGTTGCAATTCTGGTATCAGACAAAACAGACTTCAAAATAAAGAAAGTAACAAAAGACAAAGAAGGACATTACATAATGATAAAGGGCTCAGTTCAACAAGAGGATATAATCATTCTAAATATATATGCACCCAATACAGGAGCACCAACATACCTGAAACAAATACTAACAGAATTAAAGGAGGAAATAGAATGCAATGCATTCATTCTAGGAGACTTCAACACACCACTCACTCCAAAGGACAGATCCACCAGACAGAAAATAAGTAAGGACACAGAGGCCCTGAACAACACACTAGAACAGATGGACCTAATAGACATCTACAGAACTCTACATCCAAAAGGAAAAGGATACACATTCTTCTCAAGTGAACATGGAACATTCTCCAGAATAGACCACATACTAGGACACAAAAAGAGCCTCAGTAAATTCCAAAAGATTGAAATCCTACCAACCAACTTTTCAGACCACAAAGGCATAAAACTAGAAATAAACTGTACAAAGAAAGCAAAAAGGCTCACAAACACATGGAGGCTTAACAACACACTCCTAAATAATCAATGGATCAATGACGAAATCAAAATGGGGATCCAGCAATATATGGAAACAAATGACAACAACAACACTAAGCCCCAACTACTGTGGGACACAGGAAAAGCAGTCTTAAGAGGAAAGTATATAGCAATCCAGGCATATTTAAAAAAGGAAGAACAATCCCAAATGAATGGTCTAATGTCACAATTATCAAAATTGGAAAAAGAAGAACAAATGAGGCCTAAGGTCAGCAGAAGGAGGGACATAATAAAGATCAGAGAAGAAATAAATAAAATTGAGAAGAATAAAACAATAGCAAAAATCAATGAAACCAAGAGCTGGTTCTTTGAGAAAATAAACAAAATAGATAAGCCTCTAGCCAGACTTATTAAGAGGAAAAGAGAGTCGACACAAATCAACAGTATCAGAAACGAGAAAGGAAAAATCACGACAGACACCACAGAAATACAAAGAATTATTAGTGAGTACTATGAAAACCTATATGCTAACAAGCTGGGAAACCTAGGAGAAATGGGCAACTTCCTAGAAAAATACAACCTTCCAAGACTGACCCAGAAAGAAACAGAAAATCTAAACAGACCAATTACCAGCAACGAAATTGAAGCGGTAATCAAAAAACTACCAAAGAACAAAACCCCCAGGTCAGATGGATTTACCTCGGAATTTTATCAGACATACAGGGAAGACGTAATACCCATTCTCCTTAAAGTTTTATAAAAAATAGAAGAGGAAGGGATACTCCCAACCTCATTCTATGAAGCTAACATCACCCTACTACCAAAACCAGGCAAAGACCCCACCAAAAAAGAAAACTACAGACCAATATCCCTGATGAACGTAGATGCAAAAATACTCAACAAAATATTAGCAAACTGAATTCAAAAATACATCAAAAGGATCATACACCATGACCAAGTGGGATTCATCCCAGGGATGCAAGGATGGTACAACATTCGAAAGTCCATCAACATCATCCACCACATCAACAAAAAGAAAGACAAAAACCACATGATCATCTCCATAGATGCTGAAAAAGCATTTGACAAAGTTCAACATCCATTCATGATAAAAACTCTCAGCAAAAAGGGAATACAGGGCAAGTACCTCAACATAATAAAGGCCATATATGATAAACCCACAGCCAACATTATATTGAACAGCAAGAAGCTGAAAGCATTTCCTCTGAGATCGGGAACTAGACAGGGATGCCCACTCTCCCCACTGTTATTTAACATAGTACTGGAGGTCCTAGCCACGGCAATCAGACAAAACAAAAACATACAAGGATCCAGACTGGTAAAGAAGAAGTTAAACTGTCACTATTTGCAGATGACATGATACTGTACATAAAAAACCCTGAAGACTCCACCCCAAAACTACTAGAACTGATATCGGAATACAGCAAAGTTGCAGGATACAAAATCAACAAACAGAAATCTGTAGCTTTCCCATACACTAACAATGAACCAACAGAAAGAGAAATCAGGAAAACAACTCCATTCACAATTGCATCAAAAAAAATAAAATACCTAGGAATAAACCTAACCAAAGAAGTGAAAGACTTATACTCTGAAAACTACAAGTCACTCTTAAGAGAAATTAAAGGGGACGCTAACAGATGGAAACTCATCCCATGCTCGTGGCTAGGAAGAATTAATATCGTCAAATGGCCATCCTTCCCAAAGCAATATACAGATTTGATGCAATCCCTATGAAACTACCAGCAACATTCTTCAATGAACTGGAACAAATAATTCAAAAATTCATATGGAAACACCAAAGACCCCGAATAGCCAAAGCAATCCTGAGAAAGAAGAATAAAGTAGGGGGGATCTCACTCCCCAACTTCAAGCTCTACTATAAAGCCATAGTAATCAAGACAATTTGGTACTGGCACAAGAGCAGAGCCACAGACAAATGGAACAGACTAGAGAATCCAGACATTATCCCAGACATATACGGTCAATTAATATTTGATAAAGGAGCCATGGACATACAATGGCGAAATGACAGTCTCTTCAACAGATGCTGCTGGCAAAACTGGACAGCTACACGTAGGAGAATGAAACTGGACCATTGTCTAACCCCATATACAAAAGTAAACTCAAAATGGATGAAAGACCTGAATGTAAGTCATGAAACCATTAAACTCTTGGAAAAATACATAGGCAAAAACCTCTTAGACATAAACACGAGTGACCTCTTCTTGAACATATCTCCCTGGGCAAGGAAAACAACAGCAAAAATGAACAAGTGGGACTATATTAAGCTGAAAAGCTTCTGTGCAGCAAAAGACACCATCAGTAGAACAAAAAGGAACCCTACAGTATGGGAGAATATATTTGAAAATGACAGATCCGATAAAGGCTTGACATCCAGGATATATAAAGAGCTCACATGCCTCAACAAACAAAAAACAAATAACCCAATTAAAAAATGGGCAGAGGAACTGAACAGACAGTTCTCCAAAAAAGAAATACAGATGGCCTACAGACACATGAAAAGATGCTCCACATCGCTAATTTATCAGAGAAATGCAAATTAAAACTACAATGAGGTATCACCTCACACCAGTAAGGATGGCTGCCATCCCAAAGACAAACAACAACAAATGTTGGCGAGTCTGTGGAGAAAGGGGAACCCTCCTACACTGCTGGTGGGAATGTAAACTAGTTCAAACATTGTGGAAAGCAGTATGGAGGTACATCAAAAGGCTCAAAACAGACTTACCATTTGACCCAGGAATTCTACTCCTAGGAATTTACCCTAAGAACGCACCAATCAACTTTGAGAAATACAGATGCACCCCTATGTTTATCGCAGCACGATTTACAATAGCCAAGTATTGGAAGCAACCTAAATGTCCATCAATAGATGAATAGATAAAGAAGGTGTGGTACATATACACGATGGAATACTACTCAGCCATAAGAAAAGGGCAAATCCTACCATTTGCAGCAACATGGATGGAGCTGGAGAGTCTTATGCTCAGTGAAACAAGCCAAGCGGAGAAAGAGAAATACCAAATAATTTCACTCATCTGTGGAGTATAAGAACAAAGGAAAAACTGAAGGAACAAAACAGCAGCAGAATCACAGAACTCAAGAATGGACTAACAGGTACCAAAGGGAAAGGGACTGGGGAGGATGGGTGGGTAGGGAGGGATAAGGTGGGGAAGAAGAAGGGGGGTATTAAGATTAGCATGCATGGGGGGGTGGGAGAAAGTGGAGGGCTGTATAACACAGAGAAGTAGTGATTCTACAACATTTTGCTATGCTGATGGACAGTGACTGTAAAGGGGTTTATAGGGGGGACCTGGTATAGGGGAGAGCCTAGTAAGCATAATATTTGTCATGTAAGTGTAGATTAATGATAACAAAAAAAGAAAAAAAAAAGCAGTTCCTGTGTGGTGACCTCCAATGAGTTCTACACAATGGTATAAAGGGCATATAAAAGTGTAGGCAAAGGGTCTGTTTGTGTTTATACAGAGGATCAAAGCCTATTTTGGCTACCCCGAAAATGAACCACCAGTTCCTGGATTTGCCATGGGAATGAAGAAGGATATATCTAAGCTGGCCTGTGCATACAGTAAAACAACAAATTTGACTGGATCTATATTGTTGGAACTCAACCAAGAATTAGGAGAAGTGCAAATTGTAGCGCTCCAAAATCTTACAACTACAGACTATTTACTGTTAAAAGAACATATGGGATGTGAACAGTCCCCAGGAATGGGTTGACTGGAGACGGCTGCTATCTATAAGTCTGCTTTGGTGATGTAACTGTACTCCTATTATCTCAATGTGTGTGCGCAATTTAATTAGTTTAAAACCTATACATGCTGAAGTTACTCTACGAGAAGATATGTCAAAGAAATAATCAATCTTCCCATGTTTTCTTCCACCTGCTACTTCTATAGCTTTTCTTCTTCCTTCCTAATTGCAACCCTTAAATAGAATTCGTGCCTCATATCGAATTTACCAAGTATCATAATTCCACCAAGTGGTAAAGATACCTCAAGACAAATGCTGGGCATAGAAGCCACAGGGCATAAATATGCAAAGAAGTAAAAAGCTAACCTTTTCAAATAAGGCTTCTCTCTCACTTACCAACTTTACATTTCCCTGTATGGCCCCAGAAAATGACTGGTTAGCCAGAGACGGGTAAGATTCCTCAAGGGAGGAACAACCTAAGACAGGCACAGTCGCAGGGGGGCCATCAGGTGAGAAATTGGGGATCAACAGAATTGAGGCTTAGAACCTCCCACCCCCCTGTTCTGAGAGAAATCTTCTGCATCCATGGATGTTTTATTGCCCTTGTCTAGCTTGGATTAACACATAGTCTACAGGCACACACCTTATCATCTACATTTGCTCTCTTAAAACACTAAACTATGTTTTCTACCTTTATCTTGCATCTACCTACCACTTCAGCATTTTATTAAAAATAATAATAGAGAAATGTGGTATCCACATATAAATCAAGTATAAAAATCAAACGAATATTCATATTTGAACTGATTGTTTATAGTTCATAATGCATGAGCAAAACCGAAATTTTCTGTGATGACTGCCCTTGTACTGTTCACCATGTAACTTATTCACTATGTAAGAATTTGTTCTCCATGTAAGAACTTGTTCGTTATGCTTCAGAAGATTGGAGACTGACGAAAATTAGGCTTGGGGTGGATTAATGATTGTGCATTGAGCATTGACTCCCCTATACAGAATTTTATTGTTGTTAACATCCATTTGATCAATAAATATTAGAGATGCCCTCTCAAAAAAAAAAAAAGTACACACATGCAATTGTAAAATAAATAAGTAACCGGGATGTAATGTATAGCATAAGGAATATAGTCAAAATACTGTAACAACTTTGTATGGTGATAGCTGGTACCTACAATTATCATGTATATAAATGTTGAGTCACTGTGTTGTACACCTGAAACTAATGTAATACTCTGTGTCAACTACCCTTCAATAAAAAATAATTATCTACAAAAAAAAAAAAAAGAGCACCATGGAGCAGGTGTGATGAGCAGGGCTGAGGCAGCAGGCATGATGAGCAGGCTTTTGGATGTGATCACCCTCCTGATCGGTGACAAAGATACCCTCATAGTGAAGCTGTGACAATCCTGGCACCACCAAGACTCCAGAGGCCTGGGTCCCCAAGGACGCCCAGCTCCAGCACCCAGAGCACACCTCTGCTTAGGGCCCTGCGGGAGCACAGAGCCTGTGTCCTTTAGGCTTCGTCCAGCAAAGGTAGGATTGCCTTTCCAGCCCCCATCAGTCAGCCCTAGAACGTTCTTAGCAGACCCGCAGACAGGCATTTGAATGGCCTGCAGCACGGCCGCCCCAGGCCAGCTTTCTCCTGCTCTCTTCCCTCACTCATTAATCTCCAGCTGCCAGGATGTTTAAAGTCCTTCATAATATCAAAGGATTTCTCCAATCTGTAGCCACTCAGTTATCTTAAATGTTTCCCACATCTTTTTCAGAAAACACCTCTGGCTGCCATGAAATGTAAATCTGAACAGCCAGTGTAATAATTTCCCTTTAGCTCTTTGCTGGAGCTCACCCACCATGCCCTGGACAACCTCTCAAAGTCCTGAAGGGTCCGATCAAATCCCCCCAACATAAAATGTGGAGCAGCAGAAGCCGCGTGGGACAGCAGGACCCCACACACGGAATGCCCTTGGCGCACAGCAGCCCATTGTCTTGTCGCAGCAGCTCTTTGCCAGCTGTCCGCCTGAGGCTGAGGAGGCTGGAGTCCAGAGCATGAGGGTGAGGGGTACCATGTCAGCACCACCCCGCAGTGCACTGCTTTACACATACACACAAATACGCAGACATACGGACAATATTTCAGAGGCAAACATCTGTGGAAGTACCGTTTGTCAGAATCAAAAATACATAATATTTGTAAATTACACACCAATACCACATATAGGGAAACAGTTTTATCCATGTAGATGTTAGGGCTTCGTGACTAATTACAAAATTAATTTTTAAAATTGGAATAAAATAGTACTTCCCAAATATTAGCTCTCCGATCTATGTTGACGTTAGTATGAACCAACACAGAAACTACAATATTAAGTAAACAGTAAAACTAATTTTGATATGAATCAAATATTTGATTTTAGCTAACACTAGAACTCAGGCTATGTACGTATGCTTACAGGAGGAAACTACAGACCTGCAGGCTCAAAAATGGCTTGGAGTATTTTAGAGGTTGATACACACATTTTATGTGTGCCTCATGTTAAAAAAATGATATAGCTTACAGTGGATAAGGGAAAGCAATGTTGCGAACATACCCTTTTATTTCAATTCTAATTGAGGTATGAGTTTTTTTCTCTTCTTGTCTTCCTGTTTTATTTTTTTCTCATTGTATGATGGGTTTTGAGCCACTTATTTCTGTTTGTCCTTCCTGGCATACGGTGGAATTGTACTTCCTGGTCTCCTTGGGTGTGTAGGTTTTTAAAGGCTAAGTGCAATATGCCACCTCAAAATATGCCCCCTGGCCTAAGGATTCCTTTGAGCTGACGGCAATGGAGAAGAAGCAGAGACAAGCAGAGCCCCTGCCCTCCCACGGCTGCTCAGAGCGGGACTTACATTACAGAGCCGTGCCTTCCCCTCTCTCCACGGGACAGAAGTTAATCACCGGGGACAACTTCGGCCCCTGTCAGTCTGGGGCTGCAACAGTGGACCTACATTTTCAGATTTTACTAACTAGCCTTCTCTGCCCTTGGAAAACTAAAGCTGCTTTTCTTTGTTTTACCATGTCTCCACACATTTATTCATTTTTGTTGAAGGGGTTACATAAGCTAGACTTCTAAGCCACCTTTTTGAATTACTCATTCCTCCATGGTATCTCCCATATATACACAGATACACATGTTAATAAATATTTGCTTGTTTTTCTCTTGTTAATCTGACTTTTAGTACAGGTGCCTCAGCCAAGAACTCAGAAGTTTAGAGGAAGAATTGCTTTGCCTCTGCTACACATTTCATTCTGGGCAATGGTCTGTAAGCAGAAGTGGCATGAGTCACTCCAGGCAGCAGTGGGACGCGGCCCTGCAGGGCCCCCTTTCCCTCTTCCAGGGGCGCCAGTGACACTTGAGGGGGAGCTGCTCCATCACTCTGGATCCTGGAGGGAGAAGACAGGGCAGAGGTCCCAGCCAGTCTCTATGAGTATCTGGTGTACTTGGAAAATGAAACCTGGCTGTTTAAGCCCTTGAGGTGTTCTGGGTTTTATCTCATTATTGTTACTGCAGCATAATCTAACCTATCCTGGGTGATACAGCAACACCAGTTGTTGTTTTTCACAGCGCTTTTTAAAAACAACATACTCTTACATGATGGTTTACATACAAGACAGGTTTTTTGAGCACCTACTTTGAATCAGGCTCCAAGCCAGGCTCTGGAAGTATTCAGAAAAGAGTAAGAACAGTGTTGTTCTAGAAAATCAAGAGTTGGAAAAGTCTCTCCTGGAAAAGGAATTTTAAGTTAACCACTGAGTAAAGGCATGTCCTCAGTGCCTCTCAGCTGCCCAAAAAGTGCCCACCTGAGCCCCCAGCGCCGTCACCCCTTGTCCTCCCCTGAGACGCTCACTGTGGGATGGGGTGTTGTGAAGAGTCCTGTGCGTTTCCACGGTCTTCATTTTTCAACATCATAACTACAGGACCTAGGAAGGTCGCCGCCATGCTGAGAATCTGCTCAACAGGACCCCAGATACAAAATGAGACAAAACACAGGGCCGTAATTCAGTGAAAATTCCAGAAAAGGTTGTTTTTCTTTCTCTCCTCTCTCTCCCTTCTTTATCCTTCCAAGGTAGTTTCTGCAACTACTCCAATATTCTGACCTCTTATCCTTCCTAAATTCAATCCAGAAACACTGCTAAATATACAGGTGGATTGTTATATGTCAGCAACTGATTTTCTCTTTATCTGGCTTATTTTCCTGTAAGTGACATGTTTACAGACAGAATATGTTTCCTATTCTGAGGGACATGTTGTGAAATCACTGCCCAGATAGATCGTGGGGTGGCTTCTGCCTCTATCTGTATAACACTGGTTCAGCGCACAAAATCCAGTCCTGGCTTGACTCAGTTCCGGAGCATGTGTACGCCTGGCACTGGGGTAGCTGGCCACCTGGCGGACGAAGGCTAGGATTGTTGCTCCTTGGGCATGAAATGGAGCTGAGTTGTAGTAGGTGTGACCGGGCTCCTGCATCACCCACAGATACAGCAGGGCCGTGCGGTTCTCACTTGATATGTGCAGATATAAACTGGGATTTTTTACATACATGGGACATACTGTAACCAGCTGCATATATAATACATAACTGTGCTCCCCTCACTGAACATATTCCTCATTGGGTAGAACCATCTGCAGAACATGGCACCTGGACTCAGAATCTCAGTCCTGCTTCCTGCTTTTCCTTTGGCCGTTCTTGACATACATCTCTACGAGCATGGGCTTCAGAGTCAGACCTACTTGGATTCAGAACCCCTGTAAGACCTAGAACAAGTCACTTCACCCTGAGTCTCCATTTCCTCCTTTGTACAACTGAGTAATAATGCTTTATTCACGGTTTGGGGAAGAATATAATCACATATGCACAAATATGCATATACATGGATGCATGCACCAACATACCTGCAGGCACATGGATGTGTGCATGCACATACTTATGTACACATGGATGTGTGCATACACACATGTACATACACATCTGATAGCAGCTATTGTCATCATTGTGGAGGCTATTTTATAACAATGAACTTCATAATAATCAATGGCAGTCATGTTAGTTCTCCTGTACATGTAGGTCTTTACAGTTCTTCGCATCAGGCTGTAGGGGCAGGAATCCCCCTGTGCTTTACCACACCCTTCCAGAGTGAGAGCTTGGTTTTCCTGACTGCAAACGGGCCTTAGAGCCACAGACACCTCCCTGCATCACTTCCACACCTGTAGCTCAGAACCTCTGCTCTTGGCACCTGGTGAGCCATGACTTGGCGGTTTGCCCACAGTGCCCTGGACCCACTCTCAGGGCACACAGCTTTCTTCCCTAGCCTGCCCTTCAGCACCCACCTCTACTGCGCCTTGGCTGGCCGCGCTGGCCTCTGCTGATGCCCCTAATCTGGCTGCCCATTACCCTATCACTTCTGACCCCTGACTTCGGGCTGTCATACAGTCTGTTGATCTGACTGCCCATAAAACCAGCATATTTAGTACAAAACCACAGTGATTTTTTACTAGAATCAACTCTTCTCTAACTTCTTAACTCCAACGTTTCTCCTACGAGTCTTGCATCTTAGCCCTTATCCAACATGAAGACCCTTCAGGACAGCACCACCTGATATGAGAGCCACCTGCCAGGGGGCAGCCCTTGAAAGGCAGTCGGTGTGAATTAAATGTGTTGTAAATGCAAAATACACAGCAGATTTCGAAGATGTGGTATGAAAAAGTAGTGTAAAATAGATAATTGATATTTTTAACTACACATTGAAAGGATATTATCTTGAATATATTGGCACAAATAAAAAATATTAATTTCACCTGTTTCTTTTTATGCTTATATTGTAGCTACCAGAAGCTTTTAAATTGCCCATGTAGCTCACGCTTTATTTCCATTGGAAAACACTGTTTTAAAGCCTGCTCTGTTCCTCAAAACCAACCACGTTTTTGCTTTCCGCCCTGCCTCCATGACCCACGCTCTGGCTTCCTTCTGACAATAACTCGTCTTCCCTGACTCATGGTCGCACCACAGCCACACTGTGAACCTCCCATGACATCTGAGCTTCAGCAGTCTTCTCCCTTTGGGGAAAGTCATGAGCTGGTCTGAGAAGCTGCAAAGCAGCTGGAAGAAAAGGCCCTCCCTCCTTCCTGCCCTTCTCCCTCCCGTGTCCTCATCTGAAATAAGCTGCGACCCCACCGGGGTCATTCCTCCATGGAGTCCCCTCCACCCCTGGGGGTGCACCACTACCTCCCTCCCAGCCCCTGGCTGTCACAGTGGGAATGCACGCAGATGACCTCTGGAAGTCTCCTGAGCAGAAGTAAGCTTTCCAGAGCACTTCACGCCTGCAAATGTGTCCAGTGTCTACCAGGTTACAAGCCCCTTGACTGTAGTGCCTACTACGGACAGTCCCCTTACCTACGCATTTCTAATTCCTGAATAAGACTGCAAGTTCGGTTAAAAGGTGACCTCTTTTGCAGATGAGAGAATGTGACTAAGGGACTTAGACTTAGGTTCTACGTCCTGACGGTGGCCGTTCTGCAAACGAGTGGCAGACTGGAGGAATTCAGTTTTTGTTTTGTTTTTGCTTTTTGATTCAGGCCTAAAAGTTTCCACTGCGCCATACTGAGATTATGGCTTCACAGTCTCTACAACACACAGCACATGGCTGTGGATTTCTCATCACATCCTACACGCGCATGCAGAGGACATTCCAGAGGAATAAAAATGACATAATATGTGCCTGTCTCTCAGCAAAAGTGGGAGGACAGTGAAAATTATGGTTGAAAAATTTCTGTTATTTCAAAAGAACTTGGTAAATTAAGAACTTACATTATAAAGAATGCAACTTTCCTACCATTTAGCCTTCCCAATGATGGGGTGCCATTAGTTAGCATGGAATTATCTTTTTGCTCATTCGTGGTGAGGTGGGGAGGTGCTGAGCGCCGTGCATCAGGCCACATGGCTGACACACAGTGACCAGGAGCTTGAGCCCAGGCAAGCGACGCCACACCCCGTCTCTTTGCTGGCTCTGCTGCCTTCCCTTCTGCGTGTCTGCGATGAGGACTCCGCGGGAGCCCTGACCCCTGACAAGCACGTGTCACTCTCACAGCCCCGACTGTGTGTCTGTGTGGCCTGGTGCGCCTTGTCTGCAGCTGGTACCATCACAATTCCACACGTACACACGACCTACCAAATATGTTCACAGAGTAAATCCCGTTAAGAGATGCATGCATAGGTCATGCACACAGAGGAGGCCCTACAGTGGGAAATGGTTACTCATGCTACTCTTGATTTGTTTTGACCTTGGGGAAATTACCTGCCTCTCTACGCAATCAGTGCTACCATATGGAGACTATGGTCTGCAGAGAAGATCAGTTGTACAGAGGTGTCAAGAAAGTGTTACCTACTAGGTAAATCATCATCATATGTCATGGACCTATGAGTCTCGGAAAAGTCCTTTTTTGTTTTACCTGTTTACCAACCTCTCCAGTTCCTTATTATGAGAAGGTCATAAACTATGACTTTTAACTTGCTTCATCCTTTAGCTCACTTTGCGCCTGGCTAGTAAGAGTCATGAAGGGTCGGGGCAGAAAGGACACACGGAAACATCAGATACAGCCCACTAGGCCTCAGCATGAGAAACTGAAATGTAAGTAACTTGCTCAAGGTCACAGGGGGTCACTGGTGGATTGGATGCCAGCCCCTGCCTGCCAGGGTCTCCCCAGCAGCCTGCCCAGCCACACATGGGTCCTCGCGGGTCCTCTGATATATGTGCATGCTGATAACAGCAGTGATACTATCAGCTGGGGCGCAATCTCCTGTTCACTCAACAGCTACTTGCTCAGTGTTTATTGGGCACCAGTCCTGTTCTGGGCATTTTGGGGATAAAATGGCAAATGAGACAAAGCAACTCCCTCTGTTGCGGAGCTCATGCTCTACTCCAGGGGTAGACAGTAAGCAAACAAATTGGAAGAGAGCATCAGGTTGCAAAACGCTCAGTGGGGAACGTAGGACAGGATGAAATGATAAAGGTGATGGAGTGGGTTCTTCAGCTGTGCACAGAATTTGAGGTGAGCACTAAGCCTGGGAAGATCAGAGCTTCTGAGCAGAGGGAATAGCAAGAACGCCAGGACAGGATGCACAAGGGACAGGGCTAAGGTTAGAGGGAGTTGGTCAGCAGGAGCTGGTGAGGGGCTTCATCCTGCAGAGCCCTGAGGGACTCAGGAAGGGGTCTGGGTCCTGTTTTGGAAAGATCGTCTCTTTGGCTGTGTGTCATGCACTGTAGGGACGTGGGTGCAGGATGAGAGAGGAGAGGTGCCCTCGCCCAGTCTGGAGATAATGGGGTCACATTTAGAGGCAGCAGTGGAAGTGCGGAGAAGACGTGGGAGTGGACTCAGGCGTGACCGGCGAGTCTGAACCTGTGCTGGTCTACTGACCGGGAGACGGACTTTCTGAGGAGGGATGAGTCCTGGCCTTAAGATACGGGGTAGCTGACGGCACCACACACTGGGATGAGAAAGACGGACAGATGACGGGACCTGACGGGTGGCAGAGGTGGGGAGGGGACACGGACTTCGATCTAATACTCTCAGTGTGTGACCAGGTGACAAGTAAGTGAACTACAATTTAGGATGTAAGGATGTGCACGGGCCAAAAAGAGCCAAACCCTAAAACTGGACTCCTTCACCAGACCCCAAAGGGATTGTGAGACCCTCTCCTGTAGTGAGCGAAACAGTACCCCTCACGCTTTGGAGAAGGCAATACATGCTGGCTGAAATAACAGCAGGACCTTGGGTGTCTGTAATAGGCAGGACACAGCCCCGTCCCATCACAGCTTAGAGGTGAGGACACTGAGGCTCAGAAAGCCTATGAAATCGTTCAGGATCTTACAGCCAAGAAGTAAAAAACAGTGAAGACCTGTTTTTATCATCCAAAATTCTTGCTATTTTCATGTTCCTGCCACTGTATGCACTGAAGATTAGAAAATAGGATTCTTCTTCTGAAGTACATTCGAGATAAAGTAAGCGTACATGGTGTTTCATAAAGTGGTGAGAAAAATAAAAAACATTCTTATACAGGGTCCAAATGTTGATTCATGGGCAGTCCACATTGACTATTTAAGTAGTAACGGTCTGAAATTCATCTGCAGCCAAATTCCAGCTCATTTTGATCCTAATGTATGTGGGCTAGTTTTTGTTTTCCTCAGATACACACCCACATCTTTACCTCCGTGTGTATGTCTTAAGGTGTATGTCCTCATTGTGAAAACCAGCCCTCTCCAAGTGCAGCTTTATGTCCCCAGCAAAGCATGGAGAATGAGTTACTAGGACTTCAGGAAAGGTGGGTTTTGCAGACAGTGCACCCCGGCTGTCACTGTGAACAGTGAGCCCCATAACCCTGACTGAGTGCTGTCCGGCTACTGGGGAACCAGGCGGAACACGCAAAACATCATCATGAGGAAGCGTGGCCATGACCTCACCCTCCAAATCAAAAAACACTTTCAACAAACAGCTTAGAATGTTCTCTTTTCCTCCCATCTCTTTCAGGAAAGCCCTCCTGACTGTCTCCTTCTACTCTGATAACCGCTTTCTCCTGAATTCCCAAATGTTCCTGAGTAACGGTTTGTGCTGACTTGTGAGCTCCTGAGCCATTTCACATGGAAGTGCCTCTGCTATGTGAACGGTGCACAGAGCAGGTGGACATTCTGCTGTCAGGGAAGATGAGCCACATAGGAGACAGACTTTATCTGGGGAGCAGGGAAGGCAGAGCAGCAGGGAGGGAAGTCCAAAAAAGGGCTTCAGGGAGGAGGCATTTCAGCGGCTTCAGCTGCTGAGTTAGACTTCCCTGGAAGAAAATTTGTAAAGGGGAGAGAGGCTTAGTAGGCATACGGATTGAATTGTAACTCCGAGGCCCTAACCCCCAGTATTGCACAATGGGACTTGATCTAGAAACAGCGTTGTCATAGATGTACCCAGGTAAGGTGAGTTCATACTGGAGCAGGCTGGGCCCTTAGTTCAGTATCACTGGTGCCCTTGTAGGAAGACAGACATGCAGGGAGAGGGCCGCGTGACAACAGTCGGAGGCAGAGGGGTGCAGTCGCAAGCCAGGGCACCTGGGGTGCTGGCTGCCTTGAGAGGCTGGCTCAGGCAAGGGCGCACTCTCCACGACAGCCTTCAGAGGGCGCATGGCCCGGCCCACACCGTGATTTCAGACTTCTGGCCTCCAGAACTGAGACAATAAATTTGTTTTTCTAAGCCATCCAGTGTGAGGTACTTGGTTAGGGCAGCCTTAGGAAACCCATACAGTAGGGACGGGAAGACAGAGCACAAGCAAGATGCGGTGAAAGGAAACCACAAGACACACCCTGAAAACTCTCCCACGTGCAGGAGCCCTGCACCCTGCTTCCCTCCGCTCCGAGCGCCCTGACCTCAGGTCCTCCCTCCAAATCCGAGGGCTCTCTAGCTTCTCCTCCCCTCCTTTCAGCCTCTTTGTACAGGGGAGCCGTTTCTCCTTCCAAAGGCTAGCTCTCCACCGATAAACTTGACCCAATTACTCCCCACACATCTCAAGACCCTACTCCAGTGACCTGATGCTTCTGCTGTCGCTGGGCCCGCCACGGATACTTCCAGCGATCCCGCTGCCTCCCTCCGACTCGCCACCTGCAGGCCGCCCATCTTCTCCTTTGGGAAGCAGCCTATGGTGGAGTATGTTCACTGCTCAACCCTGTGTTAAAGTGTCCTCTCCCAACTCCCCCGGGGCAGCTGTCCTGGAAGGGTGCCGGTCAGGCTCCTGGTCACCGGGCCTCAAGGGCACTTTCCTTCTCATTCTCTGCAAACTCCACCGTTTGACGCTGACATCCACTTCTTCCCCACTTGAAATGCTCTTCTCCTGGCTTCCGACGGATCTGCTCCCCTTTATCTCCACTTACCCCAAAGACTGCAACTTATCTGTCTCCTTCATATGCCCGAGACAATCCAGGTGTTACTGCTGTGCTCTGTGTAGACTTCTATTACAGCAACTACGCCAAGTATTTGCCCTCGGATTTCCAGTACACATCTTCAACTAAGCAGAGCTCACTTCTGGACGCTACCACACCGCTCCTCAGGTAGTGTAAGCACCTTGCCATGGCGTATTCCAAATTTCTCACTCCTGTTACTTGTGCAATTGTTGACATACGTTTTTAAAGGTAGGTTAGAAATATACAATATATTTTTATAAGTATATAAAATATACAAAAAGCAACTACTTTTGCTCTGGACAGTGTTCTCTGTAGAGCATTAAAAACAGGAAAAACTGAATTTTATTTTATCCTCATTTGTTCCATTTCTAAGGCTCTTCACTTCTTCAGGTACATCCAATATTGTATCTGGTATCATAATCCTTCTACCTAAAACCTCTCTTGAATATTTCCTTTAGAGTGTGTAATCTGGCAATGAATTTCCAGTTTTTGTTTGTCTGGGAAAATCTTTCTTTCCATTTTTGAAACAGACTCGCATGAGGCATAGAATTCTGGGTTGACAGCGCTTTGCTTTTAGCCCTTTAATAATGTCACTCCACTGTATTCCAAATAGCATGGTTTCAGAAAAGGGGTCGGCTATAATTCCTATTTTGTTGCTCTGTAATGTGTCCTCTTTTCTCTGACTAAAAAACGATTGTCTCTTATTCTTTTATTCACAGTTTGAATATCATGTGTTTTGTTTTGTTGCATTTATCCTGCCTGGTATTGTCTGAGTTCTTAAGTCCATGATCTAAGTGTCGGTAATTTGGGGAATTTCTCAGCCATTAGTTCTTCAAATATCTTTTTGCTTCCCCATTCTCTTTCTTTCACATCTCCTGGTAGTCCCATAACGTATATGTTAGACTGACATTATCCCACCACTCTTCGGTGGTGGTCTTATTTGTTTTGTTCTGTTCTTACTGATTGTACTTTCCCTTTGTCTTCATTTTTTCAGTGTGGGTAATTCTATTGACCCATCTGACCTTTTCACATTGTCCATCTTTCCTGCCAACATTTAGCCTCTTTAATCATTGTTGTTAGTTTAATTAAACTCCTTATCAGATAGTTCCAACACCCGTGACATATTTGAGTCAGGAGCTTTGTCTCCTGGGGTCTTTTTTTTCCTCACTTTTTCATATGCCTAGTAATTTTTTATTGATAGTTGGGCCTTATGTCACAGAGTGGAGACTGAAGTAAACATTTTTACTGCCTTTCCTTCTGTGTGAGGGTTTGGGTCAATCTAATTGGGAGCTGGGCTGACGCTATGGTTATCCTCAGGGTCCCACAGGCCAGCGATATCCCATGCCCATGGGAGCGTGGAAGTCTGTTTCCTGATGACTGCTTCACCCTCTGCCCTACACCTTTCCTTTGCATCATGCCTCAGAGAAGGTCTGCCTCCTGCAAATCACTCGTTAGCCTGGTGGTGGAGTGGGGAGGGTGTCCTCTCTTGTTCCCATTAAGCCCCAGCCTGACAGGTACTGCATCCCTGGATCTCAGGGGCAGGGGCCACTCTGCGATCCCGCCCATCCTTCACTGACCCCGCCCTCCCCTGCAGCCGCAGTCCTGAGTCTAGCTTGTAATCGTGCCCTTCCTCCAGGGCTGAGATCTGCTTTCCTGTTTTCTTCTCCAGCTAAAGAGAGATTTCACAGCGCCCTGAAAGTGATGGTGCCTGTTGCCCCTCCCTCAGAGCAAAGCTTCTGTTCTGTAGGGAGATTAGGGGAGCTCCTTGCCCTGCCCACAGCAGCTTCTGGTTCCTCCCCCATTTCTGCCTCATGTGGCATAGTAAGGACAGAGGTACAAAAGCCATTTGGAAAGCCTGACAATGACAGAAGAGCAGAAACCCACAGCATCCTGGGACACTGACATGGAAGAGCTGCCACACCAGCCCTAGACCACAGCCTCTGCCCTTCCTGTTGTAGGAGGAAAACAACCCCCTGCACTGCAGGCCAGAGCTTAAGGTTTTCTGTCACATGCAGCTGAACTGTGGTGCAGGGAGAGGAGAGAGACAGATCAGACCTGTTCCCAGCCCCTGGGTGGTTCCAATCTGTCAGGAGAGACCAGGGACTCAGACGAATGATCACAGTACCGGGTGGAATGCAACAGGCACTTGGGCCATAGCCTGGGTGCTAAAGAGAACCCAGAAGAGGGAGAAAGGGCTTCTAGCTAAAAGCATTTAAATTGGGCCACTTCACACTAAAATATCACATTTACCTCACCTGGAAAGACACTAGTCAATCCAAGGGAATAAATTTCTACTGGTGGAATTGTATCCTTTTGAGTGTCTTAGAGTGTAATACTGAGTGGGGGTGCCCCGTCCACAGCCAGGGCTCAGGAGTGGCTGGCCGGGCGCGGGCATGGGAGCACATCACTCTGCGCTCTCCAAGCAGCTTCTCCTTCTCCTGCCCACCCAGCCATGTTTTTCTCAGAGTCCTAAGTGGGCATTCTTGGGGCCCAAATGGAAAACACCTCCCCCGTCCCTCACTAGATGTCCTGGAGCTGCTGGCTCATGCCCAGAAATGCCCTGGCAGTGCAGCTCCCCAGACGAGGGTTTGGGCCGCTTATTTTAAACCATCACAGCAGGAGCCTTGATGAGGAGCTGGAGCCGAACACCTGCTCTGAAGGTGGCCTGCCGAGGCTGTGACGACAGGCCCATGCAGAAGCCTTGGGGACATCTGACCTCAGGTCCTGGGGTGCTGCATGGCCAGGACAGCCAAGAAAACAGACCCAGGGTAGCAGGCTTCCGGATAACAGGAGGCTGGGGTAGTGCATGGAGTCTCAGGAAACAGCAACCCAACTGTGCAGCCCAGCCCTCTCCCTCCCTGCTGGAACTCAGCCACCCTGAAGTGTTCCCCACTGGGTTTTGAGGTCAGGCTACCCAGGAGCTGCGTGGGGACATCCACCATGTCTTCCCTGCAGAATCACCAGGTGAGCCCTCTGTCACCAGCCACCTCCACCACAGGCTACCTGGGCCGCACCCTCCACCCGAGCTTGCCGGCCTGCTGCCCCTTCTTCCAGTCCGAGTCCCTGACTCGCCCACATGGAGGAGCCAGCCTCGTCCCCACCCAGGCCATGAGCAGCACTGCCCTGTGCTTTCAACATGCCACACTGCTTTGAAAAGCATCCCTGCCTGCTGGGGCTTGGGCACAAGGCCACGAGGCCAGGCAGAGGGCACCGTGCTGGGCATAAACCCCATCTTACTCTCCACAGCTGATGCCCCTCAGGTCTGCACCCTTTCCCTGGAGGCCCCCAGTCCTCCTTGTAAACAACACCCTGCGACCTCCCAGCCAAGCCCTTGAGTCCTCTGCTTCTGCAGACCACACTCTGTCCGCACAAAAAGATTCGGAACCCAAAAGTGTGAAGAACACTGTTTTCACTGTGAAATCCATAACTACAAAAATATTTTAACTAAAATACATAAGCTGCAACAAGTGAACAGAATCCTGTCTGTCATCTAAAAGGTTAAATTTGAAAGCCATGTCTTCTGTGCATATCACGTCGCAAGAAAATACCATGCCTACATTGAAAACACATTTGTGTATAATGAGCTGAACCACATATGCAAATTAATACGTTAATTGGCTTTGGCCGTTTCTTTTACATAAAGTCAATATTTTTATGGATCATTAACTGTATCCCTTAGCATATTAATTTCAAAAGAAAAATGAATGGCTATAAAAACAAATTCTCTCGTGCAGCCAATATAAAGATTTAAAACTAAAATGTTGCTGTAGTAGAATGTGAAGTCAAGCTATTGAGTTACAGAGCCAAGATAGAAATGTGTGGCCACGAAACTCCCAACACCACCTGTACACCATTTCCCTACACTGGTGCCCATGGGCGGTTACTGGGGAGATGTGCAATCGGGCACGGGTGGCCACCAGATGCAGTCTGGCCAGCCGCCCCTTAGAGGCCTCACAGCCCCGGGAATCACTGTGGCCCATAGTCATGGTGGCGCACTGACCTTGCACACCAGAAACCCAGGGTAACAAGCAAGTGCACAGTCATCACCCAGAGAGGCTCAGATTAACCAAGCCCAGAGTGCTGGGCCTAGAGCACCAGTCCTTCTGCAATGGGAAATCACACCACAGGGACCAGCATATTCTCCCAAATAGCAAGATCTGTGATATGGGACCCCAAGCAATTATCAGAATGTTGCTGGGGAAACCAGAATGAGGATGGAGCCAGCAAGTCTTTCCAGAACAGCTACACTATTTGGATCTCCCTGGCTGTCACTCCCTGCCACTATCTCTGCTCTAGGGACAAAGTGTAGACCGAGAATTCCAATGTCTGTGTCCCAAGATCTTCCCTTTTCAGTGTCTCCACCTTGGAGCATACCTCCTCTGCTCACACATTCTCACTCACTTAGGCTACCTTCCCACTGAAGCCCAGGGAACTCTTCACCTCTTTAAAAAGATGCAGCATTCTGGACTCTGGACCAAAGACCCAACAGATCACTGTCAAAATTGAAGGTCAATTCTTATTTCCCTTATTTTCAAGTTCTCATATTTGGGAGGACTTTTGGTATCAGCCTAAAGAACTGAAAACAATGTTGTACCTGTGTATGTGTTCCCTATTTTCAGCACACTAATAAAAAACAAGTGTGTTAATAAAAAACCTCTGACCATTAGCACTGTATGTTAGCACTACATATTAGCACAATATCACTGAAAATGTCACATCATTTTCATCCTGTCCAAAGACCAGGTACTAATCTGAAAAAGAATAAATGTTTATCTCAAACCTTAAGGGTAGCTGCCTTTGTTGGTTCTCAGGTTAGCAAGAGTGAAAAACGGAAATGGAAATTATAAATCTAACCACTAACGAGCAGATGCAGCCAGGATAAAAAAAAGGTGAAGACAGGCAGAGGGAGGTAAGTCAACAGGCCTATTTTCCTGTTCAAGGGTACAGGGGTCGTGGCTAGTTCCTCCCACACTGCGTGACTTTCTTTTTGGAAAAAATGCCTCCTTTGAGAAGTTCATAATTAAGCTTAATGATACACTGTCACTGTTTAATGGTACTCTACGTGAGAAAATTCTATAGACACTTTGGAAAATTCAAGTGGCTATATTATGATCTGTAAACAGTCCGGGTCCCATATTCAAATGAAAGTAAAAAAAGTCTGGCTTGAAATAGAGCTCTGACCTATGTAGTTCCACTCTTAACCAAAGAATCTGTCTTTAAAAAGTAGGAGTAGCAATAGATTACCATTTATTTTGAGGAGGGAGGCTTCAAATACCCCATTTATAAAACATAGGATTTTCTGGCTCTTGGGTGTACTTGTGCCTAAATTCCCCCCAACCAAGTGGGGTTTCTGCACAGGACCTTCCTGCTGGCTCCCTAATTTCCAATCAGCAGAGCAGGGCTTCCCCAGGGAGGCAAGGCCAACCCAGTGGTGACAAACAGCCACCGACTTGGTGGCTTGACACAGCACTTATTTATTCTCTTCCAGTCATGAGATCCATCCAAAATGGGTCTGACTGGGTCAAATGAAGGAGTCAGCAGGGCTGCATTTCTCCTGAGACTCCAGGAGCATCTTCTAGAACAGAATCCCTTTCTGTACCTTTTCCAGGTTCCAGAAGCCACCTTCATTCTTTGGCTGGTGGCTCCTCCAACTTCAAAGCTAGCAATGCTGGTTCCATTTTTCTCACATTGCACTAGAAGATTCAATACCTAAATAATAGGGGTTCCAGAAAGAGAAAACAGAAAAAATGGAAGGGAAGAAATTACAGAAAATTTCTTGGAACTGAAAGCATGCTTGCCTGGTATAGTGGTCCAAAACAGACCCACATCATATCCTATCATGGCATTTCAAAGCACTAGGGAAAAAGAAGATCCTACAATCTCCAGAGGGATGGGGAAAAAGGGTTTCATACCAGAACCAAGAATCAGAATAACACCAAACTTCTCAAAACATAACAGTTGAAGCTGTAAGACAATGAAACAATGTCATCAAACTTCTGAAAGGAAATAGTCCAATTGCAATTCCACTCACGTTGGAAAGTATGAGAGCAAAATGCAGATCTCTAAAATCTCTCTTACACTCTTTCTCAGGAAGGTATAGGAGTGCTCCACCAAACAAACAAAGTGAAATAAGAAAGAGTAAGCCCTAGGATCCAAGAAACAGAGAGGAGGAGAGTCTCCAGGAATGGGTTTGTTGGAGATCTGAAGGTGACCGCAGTGCCTAAACAGCAACACATCCAGGATAGAACAGGTCACAAAGTTCCAGGAAGGTGAAATTGACAGAATACCTAATTTGAATATCTTGAGGAAATTTGTACACTTTAAGAAGGATTTAGATTATATTAGCAACAAGTACGTAAAGAAGTAAGCAGATGTACAAAAAGACCATTGTTAACTTCAGAGAAAACTTAAATGTGCAGGGCTTATTAAGATTAAGAACTTGTACTAATCAAAAACAAGTAAAGGTAAATTAGAATTTTGAGGAGATATTTACAATATCTCAATTTCATGCCAAACATAAATGACAAATATTACTAAGAATATATAGTGAGCTCTAAAACTCAATATGAAAACCACAAACAACTCAATGAAAATTAGGCAGAAGATACGAAGAAGTATTTCACAGATGAGGAAATTACATATGGTCAATAAATACAAAGAGATGTTTGACATTACTGGTGATCAGGAAAATGCATATCAAGACCACAATGATCTAGGCATATCACTGGCAGAAATTTAAAAGACTCATAATACCAAATTTTGGATAAAGTGTGGATTCACAAAATCTTTTAAGTGTTGCTGGTGAGATTTAAAATATTAAAATGTTTTGACATTACCTTCTAAAGGTAAAGAAAAACTTATTCTATGACCCGGAAATGATTATTTTAGGTGGAAACAGAAAAAAATTATATATAAAAGAGGAACGCATGAGGTTCACCACAGCACCATTCAGCAAAAACCTAGAAACAATCCAAAAGCTGCCCGTCAATGGTAGAATGGATTAGTCAACTGATAACTTACGGCAGTCAAAACAAATAAATGTATGAATGAATTTTTGTCGTAAGATTTTATCTGAAGTGGAAAAGTAAATCTCAGTAAACAGCATGATGTACTTTGTATAATATTAAGAAAAAATTTTTAATTTCTTTGTGGGATTAATACATAAATCAAGTAGAATAGAAATCAAATGTGCAAATACATATGACTTGATTATTTTTCCTACACCAGAACGATTAGAGCCAAAACAGTTCCTACAACTCGTGACCGCCCTCACATGGTGTCGGTGTCCTTGAGGAGCATCACGCCCTTGGGCTAGACTCAAGGTCAGATAATGATTGTGTGTTGATCGTGTGTTGAACCCTCTACTCAGAATTCTTTAGATGTTTAAGTTCATTTGCTCAATAAATCTGAGGAGTGCCTTTTCGGCATTACTCTTGAGCTGTGAAGCCTTGAGTCCCCTGGCTGGCCTTTCAGATCTTCAGCATTCCGTTGCATTCCCTCCAAATCTTCGGGTCAGAGGCAGGGCGGAGCTGACAAACATAAACAGCCAAAGAAAAGAAATAATGAAAATTAAAGCAGAAATCAATGAAATTGAAAACAAGAAATCAACAGAGAAAATCATTTGAATTTGAAGTTGGTTCTTTGAAAAGATCGATAAAGTTGATAAGCTTCTATTCAGGCTAAGAAACAAAAAAGAAATGAATCCATGCAAGAATGAATGGGTAATAAAAATTACTATTATCTGAAATGAAAGAAGAGGCATTATTAATGATCCCATGGATATTAAAAGGCTAACAAAAGAATATTATGAACAACTCTGCCCCAAAATTTGATAACCTAGATGAAATGAATGAATTATCTGAAAGACAACAATCTGCCAAAATTAACACAAGAAACAGACTATCTGAATAAGCCTATATCTATTAAAGAAATCTAATGAATCATTAACAACCTTCCAAAACAGAAAGCACCAACCCTGATGGGTTCATTGCAAATTCTAACAAACATTTAAGGAAGAAATTACCCCATTTCTCTAAAATCTCCTTCAGAAGATAGAAGCAGAGGGAATACTTCCTAACTCATTCTATAAGGTCAGGATTGCTCTAATATCAAAACCAGATAAATACCCTACAGAAAGAAAACTACAGACCAAATCTCTCATGAATATAGATGCAAAAATACTCATCAAAATATTAGCAAATCAAATCCAAAAATGTATGAAAATAACTATACACCATGACTAAGTAGAATTTATCACAGGCATCTGAGGCTCAAAAGGTGCAGAAAAAGCATTCAATAAAGTCCTATACCCACTTATGATAAGAAAACTCTCAGTAAACTAAGAATACAGGGGAACTCCCCCAACTTGATAAAGAATATGTTCAAAAAAACCTACAGTTGGGGGCTCCCTTGTCCCCTCCTGGCCTGAGCCAGGAGCTCTGTCCTCTCACTTTCTCTCTAAATAAAAGTCTCTCACTTGCTCTCCTACCTTAAGTGTTTGTGAAGTTCATTCTTCGACTCCGTGAACAAGAACTCCAGCATCATTTTTGGGGGCTTGTCTGGGATAACTTCAGAGATGGGAGTGTCCTCTTCAAGTTTAAAGCCAGACATGCCTCTGGCATGCATTCTGAAGAATTGGGAGCAATTTGATGCCTCCCAAACCCTGAAAAGGAAGTGTTTTACCTTCTGCACGCAAGCCTGGCCTCAATACAAACTCTCTGATGGAGAGGCTTGGCCCTCCAAGGGAAGTATACAATATAATAAGGTTATGAAGCTAAATTAATTTTGCCACAAGGAAGGAAAATAGTCAAAAGTCCTGTGATCTACTACAATATAAAACTGGTTTTCTAAATTCTTCTATTGGAAATCTAGTCTACTTACTGGGTTCATCATTATCCTAAAAAATTGGGAGGTTTTTAAACTAGACTCCCTCAGACAGAAATTTCCCTGAGACAAAAATTTATCTCCTGCAATACAGCCTGGCTTATATCTTTGAAAAGAGAAGAATTCTTAAAGAGAAGCTTGACTTTGTTATGTTTAGTGAAGGTTTTGTAAGTAATCTAGCATGATTGTTAGGAAGTGAACTAAGTGTAGTAACTGAACTTCTCTTTGGCTGCAGGGGTGTTGAGTTAAGAACACCCCACACCCTGCAAACTTCCTAAGCCTCCAGCATCAATGGACTAGGAGTGTTTTTCATTGGAATGATCACCTAGCCTCCATTTTTGTACCATCTCTTGGTTTAAAAGATATAATTTGGCATATCAAATACTTAACCAATTTTACTCAAAAGGCCTTAATACTAAAGTAAAACTAATGCGCCAAGCAGTTATACAAAACAGAATGGCACTAGACATCTTAACAGCAGTACAGGTGGGACCTGTGCTGTAATTAAAGTTGTGCATTGTGTGTACATTCCAAATTATTCACAAAATGTCTCTGATTCACTCCAGGACCTCTGAAAGCAAAGGCCCAGAAGTCCTATGGAGTACTACAACATGGAGCTGGTTTTCTAAATCCTTTTGAAGCCATGAAACTTCAAATAGTGATGGAAATGGAACCCCAGATAGAAGTGCCCATCTTCCAAGGCCCTCTCGGCTGACCACTGATGGAGATCTAACTGCACCCTTTACAGCGCCCCCTCTCAGCCTGAAGCAGCCAGAGCAGTCATCGCCCCCTTTCCCTAGCAGCAGCTAGGGCTCCATCTGGAGAGGGGGTAAAGAGACAGGGACCATACCATGGGTTTAGACAGTGTAGGGTGAGGGCCTCCGGAGAAAACAAAGCAAGATAATCCACTGTGGGATTTGCTCTGGCCTGCTGGGGGGCCCAGCTTGTTTTTCTGACCTTACCCAGGTGCTGCCTTCCTTCCTCCAGCCCTAAACAAATGATTTGCAACCTGGCCAATGTAGCAAGCAAGCCCAAAACAAAATAGTAAAAACAGGAAGGATGCCATCTTGAAAATTAGATTGCATTTTAAAATCCAACTTGCTGAAAAGTAACTTCCTTAACATACGGACAATAACTCAGCCCACCTTGGGAGCAAAGCAGGGAGCCTTGAGTGATAGGCTCCCAGACCAGGAAGCTGCTATCCTGGGAGGAAATTAGAGCAGTAAAATTCTTGTAACCAGGAAGACTAATAAGAAACTTGGTGTTTCTTCAAAGGTAAACATTTTGGGACCACTTAGCAGGTGTACATCCCTAGCCCTTTGTCTCTCAACTGCCTATAAAACCCCTAGACAACACACCACCCTAGGGCTCCCTTGTCCCCTTCTGGCCTGAGCCAGGAGCTCTGTCCTCTCACTTTCTCTCTAAATAAGTCTCTCAATTGCACTCCTAAAAAAAAAACAAAAAACCTACAGCTAACATCATATTTGGTGAGAAACTCATACTTAATGGTGAGAAACTCCCACTAAGATCAGGAGCACAGCAAAGACGTCCCCTTTCACCACTGCTATTCAACATCATTCTGGGAGTCCTAGCCCATGTGATAAGACAAGAAAGGAAATAAAAGGTATACATATTGGGAATGAAGAAATAAAACTTTCTTTGTTTGTAGATGACACGATCATCTATAGAGAGAATGTGAAGGAATCGGCCAAAAAAACTCCTGGTACTAATAAGTGATTATGGCAAAGTTGCAGGATACAACGTTAATGTTCAAAAGTCAATTGTTTTCTTATATACCAGTAATGAACAAGTGGAGTTTGAAATAAAGAAAAAACATTTACATTAGCACCCCCAGAATGAAGTATGTATAAATCTAACAAAATATATACAAGATGCCTATGAGGAAAACTATAAAACTTTGATGAAAGATATCAAAGGTAAACTTTAAAAAATAGAGATATTCTCTGTCTTTGATACAAAAAACTCAATATTGTCATGATGTCAGTTCCTCCCAAATCAATGTATAGATTCAATGCAACCCCAGTCAAAATCCCAGCAAGTTATTTTATGGATATCAAAAAGCTAATTCTTAAGTTTATATGGTGAGGCAAAAGGCCCAGAAAAGCAACTCAATATTGAAGAACAAAGCTGGATGATTGGCATTACCTGGGTTCAAGACTTAAAGCTACAGTAATCAAAATAGTGAAAATTGGTGAAAGAATAAACAAATAGATCAATGGTACAGAATAAAGGGCCCATAAATAGGCTCACACAAATAGAGTCAACAGATCTTTGACAAGGAGCAAACGCAATACAGTGGAGCAAAAATAGTCTCTTCTACAAATGGTGCCAGAACATCTGAACATCCACATGCGAAGAAATGAATCTAGACACAGCCTTCCCAAAAATCAAAATGGATCACAGACCTAAATCTGTATTACAAAACTACAAAACTCCTAGCAGATAACATAGGAAAAAACCTAGATGACATTGGGTATGATGATGACTTTTTAGATACAACACCAAAGGCACAATTCATGAAAGAAATAATTGATAAGCTGGACTTGATTAAAGCTAAGAACTTCTGTGAGAGACAGTGTTAAGAGAATGAGAACATAGCCATAAACTGAGAGAAAGTATTTGCAAAGGAAACATCTGATAAAGGAATGTTATCCAAAATGTACAGAGCTCTTAAAACTAAACTAAAGAAAATGAACAACCTGATTAAAAAATGGGCAAAAGGCCTGAACAGACACCTCATCAAAGAAGATGGATGACAAATAAGCATATGAAAAGATGCTCCACATCATGTGTCATCAGAGAAATGCAAATTTTAAAAAAGGGAGATATTACCACATATCTATTAGAATGGCCAAAATAAAAAAGACTAAAAACACTAAATGCTGTCAGGGATGGGGAACAACAGGAATTCTCATTCATTGCTGGTGGGAATGCAAAATGGTATAGTTACTTTGGAAGACAGCTGGGCAGTTTTACAAAACTAAATATACTCCAATGACATAATTCAACAGTGGCACCCCTTGGTATTTATCTGAATGAACTGAAAATGCATGTCCACACAAAAACCTGCATACAGATGTCTACAGCAACTTTATTCATAATTGCCCAAACTTGAAAGAAACCAATATGTCCTTCAGGAGGTGAATGAATACATAAACTGTGATACATCCCAACAATGGAATACTATTCAGTGCTAAAAAGAAATGAGCTGTCAAGCCTTGAAAAGACATGAGTTAACCTTAAATCACATCTAAGTGAAAGAAGCCCAATCTGAAATGGCTACATGCTGCATGATTCCGAACTACATGACATTCTGGAAAAGGCAAAGCTATGGAGACAGTAAAATATTAATGGTTGCCAGGTGTGGAGTGGGGGTATGGGGTACAGAGGGATGAATAGGCAGAGCACAGAGTATTTGTAGGGCAGTGAAACTATTCTGTATGATACTACAATGGTAGATACGTGTCATTATAATAAAAATATACCAAGAGTGAACCCAAATGTAAACAATGGACTTTGGGTGTTAAAAATGTATCAGGGTAGGTTTATCAATGTAACAAGTGTACCACACCACTGTGGTGCAGGATATAGATAGCAGGGGGAGCTTGTCTGGTATGGTGCAAGGAATATGGGGGAACTCTGCACCTCCTGTTCAATGTTGCTGTGAACTTAAAACTGTTCTAAAATACAAGTATACTAATTTTAAAAAGAAAGCATTATTGGTGCTAAGTTGTAGAGTCATTTGGTTATCACTCAGTGTTTAAAGAAAAAGAAAGTAAATATTTTAAATGTAGATGTAATTTAGCTCTTAAGAACCTAAATTTAGATCTTTAAAATATAAGAACTATTTGTTACAATTTTTCATAGTAGAAAGAGGAAAAATCCAAATTACCTTACAGAGTAAGTTATCTTATTACAGTGGCTGGAGAAGTGCACCTAATGGTTGAGAGACTTACAACGCCTTTGCAGTTGACATTGCTGAATGCCTGCTGGAGGAAAGGTCAGTAAAGGAAGTCATGGTAGTGCCACTTCCCAACGACACAGTGACTTGTTGAATTAAAGATTTTGATTACCAATGATCACTGAATTAACATCTCATCTGCAGAAATTTTACTTACTTTACCAATGGGACAAATCTACAGATGAGGCCAGGCTTGCTGTTTTGCATGCATTCATCCATTATCAGACCCAACTAACAATCATCCAAGATCTCTTACAGGAACACTTGGCAACAAACACAAATTGTTGAATAACTTTTCTGTCAACAAACTTGTTGCTTGGGAAGAAATGCAGAGTGTTGAATAACTCTTTTGAGTCTCATGTTTATCCTGGAACAAGTCTGTCGACATTTGCACAGATGACACGAAACCCAAGGTGAGTAAAACTGCTGGCACCTGAGCGTGAATCAGGGCAGTGGCACTGAATTATACCAGCAGTCTTTGTATCCTTCACTGGGCAGCTAAAAAACAAAACAAAAACCAGTTGCACTTAGGACTGTGCTTGATGAAGCTGTGGAAGTTGTTAACTTCACTGAAATTCAACTCCTTGACCACATCTTTTTACTCTTTGTGCACGACATGGGAAGCATTTGAACTGCTTGCTGAAGTCTGATAGTTACGTCAAAGAAAAGCACCGTGCAACAGTTTTAGTTGTGAACTATAAAAGCTACTTTTGTCATGGAATACCATTTTCCCTCGAAAGAACAGCAGACGGACAAATTATGATTATCCAAACTTGGGTATTTGTAAGACACTGTTTTAAGAATGAACAAAGTAAAACTTTTATTTCAAGGAAAATAATTGATCATTTTTCTTGTCATTGATAAAATTGAAACTTTCAGGGGAAAATTAGAGTTCTGTGAAACTTGAATTCACCAGCATGAGTTTGACAGCCTCTCAATATTTTCCTTATAGGATTGGTGGTGATATTAACAAATTCTTTTATATTTCATGAAGTATGTCAACATTCATAAAATCTGCATAACTCAATAAACCACTATTTCCCAAAAGAAAAATGTGTGATGCGTAGAAACATTCCTGGAAAAAAATATTCAAAGTGTCAAACAGACCAATGGATTTTAATGTCACAAAGTACAAAAAGTTCATTATGGCTTCTGATTCCATATTGCAACTAACCATTAAAAACTATCTCTTGCCAAGTTTTGGTGTAATATCAAATAATATTCACAATTATCTGAAAAAGCTACCCAAACATTAATAAAATACTACCACTTTTCCCAATTATCTATTAGTGTAAGACTGGATTTCTTCATTTTCTTCAACCACAATAACATCACAACAAATTGAATGCAGAGGCAGATATGAGAGCTATTTTTTTAATTAACTCAAACATCAAAGAGATCCATAAAAATATAAAACAAGGCTACTCTGCTAACTAAATTTTCTTTTCCTTTGGAAAATACAGTTTAAAATATAATTTAACAAATATCATTTGTGTTCCAGGTAAGGGCTTATTGTTGTTATTTAAAAATGAATAAATATGTATCAGACACTTGAGAACTGTGCTAACCTATTCCTTTGCACACCACTTACAACATTCCTACCGACCACAAAAAATCAAGTCATGAATATTGGAGGCTGTTTGAAATCCAGAAGCTTTCCTCACTTATTCACTCTAGTTCTCACTCTGGCCAATTTCAAACTTGGGGCTCCATCTTTTACAGCCCATGCTGAACTTATGTGTGGCAGCTGTTCCTTGGCCCCTTTCCTGCTAGGGGACCCCCAGCTTGTTTCCCCCTCCTCTAAGAGGCCTTGATCTTCAGCATAGTCTAAGGCCCTCTCCAGCTTCCCAAGGGAGAATCTTAGTTTTGTCTAACCCAGTCCTTTGGCCCAGCCGCTGGTTGTGAGACCATGCTTAAACCCGTTTCCGACCCATGAGGTGTGAGAAGTCTGTTGAGGAACCTGGGAAGGTTTTCCTCAATCTTAAAATGGGTCATATGCCAGGGTTGACTCTTTCTGTCTGGGTATTGCTGGCATGTGAAGCCTGGAGCCACTGGAGCCATTTGGAGTGCATGAGAACCAGGATACTGAACAAGCCAACATTTGAGGATGACAGAAATAAAAAGCTCTTAGTGACAGTGTTTTATAAAAGTAACCCACCACTGCCCAATCTCTAGATTTCTTATTGGGTAGCTAATATATCTCCTAAGGCTTAAGCCATTTTAGTGAGGGCTTACCTTTACTTTTAGCTCAAAATATCCAAACCCATTTGGACATACACACAAATTAATTTTCCATTCTTTGGTTTCTTTGGGTGGGAGGACAGTGTAGCAGAGTGAGAAATGCAGGCTTCAGACCCAGGCTTCCCAGGCCCCAAACTGGGCTCAGTCACAACCTAGCTGGTGAGATCAGGGAGAGGTATTCAATCTCACGGGGCTTTGGTTTCCCATTTTTAAACTGGGGAACACAGTCCATGATGTCATGGTCAGGAGTAAAGGCACTGCTGCATTTAAAGAGTTTTGAGTGACTTCCACCTTCTCACGGTCCACAAGAGGAGGTTCAGACAAGGTGAATGTGCAGTGAATGGCATCTTTGCTAACTTCGTTTAGACCAACATATTGGGTTGGACCAATTGCAGTTATTACCAGTAACCCGACATTTCTGGCTTACAAATGGCAGTTTCACGTGGTGCAATCTCCTGCCCCTGGAAGCCGGGATCAGAGCTGTGAAGAAAACTTTCTTTCCTTTCAGAAAATAATTGAGGCTCAGGAGAGCTCAGCAAAGCTGGAGATTAAACAGGAGCTGCCGCAGGGCCCAATTCTGCACAGACAGACGTACAAGAGCCGAAGACTGAACAAGCCAGTGAGATGACCTGTACTTGATATCAAGATGGTGAAGAACTACCCAAACATTAATATAAAACTTACTGTCATACCAGCAGCCTTTAGTGCCCCATCCGTGACAAAGAGTAAATCCATTGCGTTTCAATAGTAACACATTTGAGATGTCAGTTTTCATTGAAAAGACCCAAATGTAAAGGAATTTGGTGGCACCACCACAGACCTTGTGAATTTTATTCATCTCATGCTCCTGGGTGGGTCACATGGTCAGGAATAAAATATGTTTTCTTAAGCTTTGAGAGTCTGATAACTTAGGTGTCTTTTTCAGCACATGGGCTCACATTTCAACTAGAGGATAATTCCATAGTCAGAAATGTGGCCTTTTGACACCCTCCCTGTGAGATAATAACACAGCAGCCACCAGCTAAAATAAAAGGAGCTTGATTTTGTCAAACACCAAGCATTTGGTGTCCTCGGCGAGGACGTCGTGCGGGAGTGCCGGTGGCGCCCCACTCCGTGGGCACAGCCGCAGATCAGGGCCAAGGAGGCAGCCGGGGAGAAGAGCTGGTGGCCTCGCAGGGCCTCAGTTATTTTCTTGGGTCAGAACGGCATGCTGCCAGCTTTCCAGGGGCCACGCCACCCACCACCCCCGTTGATGCTCACCAGGGAGGAAGGCCAGGTGCCAGGGGGGCCTCTCGCCCATCAGCAGGGTGAGGGGGTAAGCAGAGGACGGAGGAGGGCCACGCTGAGGCGGGGCTACGAGCGTTCAGAGCTTCACCGGGGGTTTGGAGGGTCACTTTCTGTTAGGATTGGGTCTGTGCCCTGCAGTTCTGATGTGGGCCTATTCTTGCCCATGGAAACTGCCCGCAGAGTGCTGGCCCGGGGCCACAGGGGAAGCTACACTTGTCCCAGGCACCAGGCCAGCTCAGAGCTCGCTGGTGGTCCGGTCTGGCCTAAATCTCTCTTTTGTTTCCCAAATGGCTTTTATCCCAAGCCTGGGAGATGAGTATAAGCAATGTTAAATGCAAGATGATCATGAGGTCTGTCGGGTCCGCACACTCTGTCCTGAACGCAGGCACCCTGGGACCCGTGACAAGGCCCCTTGGCCCCTTCGGAGAGGGCGCTGGGGCTGCCGGCGCCTGGCCCTCCCGTTGGTCCCGTCTGTCTAGGGCTCCTGAGCCTTCTTCGCTGCTTCCATCCTCTTCTTACCCCCCAAACCCCAACAGCGGTTTCCTCTGGCCAGGACAGGGAACAGGACCCGGAAGGAAAAATGGCCACCTCAACTTCATTTGCTACGTTCTTTTTATAAAATGAAAGGTCTCTGCAAACCTTTTATGACAGAATGTTAATGTGATTCTCGTGGCGGGGGTTAATTACTCTACATCTTTCTGAATCTTTAAAGTAGCAGTACTTCAAACATTAACAGTGCTGAAATCAGTAGCGATCCCTTACGTATTTCTCACATTTCTTCTAATGAGCATCTTTTTCTTTCCTAATGGGAAAAAAATCTAAAGCATGGGCTGAGAAATTCTCTATACCAGGCACTGTGAACTAGGTACTCTGTGGGGATCCATTTGCATGTGGGCCCTGTGCAGACACCCACTGTGAGGACAGTCATTTGGGGAGAATACAAACCTGTAACATGATAGCAAAGAATGAAACTATAGTGCATTGAAACTGACCAGGTCAAAAGGAAGTAGGCAAGTGGCACAAAGGGGAGACACAGTTTTCAGCTTGCACTTCAATCAGAAAGCTGTCATCCAAAAGGGGGTGGTACTAGCCCTCTGGTGCCACACACCCACTAGGGAGGAAGCACAGCAACGGTCACCAGCAGAGGAAGGAGCCACTGTCACAGGCCGTCAAGGAGGCAGGCAGGATATTTTAGCGGCAAATGGACAATCAAATCAAAACCACGGCCCTTTGCTTAATGATTAACGCTCTCGTCATTTGCCCAGTGAGAAGCCTGGGGGTTACAGCAAAGCTCCACAGTACAGTCTTTTCATCTTGTATGTAGGACTATACCAGCTGAGCGCAGGAAAATCCCTGTAGATCAGTCTCAGAGTGGAAGTTCACTCTTAGCAAACACTTGTGTTACTTTATAACAGTGTCAAATGAAAGAATCTGGCCAGTAGTTGAAGGTTCGACTTCCCCTGTCAAAATCCAGTTTCTAACGATGGATAAAACCAGGGAATTGGTCCTGCCTTCCTGATGTACAGAATGCTTCTTTGATAGTTTATTTCTCCCAGCTGTGGTACATGTTACAGAAGGTCTGGTATGCCTTCTCATTCCACCAGTCTGCAGGTACAGATTGAGCACAGACTTTATACACCAGGCACTGGGATAGACACTGGGATGCCATAATAAATAAACAAAGCCAGCCCCCACCATCCTGGAGGCAGGCCCTAAGTGGGCACAGCTTTTCCTTCCTTAATAAACTTTCTCCCTGGTCTAAGAACTCAGGAGGATCTTGACCTTGTTGAGAACAAATTCTTTGCTCCACTACAATGTCTTTCTAGGTGAAACCAGCTGATAACATGTTGTGATGGTTAATTTTATGTGTCAGAGCTTGGCAAGGCTGCAGTGTTCAGTATTCAGTGAAACATCTGGGTGTTTTTATGATTTTTTTAAATGAGATTAACATTTAAATCAGTGGACTTTGAATAAAACAGATTACCCTCCATAATTTGGGTGGGTCTCATCCAAAGGCCTTAATAGAATGAAGACTGACCTCCCCTGAGCAGGAAGGAGACCTGCCTGCAGATGGCCTATGGGTTTCTTTCCCTGGGTTTCCAGCCTGCCCACCTACCCTGCAAATTTTGGACTTGTACCTCAACTGTATGAGCCAATCCTCAAAATAAATCTCTTTCTCTCACATATGTAGTGCATATATCTCCTGTTGGTTCTGCACACGTACTCACAGAACACACTAAAGGCAGTGAGACAGCAGGGGGTGGGTGTGGGACAGACTCCCAAGCTCCCACGGGTTTTCATTGCTAAAGCTGAAAGGAGTCTTAGAAATAATCTAGATCCTGCTTTCTAAACAAAATCTTTCACAGAATCCAATGCACCAAAACGGGATCCACAAACCCATGTGTGCCGACTGCCTCATTCTCCTTTGCGCTCCTCTCCCCGAGACACCCTGGGAGGTGCATCTGAACTTGAATGTTCGAGCTCATTGTTTACAAACAGAATTATTGTATGTGCTCCCCAGCAAATATTCTTGCACGTCCCTCAATGTATTTCGATGGTAGTGCTACTCAAGTTTGCACCAACATTTATATGTAAATTATTTATGCTAATGGCTCTTGAACAGCTGTAATAAAACAGACTTACAAATTCAATAAAAACATTACTACTGAACCAATAAAATTTAACTTAATAAGATTAATTTGTCAAATGATGTTGGTTTGCTCAAACGAAATTGCTGCTGGAAATATGAATGATAGTGACTTCTATGGAGCAGAGCTTTTTTGTGTTTGACAAAATGACTGAACAATCTTCACTGATGGGGTCCCATGCTATATTATAAGGCCTTCACTTGATATGATTAGTGTTGAGACCTCCTGAGTTCTTTCCTCAGTAGCCCATGAAAAAATTAAAGCAGTGTTGCTGATCCCAAACAAATACCCAGGCTCTGTGGTGGTTGGTAGCCCTTGACTATCGGGGGACAACTGCCAGATTCAGACAAAAGCTTAATGAGTTCTCATGAAAATGAAAAACTTATAGAAGGGAAAAGGCTGGTGATGAGTGAGTCTAAGTGGAGGGTGTATATATGTCCTTGTCTTATTCTTGAGGCTTTTTTGTAGATTGGATTTTTTGGGGGGGAAAAAAAGAACCCATGAAGAGCTGACAGCTCCCAAGAATATGTCCATACCCCACCAGTGTGAGAACATGAATCTACTTCAACCCTCTATTTTATAGATTGGAAAAGTAAGGCCCAGAGAACAGAAATGAGCTATGGGGATATTACTGGCCTATTAATTAGTGGAGAATCAAGATTAGAGCCTCAGCCTTCTTACCCAGACCCTTCACCATACTGACTATGAATTGCAGGGTTTAGATTCTACAGTCCTACAGTTCTCCCAGGGTTATAGTCTGCTGGAAGAAATCAGTGAGGACTTCACAACTGACCTGTGTTTCCAGGTTACTGAGCTGGCCTTTAAGAAGACCCCAGTGTGTATCCCCACATACATCCCAGGCAGAATCAAGAGTCCAGCATCATGAAGAAGGAGCTAAGATTTCACTTGCTATGAAGCATTTCATTCTTAAACAGAAAAAAAAAATTCTCTTTATTCTTGGACTCCAGCGACTGCTAATACCTTTCAGGCAGTAACCCTGAGACTGGGCAGAACCAGGGGACATGGCCTTGGGCTACCCCATTCCTACACCCACCCAAAGGCACCTTCTCGGCTCTAAGCCCTGCCTCCAGCCCTAAGTTTAATTTTCCATCATTCAAAAGAGATAATACAAAGCTTAGGAAATATGGAAAAATTACTATCCATAAAAGCACTTTGAAAATAGAAGTATGAGATGAAATGCAAACTGTTTTAGAAAATGCTCATCATTTAAACCATCATGTTTCCCAAGGGACAGGTATCTGATCCCAGGGTTCAACAGCCAAATGACTGGAAGAGGTGATTATTGCTAAAAGGGCTGAAATGTCTATGGAGTAGAGAAGAATTTGTAAAGCATTTGAGCAAGTGGTATTGTCTCTGGTGTAGTAAGAGGGTCAAGTTCATGGGAAAAAGCCAGGGGGAAACGTCACGTTTACTGTGGAACACAGACACTATAGTTATTCATCAGAGGAAATTATATGCAGACGGCTGTTCAAAGAAAACCTCATTCCCCCTACTCCAAGTACACAGAACTGCAAATACATGGCCAGCCAACTGTCCTTTGGGTTTTAAAAACCAATCAACAACTTCTGGAAGCTATAATCTAGTTCCTGGAAGAGCCTACACTTAACGATTAAGTTGTGGATGAACTCCGTTTGACCACAAACCTTCGAAGTTGCACAATGTCTTCCACAAATGTTAGGTTCACAGTTCATTAGAAGGATCGTGGATCCTGGTCCGAGGTGCCAGCTAGCATTCTGGGGCCTTGGGGAGAGTCTGGTGGTGGGAAATGCAAGCCTGTAAACTGCGCAGTTGGGAAACAAGTGTGTAAGCTGTTTGGGCAATTCCACTCACTGTTCATATTTCACCTCCTTTGGGGGCACGAGGCGCACCAATGTGGGCTGGTCTGGCCGCGGGTGGGAAGCCTTGAAATACCTTTCAGTGGTCTGGCTGGACTGGCTGAGAAGGCGGTTTCTGGAGAGAGGGAATTTCTCTTACATTTGCTGTTCTCTGCCAAGTGCTGCCCACGGTGCTCACTCCTCATCCCCACATCCCCCAGGGGGCTTCACCCAACTCTGGGTGCCTCCACCAGCCATCGCCTCCCAGTGCGCCCTTCCCAACCCAGCCCTTCAGCCTGCATCTGCCCCCAGCCCATGTGGAGAGCCATGCCGGAGACCCCCAGCACCCAGGCTGTCCCGGGGCTCGGCAGCTCCTCAGCCCCACATCTGCCCCTTCCCCTGGTTTGCTGTCTCCTCAGAGGCTCTGATAGATACCTGAGGTCGTTCTTAATGCTTCCTGACATCCTCATATTTCTTGACTCTCCCCTCCCAAACCCATGACGAGCTGTTCCACGCCTTCCCACAGTGCTGCACCCCACTAGCTGCTCCCGCCTCCTCAGCTTTAGCTTTCAGTGGCTCCCCATGGCCCCCAGGAATACAGTCAGGTTCTTCAGGACAGCAGCGAGGCCCTTCAGTCTGGTTTTTTCTCTCCTTGAGTCACCTCCCACCCCAGAAGGCCGGGTGCTGGTGTCTGCCTCTCGCTGCATCGTTTCCGGGCCACATGCCTTTATCCTGCTTCTCCTTATACCCGAACTGCTCTCATCCAGCTTGCTGCGTCCTGTCTGGCTAACTGCTCACTTGCCCCCTAGATGTGCTTCGGGGGCCTGCTCTTCCTGGAGCGGTCTCGGCCTGGCCTCGTGAGGCTGGGTGTGGCTGCTCTGCTCGCCCTCCACACACACCGTGTGCCTCTGTCGTTTTGTGTGTCAGAACCACCCCTTCATGTCTCCGACACTCACCTGTGAGCTCTTTAATGAAGGGATGGAGAGTTCGTGTTCTCAGAATTCAACAAGTACGCTTCAAAAGTGTTTGCTAGAGGAATGAAAAAATCATCTAAGTTTACTCTTCTGGTCTTCAAAGAACGATTTTCAAAACAAATATCCACGACATTATGACACGTCTGCCCCGACAAGGGGCCTGTTGGGAGCCCCTCGAGGGGAGGGGAGCTCCAAGCTCTCCTACTCACACCCTGGCCAGGGTGGATGCTGAATGGTGATGCTGGAAGTGAAGAACTGAATGGCAGGGTGACCAAGCTCTTGAAGGACTCGAGAAGTGTGGATAACCGGTGGTCACCAGTCCTGCGACGGGAGCCCCCTTCTGGGCCTTCATCTCTAAAAGCCTTGACTGGGATCCACTCTACAGTCCCTTCAGATTTCAAGATATACCATCAGCTGAAACAAAGCGGCTTTGCCCAGGGATTAAAAAGTGATGAATGATGAGAAAAGGACTGATTCGTGGGCTGTGGACACCCTGATGCGGGGCCCCACTACCTGGAGCAGTGAGCGACAACACCAGGCACACTGGTGCTTGTTCCGAACGGGACATGGGGGCAGGGGAGGCTACTAGAGGGGAACCACCCTGCAGAGCAGAGGACCACCCCATGGCCGCCCGAGAATGATGTGCCCCGGCCAGCACTGAGGGGGAGGAAGACTGCGTCAAGTCAGCCCTTCACCTTTGCCCCCTAACTTACCAGAAGGCCCGAGGCGCCAGTACAGTGGTTCCATACAAACAGGTAAGCACACACCTGTGTCTCCTGCAGGCACTAGGAAAGGCCACCATCACCAGGCCATCAGAGGGGGTCTGAGGGGTGTGTGCATGTGTGCATAAGGCACGAAATTTAAGGTACTTACCTGTTCAGGGTTCACCCAGGAAAATCTGTCCAGACTGCCTTCTAGTGCCCCAACTACATTAAGTGGAGGCTCCTGCCCTCCATTCTCACGGGGGATGGAACACCTTAGTGGCCACGTTCCCTCTTCATCTCGGCGACATCTCCGTGAAGCTTTCCCAGGACACGGCAGAGCCCTGTGGGGTCCCATTCTCTGTAACCCCCTGTACAGCCAGTGCTTGGTTCCAGAGGGCTCGGTGTCATCTGCTGAGCACCTCGCCCACATCCCCAGCTGGACTGCAGCCCCTTGTGGGAGTTTCTGTGGCCCCTGAGTGCCCATCACACCACTGAGGCTTCAGCAGAAACTTCTTAAAAGCTCATTTGATTAACTTCTACCTTCTAAGGAGATAATTAGCTAACTGTAGTAAAGGAACTCCTGTTAATGCAAAGACTGTCCTTATAATGTTTACTCTTCGTGGTTCCTTTCCTCTGCATATCTCCCTTCCCCAGGAAACCCCACCATATTTTAGGAACGCTGATAGTCGGGACTTTCCGACTGGGTAGGAGATGGGGCTGCAAGAGAGGAGATGTTTGGGCCCTTCCCTTCACAGCTGGCTGAGACCCTCTACGGTCCATGGGAAACGGCTGGTGCTCCACTCTTTGTGCCTCCTTTCCAAACGTATACCTGAACAAGGGGCCACGAAGGTGTGTAGGCAAGAAGTGGTGCTAGAACCCCCGGGTAGGACCCCTGATTTTTGTCTCTCCACCCCAGCCTTATCTTCCCAAGCTGATGCTTGACTTATTACTCATGTCTGCTTAGGTTAAGACTCGGGGCTGTGCCCCCGGGGTTCTCAGGGTTCTGGCATCGATGCACCTGCATTTGTGATAACACTGGTAACAGCTGTTTGCTGCCAGATACTCTTGCATCAGCAGGATATATAAAATTTTCAGAATATATCAAATTTCCAGGTCTGTGGACACAGAATGGGAAATGCTTTCAGAAACCACCTGGTGAGAGCTTTAACACTAAATTAGTCAAGATATGGGCAATAACATGGCTCTTCTCTAAAATTTCTTGTATTAGGGAGTCACGCAAATACTGGCTCACCAAAGCATGATCAAGGGGGTAGCAATTAATGCCAGATGCCTGCCTTCAGATCATTAGATCGCATGTGCTACTTAACATGCTCGTCATTCTAAGTCTTGATGGGATGAGCTCTTGACTAAGGCTTGGAACTTGATCACTGCTCTGCCACTGACCTCCAGTAACCACTCCACTCTCCAGTCCCTTGGTCTAAAATGTGGGGAACCATGCCTACTCTCCTGGCCCCCCAAGTTTGCTGTGAGGGTGAGCTTCATATATGGTACGTCTTCACCCCCACAATTAAAAAGACTCTTAGACCCATCTGATGGTCCTTTTCACCTTGTGAATAGAGCCTCTCAGCTTAGTGTGTTCTGATCACTAACAGAAGAAGGGCTGGAGGAAAGTGCCAGGGTGAGACCAGGAGGAAAAAGGGGAGGTCAAAGGCCAGGCTGCACCCGGTCACCCCCTTCTAGCCTGATTATCTCCCATTTGCAGGCTTCTCTTCCTAGTCCTGGGTCCCCAGACTCCCCTGGAGGGTTGAGACTTGGGTTACACTTTCCATGCTACCTGTGAGCAGCCCACCTTCTGCGTCCTCGGCTCCAGAGCTAGGACGAGGGACGCCCGTCCTGGTATGTCCTGCTGGGAAGGCTGCCTCCCGCCCCAGGCTCTCCCACAGCACAGCCGCCAGCCTGGCTGGGGTTCTGCATGTGCAGAGGAGTAAGAACTGAGCGTTGGTGGGAAAGATACTGCAGTTTCTAGATATTATGGTAATGTGCATTCACCCTAAACTTAATCATAAGTAGAGACGTGGAAATACTAGATTACAGGCCCAGGAGTTGACTGTTTACTAAAAACCAATGTGATCTTACAGTACATATTCATTAAGCACCAAAGGGAAGAACTTTTAAATGTCCCCGCTGCATATAATTTACTCTGATGAATGCCCACAGAGTATGTGCTTCATGTCAAATTCAAGTTAATTCTCCCTCTGGCTCTTTCCCATGAACTTGCCACCAGGCCATAACTACTTACTCTCACTAGTACTGGAGTTCCGGAAACTCCTACTAAATCACAGACCTGGAAAAATTCCCTGTCACCCTCTTCCCCCTCTCACTCTGTTCGCTGAAGAAGAAAGTGCCCTTGGCTCTGTTCACACCTTCACCTTTTATCGTGTTGTTCCTGGAGTCCCACACATGGGAAATCTTCAGTCATCTCCCTGTGTTTTTACCTCCTCAACAACCTTCCTCCCCAAGTCCTTTGACCTCCAGAGAACCTGTTCTCATCTTTACCTCACAGAAATGCAAGATGCAGTAACCAGCCATAAACCCATATGCATTTGCTTAGATGCCATGACACACACTTTGGGGGTGACCATCAAACCCTGCCCTTCAACATTTGCCTCTTGCACAGAATTCCTGATTTACCTCACCAACAAACATCACCTGCTTGCCACTGGGGATCCTGCCTCATCGACACATCCACGGTGTCTACTCTGAAAGAGTACAGAACTGCTCCCTTTAGGATAAAAAGCTAAAATTCAGGGTGCTTAACTGAGTTATTACAACTTAATGAGACAACATGGATGTGCTGGAAAACCGGTCCCTGATTATGTATAGTTGGGTGGGTCCCAGGCTATCAAAGGCCAGCCCCCCACCCGTCCCACCACATGTGCGTGGTGCCACGCCTTCCCCAAACCCTCACGCTCATGCCTTCCTTTCTCTGTTCTGCCACATCCCGTGCCCTTCCTCTGTCGGCTCACACACATGAAGATGCTCTAGTGTCTCACCTATAAAAGAGCAAACAGTCTACCGACTCGAGGTCCTTGTATGTGTCCTATTTCTACTTGATTCTGTCCTGAACCTTCTGCAGCTGCACAGTGGAAAATAGGCTCCAGCTGGGTGGCCATGTGCCCGTTAAAGTGGGAGGTGAGGGGTTCTGATACTAGACAGGACAAGAGGACACATGCAGTGGGGGACAGTTAGCGGTCTGCCACATTATGCTTCTCCAGAATACTACAAGGACCTTGGGATGCCTAAACTCAAGTTAGGGTAAGCTTTTTTATTATTTAACTAAAAGTATCTTTTTTGTCCTTGCTCTTAGACAAAAGGCTGTCTAGGCTATCAAGGCTGATAATTAGTTTTTCATACTTGAAAAGCATTATTCCTTTGTCTCATACTGCAAAGGAGAAGTTAGTTGACAATTTAATTGTCATTCCTTTATACATACGCCCATAGGTTTCCTCATTGCCAGGGTGCTGGGGTGGAAACATGGGGCATTGTAATTGATGAGCTTCGCTGTTACTGCCACAGCTAATGTTTACCCTCTCTGAGCCTCATTTTCCTCATCTACGAAATGGATGTAATCCCACCTGGGGCTGTTGTAGGATTCATGGAACCTACAGAACCTAGTGCCTCTGTCATGATCCTGGCAGGAAGCAGTTGGCAGGCACACTGAAAAGAACGGGTCACTCCCAGGGGAGAAGGAATGTGGGCAGAGTTCCGGGAACCATGGAGGGCTGGGGTCTGAGCTCCAATTCCATAGAAGCAGGTCAAGCCCAGCTCTAAAGCAGAGGGCAAGGATGCCCCTGAACATAGAGCAGGGCAGATCAGAGATGGGGGTGGGGGGCATAACAGCATGACCAGCACAGTAGGCAATACACACTCATTAACCTAGAGCGCTCACCCACGCACGGTCAGGTGGCTGGCAGAGTGGTGACTTAGCCCACCCCACGTTGGTCTGCCTTTGTCTCTGGTCTCTCTTGGCCTCTTCACTCCAGCATCTAGTAGAAACGTTGGTAACTGCAGACCCAGGTTGTATCCAGAGAAGGGTGGAACCGTGAGAGACGTCGTGGTTGTCGCACACATGCATCCCTCGGATGGTGCTTGGCTCCAGCATCGTCCTCGGCATGCAGAGAGCTGTGGGACCTGCCCTTCGGCTCCGCAGCACCCTGGGACTTGCCTGAGAACGAGGGTAATAGGGAGTCCAGCCCCTGGCTCCGGCCGCAGGGCTCTCGCAGGCTCCCAGCATAGCCTCCTCACTGGCTCCGGCTCCATACTGACTTTTTTCTGATAGTGTCATCTTGCCTTAAAACACACTCCCTGCTCCCTCTTTCACAGAGAACTAACTCCAAACGCCTTGGCCTGGTATCCAGAGCTGCTGCTCTCCCCCCTCGCCCCCCACCCCGCCCAGGACCCCTCCAACCGCACAGGCTCAGTCCTCCTCCGCAAGGGCCCTACGGGCATCCTGCTCTGGGGGGGCGCGGCCCTGGCCCCCCCCACCCCGTGGCCCCTGGCCGACTGCTGCCTGTCCTGGAAGGGCCAAGGCCACGCCAGCCTGTGTCGCACTCCCTCTTCATCCTCCACGTGCCTGTCTGCCTGGTGCTTGCCGCTTCCATATGCATCTGCCTCCTTCACCAGGTCACCATCCTCACCCAGAGCCCTCACTCTGGGTCTTGCTCACCAGGCCTGGCGGGGCGTTTGCATGCAGCAGACACTCAGGAAGTGCTGGTGGAATTGGAGGAGGTCCGCCTAGAATCTTCTTGAAAAGTCACTCCCTGAAGGGCTAGGGAAAGAGAAGCCTCCATCAGGAGCTTTTAATTTAGACAAACCTCTTTTAAAAAAAAAATCTCAGAACGTCCTATGCCTATCACAAAGGGGTCTGGAGCTGTGGAGCACATAACCTGGGCTGCGGGGCTTGGCTGATGAGGCAGGTAAGTCTTTGCCCAGGAGGACTGTCCGGAGAATATAGGGTGCTGGGCTGCCTTCCTTTGCCCCGGGGTCAGGTCTGGGAGGTCGCCCCCTTCACTGCACAGCAGTTCTTGTGGTGGCTTGCAACATTCCACGTCAAAACCTGCATGGGATGGGTGGGAAGGGAGGGACAAGGGTGGGGGGAA